>NC_083236.1:1547551-1854061 GCF_032191835.1 Heteronotia binoei | reverse complement strand
GGAAGAGCTGCCAGTGGGGGGCGGGGGGGAGGGGGGACCTGCTCTGCATTCAGAAGCCCCCCCCCTTGCCTCTTTCTCTGTCTTTTACTTTTTGTTGGAAGCCACTTTGGGTCCCCATTGTAGAGAAAAACAGGATATAAACAAATAAACAAAGACAGCAGAAGGACTGCACCATACAACACCATTTATATATAGTACCTCAGATTGCTTTTATAGTTTTATGTTTTATATTAATGTATTTATATGTCATGTTACTGAATTCAATGAATACCATTTTTATGTAACTTTTATTGAATATATAAGCTGCCCAGAGCCCACCTTGGGGGAAGGGCGGGATATAAATAGAAGAAAATAAAATAAACAAAACTAACAAAGTTGGGATCACATTGCCCTGTGCGTGGACATAACATCGAAAGGAGATATCCACATGTACTTCCAGTATGTGTATACTGAATATAAGTGTACATCCTAGAACACTACCCAGAATCCTCTGCAATGCAAAGTGATTCATTGGCAAGCATCTGGCAGTTCCTCTGCAGAGAAGTCATGGGGTGCTTTCCTGCAGCAACTGTTGGCAAGTGGATTTTGCTATTCTTACACAGTAAAAATCCTATTGCAAAGTGCACCATTTAGTGTATGTGAAAGCCACTGTTTTAGTGGTCAACATAATCTGTTGAACTGTTCACTTAATCTTGCATCATTAAAAAGGTAATTGCATATGTCATCATTGCATTTACTTTTTACATGACTAATTTAACAGCAAAACATAAAATAGCCTCGAAGGAAACTGTCCAATGGAGACTTGCCAAATATGCTGTTTTCATTCAAGCCCTGCTTTCATGTCGTCAGTAATCTCTCCTGTCCAATTTGCTCCTTAAATCTCACACAGAGTTGCACCCACCTTGAGCTTTTTGACACTTGTGCAGGGGTCATTAGAGAAGCTCTCTGTGTCTGAGATTTCAATGTCTTCACCATACAGGACACCAGTCAGGTCATTCCGTACCTATTGCAGAACAAAAGGAAGGGATTTGTTGCAGGGTAACACTGTATTGCTCTGCATCTGTTTGCATCCTGTACGATGATGTAACCGTGCAGGACAAGAGTTATATTAAGTAATATTAAGAGTGGGAGTGAGGATTCCCCAACTAGTATTCCAGAAAACAAGATTGTAATTTAGCTGCTATGCTACAAATAAATGCTTCTGCCACTGCAGGCAAAGCCAGTCCAAACAAACAGATGCCTCCTCTTCAATCTGCAAAGCACTTGCTTGCTACTAAATCCTATTAACCCTAAATCTCAAATCCTCAGTCCATTAACCACAATAGGAAAACTGGGTCTTACCTTGTGAGCACTCTTGCCTCAGATCCAAGGGATCTTTGCTCCACTAATTTCACTTTTCTAATACTCTCATCAGAATTTATACCAATACCTCCCTTTCTATCACATATAAGCACATTAACATGACCTACCTACATACAGAAAGAAGACAAAAGAGGGCTCCCAGCAGCCTCCAGGTGGGACCTGGGGATTCCCCAGAATTACAGCTCATCTCCAGGCCCCTGAGATAAGTTCCCCTGGAGGGTGGGCTCTCTGGCCTTGTCCTCCCCATGCTCCACCTCCAAACCTCCAGGAGTTTCTCAAATTGGATCTGGTAACCTCCCCCCTCCCCCACCAGTGGTCAGAGAGGGCCTGGAAACCCTAAGAGTGACTGCAGATTTATGATCCATTCTTGTTATAAAGCATAGAACTGTAATACCAAACATGGAACTGTAAAATCCAGAACTCTGTAACTTTCCTTCAGTTGAGCTGATGCTCCTTCCATAGCTGCATAAAGCTTGTTAGACAAATTAGCTGGGATCCAATAAGAATAACTCAGCAAGTCCCATTTGTCCAAGGGTTCTTTGGAGTGGGAGTTTTTGAAGAACAGCTGCCATCAATCAGCTTGGAAGAATGGAGGGGACTTCCCAAGGCTTTGCCAAAAGAGTGGCTGGGGATGCCCAACCCCTTGGGGGCACCAAAAGCAGCTCTCTGGGTCACCGCCAAGGGCACCATCTCAGAGCCTATGGAATCATTCCGTCCTCAAAGGAGGGCTCTTCACCTTCCAATGGCAGGCAGGGAGTCCAGCAGCAGCAATTACTAAAGAGGTGATAAACGGTAATTTCCCAGTCAATTTTTTGTTTTGTGCTATTTTGGGCAAAAGGACTAACAATACTATTGAATACCCAATTATCACTTCAGTGTTACTTAAAACCAGGCCCCCAAACTGGGAACATTCAAAAGCACAAATAAAATTTGCAAGTTCAGAACTGCATTTTTAGCATGTAGTTCACACACACACGCACGCACACTGTCCAAAAACTCAGAGGTATATCACTTAATAATAATGACATGGCTGTCAGAATTCATTCTGTATGTCTGAAAAGTAAGGAAGCACAGACCTCTTTCTTCAGGGAAATTTACAAAACCCCTCTGGGTTGTTTCCATTCACTTATCAATACTGACATTTGTCTCATTACTGATATTCACTGTAACACACACAATTTAAAATTAGGCATGAAGTACCACTGATACTGATAATTCTCTGTGAAGTTTTAAATATCTGACTCACCTAGTGAAACCCTACAATTGTACAGGGGGTCACTGAAGGGCCTGATTCCAGGGTCAACCCTTCATGCCCTTCCTAAATGTCCTTCAATGGAGCTACTTTGACTAGCGCCGCATGGGCAGGGACATTTTTGCCTTTCTCTGTCAAGCATGGTAAAATTCCATTGATAATTGATTGTTTTAGGGTTCTCCATAACACTGGTCTGTGAAGTATCTTGGAGGACCAAGGTCTGTTAGCTCTGTTATTCTTTCTCCTCCCCCTTCCCGCTTTATTGCTTGCAAAGTAGAGAGAAACGAAACTAACTTGAGAAGAAGTAATCAGCACCTTGCCATACATTCCTATGAGGGAGTGCGACACATCTGGGGAAAGCAAGGACAGAGTTCTGATAATGCTATGAGAATGTAGACATTTATGATAGTTTATGTGTGAGAGCTATCCCTCGCCCCCACCTTTTGGAATCCTTTTGAAGTAAGCCTTAAAAGTATTGTATCAATGTATTTGCAGCATCACTCTCAAGAATCTGTTACACTGAAAGTATCGGTATATCAATAAACGTAGTTTTGTATCAACTTCGACTCATCTTTGAAACCGTATGCTTGACATTTTGAGAATGATCCTATAAGAAGTTTAACCGCCCTGGCAACTTTATAACTGAATGGCTGAAAAGATTTCAGTGAGCAGTGAACTTCCAGAAACTGAGGAAGAGGCGAGAGCACCAACACCGCTGTGGCACGTGCTGGACACCCAGAGAGTTGCTGGAAAGGGCTCTCCTCTCCATATTCAACAACTCTTGGTCACCCGCACCAGTGGCAACCGCGCACCTCCACCACCACGATGGATGAGGCCCCGGCACGCAGAGATGCCATCCTAACCAGGCACATGCACTGGGTGAAGATGGCCAATGAAGAGGGCGAGGTGGCCGAGCCTGGAGAGGAGGGGAGCGCAGCAGTGACTGGCGTGGAAGCCGACCCACCTCTGGCTGAGGTGAAAGCGGTTGGGTCCCACGAGATAATGGGCCCAAGGAAGGAGGAAGACGAGATTGCTTGAGAATTCCGATCGATGGTACAAAAGGAAGTCGAGGAGGTCTCCAAGGGGTTGTGGGATGAGATGCAAGCGATGACCACCATGATGGCCGGAGAGTTCAACAGGCAAGTCGACCGGATTCTGAGGACATTCGATGGGGAGACCAGACGATAGAATTCAATGATGCGAGGTGTTGAGCTCATCATTGGAATAAGGAGTGGGGCCCCAGTCCAATGCCCCGAAATGAAAAGGTTTGCTTGACAATGGAGGAAGCCCAGATGATCCCCAAGGCTTATCGATCCTTAAGGGGGGTGTTCAGTGAACAGGGAGCTGATGAACTCCGGCCCCATAGGGACACAGACTGTGCCACTGAACTGATCCCGGGGCAGACCCTGCTTAAGGGCAAGCTGTACTCAATGGGGTGGGCTGAAAAGGTGGAATTTCCTAGATAAGAACCTGAAGAGAGGCTTTATCTGACCCGCCATATCCCCCCATGCAGCCCCCGTTAGTTTTGTATCAACTTCAACTCGTCATTGAAACCGCATGCTTGACATTCTCATGTGTTTTCCACAGTGGGCCGATGTCTTACCCTGCTCTTTAATTAATCCTCAATGTTCATGTTGTACCGCACGCACTGAGCCACATTCTTTGTTACTTTGATATCCAGCATATTGTGCACACCATACCCCAAGAGATATAAAATTGCCCAAGATATCCCACTAAAGGCTAAATGAGACATTTGCACAGGAAATAGAAGTCTGCTTTTCAAATTACTTTGTCCTGTCTTAGCAATGTATGGCTTCTCTGAGAACTTGGATGGCTTTTCATAGAGAGGGGTTCTTTGGATAGAATATGAACATATGAAGCTGCCTTATACTGAATCAGACCCTTGGTCCATCAAAGTCAGTATTGTCTTCTCAGACTGGCAGCGGCTCTCCAGGGTCTCAAGCTGAGGTTTTTCACACCATTTTGCCTGGACCCTTTTTTGGAGATGCCGGGGATTGAACCTGGGACCTTCTGCTTACCAAGCAGATGATCTACCACTGAGCCACCGTCCCTCCAATGTAGAATGTAGGATGAATCTGAGTAAATGAACACATGCATGGCTTAAAAGATCTCATAACTGAAATATGTAAGTGTATAAGGCAGAGGGAGGCCACATATGAACCCATGCAGTAGTCTTCAATGAAAATTCTTTCAAGGGATGTGATTTTATTTTAAAAAATGGTACCACACACCAAGCTGTGCACTGATGTGCTTCCACTGACCCCAGTCTTCATGCAGCAGTTTTCAAGTTCTTTAGTGTAATGGCAGGCTGTGCAGGGCAATGGATGGATGCATGTTTTCTGAGAAAAATTTGAATCATAAACAATTTGGTCCCTCTGGCCCAGCCACAGGGTCTCCATATTAGATGGATTTAATTTCAGCCTGCTCTGCTTCATCCATCCAACTGCTGCTTTCAGGTAATCAGCTAAGCTGTCTGGGGTAGTATTGGAGGTGGGGGAGGGGGAAATTGGGGGCATCAGTTTACTTGGCTATCATACCAATAATCCATACGAAAGTCTATTCTGCTGTTTTCACTGTTCCAATCTGTTAAACACCACTATAATCTTGTCACCAGTTTGCACTAAACCTGCAAGCATCAGAAGCTAGCACTCTGGCAAATTCATCTTCATTTCTGCCCTCATAAAACACCTGAGTGGGAAGCAACCTTGGTGCAAAGAGCAATAGTACCAAAGTGACAGCCCCCAAACAGAAATACTTTTTAAATTCTTGGAGTGTTCTTGGTGCTTTGAGGGGAGGGGGGTGGCAAAGTGGAAGGCTCTTCTAGACCCACTTGTGAACCTTCTGATGGCACTTTGGGGGGGGGGGGGGTTTGACCACTGCGTGACACAGAGTGTTGGACTGGATGGGCCATTGGCCTGATACAAAATGGCTTCTCTTATGTTCTTAAATGATATTATTGCCTGCTTTGGTGCTACCCTATTATAGTGCAGCAACAATCTCTCCTGACCAAAAATGATCCTCTGGACTCATGTTGATTAGCAGTGACCAACAGATGTAATTCTTTCTTAACCCATCTGAATTGGTGATTTGCGTGCCCGGTTAGTGTACAGGTCGCCCAGCAGTACACAGCCTTACAACACCTGCATGTAAGGAAGCATGAACATTATTTTGTTGATGCTGAACTCTCAGTTCAAATCTCATCATAGCTAATTGCCCACCACCATGAGAAAGGGAATCCCAGTTTAGCAAGGTTCATTGTATCAAGTTAGCATAATTGTTCAGCAGCCTGTGCTCTTATCAACTATTATTTCTCTCTCCTAATCAATCAGAACTATATATCCCACTGTGGACATCTCTGCATTGTTTAAGATGCGTTAGTTAAGAAGAAGAATTGCAGATTGCTACCCTACCCTTCTCTCTGAATCAGAGACTCAGAGCAGCTTACAATCTCCTATATCTTCTCCCCCCACAACAGATACCCTATGAGGTGGGTGGGGCTGAGAGGGCTCTCACAGCAGCTGCCCTTTCAAGGACAACCTCTGCCAGAGCTATGGCTGACCCAAGGCCATTCCAGAAGGTGCAAGTGGAGGAGTGGGGAATCAAACCCGGTTCTCCCAGACAAGAGTCTGTGCACTTAACCACTACACCAAACTGGCTCTCAGTTGGTGGGAACTTTGTAGCTAAATGGCAGATCTGAAGTAGGTAGCCATGTTGGTCTGAAGAAACAGAACACAGTTTGAGTCCAGTGGCACCTTTAAGATCAACAACGTTTTATTCTAGGTATGAGCTTTCATGTGCATGCTTATACACCAAATTAAACTATGTTAGACTTGAAGGTGCCTTTGTGCTCAAACTTAGATCTGAATATTGTCTCATAAAAAAAGCCAACCCCTACATTCCACCACGCTACCTCAGTGTACAGTAAGAATATTATAGAAATTATCCTAATAGTAATAAAATAAACCTTTTTTTAAATGTGCAACTAATTTTTCTATATTAGTCATTCAGCTTAGAAGCTAAACCAGTTCTGTAATAAGAAAAGCTTGTATTGCTGGTTCTAAACTAAAAGCCACAATTATAAGAACAATGCTGTTTTCATCGTATATTACCAGTAAGTCTCACCCACATGGAACTGCTGAATATAGGTATTGCTGGATAAATCCTTTGTTATTTGTGTGTGTGTGTGTCCATCTGTGCATGCACATGTGTGTAGGGAAGTGGAGGCTGGGAGAGAAAGGATAATCCCACCAGATGCTGATCATCAGAGAGTAGTAATGAATGAGAACTGGACATAACAGATGGTTCACACAACAAGAATTTTGCTGCATTCTCCTCCATTAATAATTCCTATGCTAAATTCTTGGGAGAGAGGGCAGTTGAGACAAACAAGTTGCTCACTCAGATGAATCAGTTCTGTACATCATGAAAAGCATCAACAAAATATATTAAAATAATTCAAGGGGAAGGGATTATATTTTCCAGGATTAATCAAGGATGCTTTCAATCTAAAATGACAGCAAACACACAGTAATGTGTCTTTTCATTAAAGAAACTTTTTACCAATACAGTTTATGGTCAAGGCCTAGTATAGCAGACACTGTTTACTTCCTTGCGTGGAAAAAGTTATCACATGAAAATTTAAGCTATGGACCAAATTTTCATTTTAATACTCCTGATTAAAGACTGTACTGATCTGGATGAGAGACCACCAAGGGAAAGCAGGGTTGCTACACAGAAGCAACGATTTCAAACCACCTCTGATAGTCCCTTGCCTTGAAAGATCTACAGGGGAGGGGGGGAGGCTCACCATAACAGCACTTTCCACCAAACAGAAAGACATTGATCTAAGCAGGGTGGCAAAGCAGTAACTAGAAATACAGAACAGTACAGACAACGGGAGACCAAGAGAACCCCAAATTAACAGAACACAGTATGTAATGAGGAAAAGAGCAAAACAAAACACTGGTGAAACAAATCAGTAGTATTGATTTGTTCAAAAATAATTATGAGAAGCTATGGCGTAAAATGGATGAAGATATATTAAAGTGGAATAAACTTAATTTGTCACTGTTGGGTAGAATATCCGCAATTAAAATGAAAATTCTACCAAGAATAATGTATTTGTTTCAAACTATTCCGATTGTGAAAGACAGTAAACAATTTAATAGATGGCAAAGAAAAATTTCAGCGTTTGTGTGGGTAGGGAAGAAACCAAGAATAAAAATGAAAATTTTAACAGATGCAAAAGAGAGAGGCGGATTTCAATTACCAGACTTAAAATTATATCATGACGCAGTTTGCTTAATATGGATAAAAGAATGGATAATGTTGTTAAACAAAAAACTCTTAGCGTTGGAAGATCATGGAAATAAATTTGGCTGGCACGCTTATATGTATTATGGGGGAAAAAAGATAGACGGCTTTTTCTCTCACCATTATATAAGAAACAGCTTGCTAAATACATGGATGAAATATAAGAAATATAGAGATGAGAGAAAACCGTTATGGATAGCGCCAGCCGAAGTGATAAAAATAACAGCTGAGACAGGTGAAGAAAAGTGGTTGTCATATAATCAACTACTAAAAATACGAAGTGGCAAAATAGAATTGAAAACTGCTGAAGAGCTGAATAATAAATATGATTGGTTTCAAATGCAACAAATAAAGAGCTTGGTGGAGAATGATATTAAAACTGAAAGAATAAGAAAAGAGCAAACAGAAATGGAAAGAGTTCTGCTGGGAGACAACGAAAAATTAATTTCAAAATTATATAAATTACTTTTAAAATGGTCTACGGAAGATGAAGTAGTGAAATCTCAAATGATTAAGTGGGCAATTAATGTAAATAAAGAAATACAGATGGAAACTTGGGAATATTTGTGGAAGAACTCTATGAAGCTTTCGACGTGTCATAGTGTTAAAGAGAACTGTTTTAAAATGATGTACAGATGGTATATGACTCCTAAGAAATTGGCAAAGATGAATAATATGATGGCAGACAGATGTTGGAAATGTAAACAACATGAAGGTTCTTTCTACCATATGTGCTCTTTCATAAGAGCAAAAAAGTATGGGCAGATGATTCAACAAGAAATTTTTAGGATCTTGGGATATGAATTTAAGAAAGTTGCAGAGACTTTTCTGTTGAGATTACAAATGGAAAAATTTCCAAAAGAAGATAGAACTATAATTTGGTACTTGCTTTCAGCTGCTAGGACATTGTATGCGCAGTTGCGGAAGCAAGAAAAAAATCCAGAGAAATGGGATTGGATTGTAAAAGTTATGACATGGAGTGAAATGGACAAATTAACAAGAATTTTAAGAGACTATGATTTAGAAGTTTTTAAGCTGGAGTGGAAAAATTTCAGAATATATGTAGAAAAAGAGTGGAAAATAAAAGGACATTGGACAATTTTTGATAATGATTAAGTCTTAGAAAAAAGAAGAATATTAATTTTTGTTTTTATTAGTTAAGGGTACCTTTAAACATTAGTACTTTAAGTAAGGGAGGGACAGTGGCTCAGTGGTAAAGCATCTGTTTGGTAAGCAGAAGATCCCAGGTTCAATCCCTGGCATCTCCAACTAAAAGGGTCCAGGCAAATAGGCGTGAAAAACCTTAGCTTGAGATCCTGGAGAGCCGCTGCCAGTCTGAGGAGACAATACTGACTTCGATGGATCGAGGGTTGGATTCAGTATATGGCAGCTTCATATGTTCATATATGTTCATCTAGAATTCAAGAAGCTCTTAAAACAGCTATTCATTTAATTACAAGAGATGCAATTTTTTGGGAGGGATGGTGGCTCAGTGGTAGAGCATCTGCTTGGGAAGCAGAAGGTCCCAGATTCAATCCCTGGCATCTCCAAAAAAGGGTCCAGGCAAATAGGTGTGAAAAACCTCAGCTTGAGACCCTGGAGAGCCGCTGCCAGTCTGAGAAGACGATACTGACTTTGATGGACCAAAGGACCATATTGTTACCATATGTTACCAAATAAAATTGTTTTAACCACAAATCAGTAGTAACTCCGTGCTTGCACAGGGGACTACCTTTACCTTTAGTACTCCAACCAAAGTGAAACACAAGCATGGCTACTGTCATTTAAATACTGGCTACGGCTACATTTCCACTCTGACTCAGAGAGCCTTTTATATCAACTGCTCTCAGAATCTAATTTGTCAAATTGGCTAGTATTTATTGAGAGGAAAATTAAATCTGTGGGCATTGATTTAGATTCACTTCTTATGCTATCCTTAAAAGATGCTTTTTTGAAACTTAAGCTCAGAATTCTAGATGTTGAAATTCAAACGTTATATAGCCTGGCCAACAAGTCTTGCTCCCCGCTGAATTTCGAACTTCCTCTCTCAGTAGGGAAATTAGCGTCGTATTTCTTCTCTCTACAAGCTCCACAGCAACGGCGTGCTTTCACGTTAACTAGATGTAATGCATTACCATCTGCTATCCTATTTGGTAGATTTAACAGGATTGAGTACTCTAATAGACACTGTCTTTGTAATTCCAAGTGTATTGAAACTATTTCCCATGTATTTATTTATTATTTATTTATTCTATGACTTATATCCCGCCCTTCCCATAAAAATGGCTCAGGGCGGCTCACAGCAAACAATAAAACAGAGTTTAAATTATTATTACATATATAAACATTTAAAAGTCAGAACAATTAAAACCTAAAAACCTTAAAATCTTGACATCAAATCTATACAATATGATTCGCAGAAGTCTAATAAGCTACATTTATTTCCCAGTCAGGTGTAGGCTAGCCGGAAGAGGGTTGTCTTGCAGGCCCTGCGGAACTGAGCAAGGTCCCGCAGGGCCCTCACCTCTTCCGGCAGCTGGTTCCACCATGTAGGGGCCATTATGGAAAAGGCCCTGTCTCTGGTTGTCTTAAGACGGACTTCCTTAGGCCTGGGGATGGTGACAGTATTATTGAACTGTCCTCTTTATGATGATATTCATTGTATATACCAGAAAGATATCTTAGCAGATTTGTTGGGCTGTGCTGATCAGGCAAAGTCCACAAACTTTTAAATGACACTTGCGCTGAGGTAACTTTAATGGTGGCTAGATTTCTCCAACAGGCCATGGAAATACGACACAGAATGGTTCTGGAATGACCACATTTTATTTGTTTTAATTATTTAATTTGGCTAAACTCGACTCATACATATTTTACTTATTTTATGTATATTAGCTCCCTATGTACTCTATAATCTAGGATTTTATATTATTTATATTGCTATTTTACTGCTATATCTGTTTTATGGCAATAAAGGCTTGCTGTTTGCTGTTTACTTTACTTGCTAAAGCATTTTTTAAAAAGGAAATGTGAAAATTTAAGCAAGATACTGTCAGGCAATAAGGTTTCAAATCAACCAGACCTTGAGTTGATACAAAGTTAGGCTTTATTTGATACTCCATATGCACTAGAACGATGAAATTGGGACTGATACCATATAACAGTGCAACGCATACTTAAGAGAACTACATCAAAGATTTCTAAACAAAAGCCACAATTCTAAACATTGCTGAGCTGAGGTGCGAAGGTTCACACCGTCCCTCTCTCTTATCTTATTCCTACCGTTTGTCTTCCTGGGATGGACAAAAGACTTGTCCCTGGAGGCTCTTTTTCCTCAAAGGGGAATTCTTGCTTTTGTTAGTATTAGGGAGAGAGAGGTTCACATCAAGCACTGGCAACAATCTACAACATTCTACTTTGATATGCAAGGTCTTTCTCATGGTTAGTAACAGCAGTTCAATATGGCAGCTATTAGTCTAAGCATTTTATTTCAGGAAAAGCTAGATTGCCTGACAGATACAGCAAAACACTTGAAAACATGAGATAAAGATACACAATCCACAAGACACTAAACTGGTCCAATCACGTACAGGGGAATATACAGGATTTCAATTAATACTATACATTTAAAAATCCCTTAGCCCATCAGTGTCCATGCTGCACAACGGTCTCACAAATTCTCCAGGATAGAAATCAGCAGTGAGTTTGATATTTTTATTTTATCTGAATATAAGTGCCTTTGAAGTTTTGTCTGACAATCTCTTTGAAGTCCTGTGTTCTATTTAAAGAACAACTTGTAAACTAGACAGTTGTGTTAAGACACACCATTAAAAATAATTTCAAATAGCAAGCCAGACTTTTACATGTTTAGTCAACAGAGTCCTTGCTTAAACTAAAGACCAGATGATCTATATCCACACCCTACCATACAACTGCATTTCTTCTGCTCTGAATCATAAAGGAATATATTTTATTTATTTGCCCTACTTATAGACTCACCTTTCTTCCCCCTCATCGCACAGCCTCCTCCCCGCCCCCACTGATCACCTAATCGGCCGAGGAAAACCACTGCAGCAGAGGCAAGCGAGGCTGCCCTTCCTTAGGGCAGCATCACTTGCTGCTGCCGGCTGCCCTTCCTTTCCCTTCCCGTCCCTTCACCTCCTGCCCCCCTACGCCTGGGCTCTGCTGGCCGCTGCATGTCTGCCTCCTCCTCAGTCACCTCCTTCTCTTCCCTTCCCATTGCCCCCCCCCCGCCCTGTTGGCTGTGGCGTGAGTGCTTCCTCCTCTGCGCCCACCGCCGCCACCCGCCTCCTCCTTCCCTTCCCTTTCTGTCCCATTGCCTCCCTCTCCCCCCCCACCGGCACTGCCAGCCATGGTGCGAGGGGGAAAGAGGCAATGGAACAGGACAGAAAGGGAAGGAAAGGAGGGGGCAAGCACTGCAGCCTGAGGGCTTGAAGCACTGCGGGGGGTGGGGGGGGTGCCTGCCTGGGGTGCCTCATGCCCTCAGCCGCCACTGGCTGTGGCAGTTTTTCAACGCAGCTGTTTGGCGGGGGGCGGCCTGAGAGGAGGTGGCGAGGCTGGTGAAAATGGGGGGGAGGAGGCAGTGAGGCTGCACGGGGGGGGGGCGAAGGAGGAAAATGGGAGGAGGATAGATCCAGGTGGGCAGCCGTGGTCTGAAGCAATAGAACAAAGTAGGAGTCAAGTTGTACCTTTAAGCGGTGGTGAGGCTGCACAAGGGCGAAGGAGGGAGGAGGAAAATAGTGGGGAGGAGGCAGCGAGGCTGTGGGGGGGGGGTTGAAGGAGGAAAATGGGGGAGGAAAACAGGGGGAGAAGGCGCTGCGGGGGACAGGCCGAATTGCCCCCCCCTGCTGGTCCTGGGGTCACGGTCAGTGGGCCAGCCCTGGGGCTGGTCCCTGGGGCGAAAAAGGTTGAGGACCACTAATTTAAAGTAATGAAGGATGGGGGCACCTTCTTTGGGGGGGCCATAAATTAGACCTCTCTGGTCCAATCTTTTTAGAACTAAGGGGGTGTTTGAGACACCAAATTTGCAGCCTAGCTGCTGGTGCCTCAAAAAACAACTCCCCAGAGCCCCAAACTGAACAGCCAAAATAATTTGGGTTTCCCAAATCCAAATACCATACCAGTACTGGGATTCAGGAATATCAGGAAATCCTGGTATTTTTTGGGTTCAATACACCTGTACCTGGAAAATAACCTCCCCCCACACCCATCGCTGCCACATTCTGGACCAGTTGTAGTTTCTGAGTTGTGTTCAAGGACAGACCCACATAGAGCATGTAGCAGTGATCCAGTTCTGAGGTCACAGAAGCATGGATCAGTGTGGCCAGATCAGCTGAGTCCAGGTAATGAGAACAAAAGGTGAATCAGATGCACCTGACAGAATGTGTTCCTGGCCGCTACGTCAACCTGCTTTTCAAACAGCAAGACAGGTTCCATAATATCCCCATACTCTCAACCTGCTCTAAAAACCCAAATGGACAAATGGCCAATGATATCTCTGTCTTGTCTAGATTCAGCTTCAGTTTGTTCTGCCTTAGCCACCAAAACACCAGTTCAGAACCAAGAGGTTTAGATGATGAAGTACAGAGCGAGGGGTCATCTGCAGTTTTGCATACCAAAGACAACCAGTTGATTCTGCACCTCCAGTGGAGACTCTTTGTGCCTGTTCAGATGGGAAAGAGTAAAATCACCATAGTGCTACACCCTTAACACCAACTTCATAATCAAGCTGGAGGATAAGAATTGAGTGGGCAACTGAACCAAAGACTGCTGAGAGGTCCAACTGTATCAACAGGCAAGAATATCCCCTGTCCAACGTTAACCGAAGATTGTCCACCTGTGCAACTAAAGCCACTTTGGTACCAAACTAGACTGAAATGGCTCTAGGGCAGATGTGTCATTCAGTACACCGTGGAGCTGCTCTGCCACCACACACTGCATCATCTTCCCCAGGAAAACTAAACTGAAGACTGTCCTGTAATTGGTCACCTCATCCCTAGCCAATAAAGTCTCTCTTTTTTTTTGCAGTGGGTGGGAGCAGAGCTCTAATAACTGCCTCCTTCAAAGGCCTAGGGAGAGCCCCTTCAATCAAGGAGGAGTTGATTATCTTCACTAACAGTGCCAATTTTTCTCCAAGATTTTAAAAGCCAGGTCGGGCATGGGTCTAGAGAACACAAGTGGTAATGCCTTATTTGCACTAAGGTTGCAAATCCCCAGTTGGGAAATTCAGAGAGAAGTCTCTCTCTCTCTCTCTCTCTCTCTCTCTCTCTCTCAATCCATGGGCATCTGGGGGCTGTTTTTTCTTTAGGTAGAAGCACCAAATTTTCAGCATGGATCTGGTGCCTCTCTTCAAATCACCCCTAAGTTTCAAAAGGCTTGGCCCGGGGTGTTGCTGCAAATAGTTCTGAAATCATAATCAGGATCAATCTGAAAAACATAAATCACAAGCAAGAGCTTCTAACACCTCAGGTACCAAATCTGTCCTCAACCTGGCCTCCAAGTTTAGAAAGGATGACAGAAATTTTGATCAACAAAGAACCCTGTGAAAGAGGAAGGGTTTGCTGCTGGCAGGGTTGGGATGTAGATGTTTTCAAGTCACAAATGACTTCAATAAACAATTGAGCGGGACAAGATTTTGTTGACATAATGGTGTCTTCTTCACTGTCATCACTGCCACCTCATAGGCCTGCAAATGGGTTTCATAGCATGCTCTGTCTAATTAACTCTGAGTCTTCTGCTAACATTGCTTAAGTCATCTTTCAGTCCACTTCATAAAGCAAGGAGCTGTGGCCTTAAAGAGGGTGGAAGAGGGTGCCAAGGAAAAGCTCTGCTCAGGATCATGACCCACCCCTTGCACCATCTTGATTCGAGATGGAACAACACCTAAGGTGGAAGGCAGCCAGATACGAGTTCCCTGCCCACCTTCAGAACTGGCACTTGCAACAGGCTCAACATATAGTGCTGGGAAGACAGAAAGGTGGCTAATAAATGATCTAAATAAATAAACCAATGCATATTCAGGACAGGGATTTGAAGGAGGAAAATGGAAGACAGAGGAAGCATTAAGTACACACACGCACACGCACACATTGCTACCCCTGCCCATCTGGAAGTGGCTTTTTTCTGCTTGAAAAAAGGATATATTTATGTCCAGGTATAATATTTCCTTTCCCCCTTAGGCCCAGGTCCAGTTCTTCAGCTCTGCCTTGTATTTCAGCAGCCTTTTATAAAGGAGCACAAGATGCAAATCTGCACATCTATACATAAGTAGAATATAAGCTAATTGAGTTGCACCAATGATTTCAAGAGAATGGCAGATTTCATGAGAATTTTAGGGGACTGAGGAAAATCAGGATAAATGAAGACACTGAAGCCATCATAAATCAGCAGACAAAAGAGCCCCTGGAAATTATTACTGGATTTATATCCTAGTGCTAGGTTGATTCAGACACGATCATGGGTGATCAATCCCCTAGCCCTCCACCATGCCTCTAAGCTCCTATGCGACACGGTCATGGAGGCCTCAAAAAAGACTACTGGGCATAAAGTGGGCCCTCCTTGTCCACCTTCACGGAGAGGTCACTTCAAATGCATCCCCCAAAGGGACCGACTGGTCAGTAAGTGGCAACAAGGATTGGGCCAAGAAACTAGGAAAACGTTATTTAAGAGAAGCTCCTGCATGAAGGCAACAATGAGGGACAGCCCTTTCCCCTAACAAGCTGTGCCGCTGAGCTAGGGCAACAGAGCCCTTCTCCTTCACATGGAAGTGTGAGATGATGCAAGCTTCTTTTTTACCTGTGCTTTTTTCAGCTGTTTGAGCCTTAAGAACATAAGAGAAGCCATGTTGGATCAGGCCAATGGCCCATGCAGTCCAACACTCTGTGTCACATAAGAGAAGCCCTGTTGGATCAAGCCAATGGCCCCTCCAGTCCAACACTCTGTGTCACATAAGAACAGAAGAGAAGCCATGTTGGATCAGGCCAATGGCCCATGCAGTCCAACACTCTGTGTCACATAAGAACATAAGAGAAGCCATGTTAGATCAGGCCAATGGCCCATCCAGTCCAACACTCTGTGTCACACAGTGGCCAAAAAAAATTATATATATACATACATACACACACACTGTGGCTAATAGCCACTGATGGACCTCTGCTCCATATTTTTATCCAATCCCCTCTTGAAGCTGGCTATGCTTGTAGCCGCCACCACCTCCCATGGCAGTGAATTCCACATGTTAATCACCCTTTGGGTGAAGAAGTACTTTCTTTTATACATTTAAACCTGACTGCTCAGCAATTTCATCGAATGCCCACGAGTTCTTGTATTGTGAGAAAGGGAGAAAAGGACTTCTTTCTCTACTTTCTCCATCCCATGCATTATCTTGTAAACCTCTATCATGTCACCCCGCAGGCGACGTTTCTCCAAGCTAAAGAGCCCCAAGCGTTTCAACCTTTCTTCATAGGGAAAGTATTCCAACCCTTTAATCATTCTAGTTGCCCTTTTCTGGACTTTCTCCAATACTATAATATCCTTTTTGAGGTGCGGCGACCAGAACTGCACACAGTACTCCAAATGAGACCGCACCATCGATTTATACAGGGGCATTATGATACTGGCTGATTTGTTATCAATTCCCTTCCTAATAATTCCCAGCATGGCGTTGGCCTTTTTTATTGCAATCGCACACTGTCTTGTCATTTTCAGTGAGTTATCTACCATGACCCCAAGAGCTCTCTCTTGGTCAGTCTCTGCCAATTCACACCCCATCAATTTGTATTTGTAGCTGGGATTCTTGGCCCCAATGTGCATTACTTTGCACTTGGCCACATTTAACCTCATCTGCCACGTTGACGCCTACTCACCCAGCCTCAACAGATCCCTTTGGAGTGCTTCACAATCCTCTCTGGTTCTCACTACCCTGAACAATTTAGTGTCATTTGCAAACTTGGCCGCTTCACTGCTTACATATGAACATATATATGAACATATATGAACATATGAAGCTGCCTTATACTGAATCAGACCCTTGGTCCATCGAAGTCAGTATTGTCTTCTCAGACTGGCAGCGGCTCTCCAGGGTCTCAAGCTGAGGTTTTTCACACCTATTTGCCTGGACCCTTTTTTTGGAGATGCCAGGGATTGAACCTGGGACCTTCTGCTTCCCAAGCAGACGCTCTACCACTGAGCCACCATCCCTCCCTCACTGTATCCTCCCAACTCCAAATCATTAATGAACAAGTTAAAGAGCATGGGCCCCAGTACCGAGCCCTGCGGCACCCCACTGCTTACCGTCCTCCACTGCGAAGACTGCCCATTTATACTCACTGTCTGCTTCCTATTGATCAGCCAGTTTTTGATCCACAAGAGGACCTGTCCTTTTACTCCATGACTCTCGAGCTTTCTAAGGAGCCTTTGATGAGGAACTTTATCAAAAGCTTTCTGGAAGTCAAGGTAAACAACATCTATTGGGTCTCCTTTGTCCACATTTTTATTCACCCCCTCAAAGACACTTCAGCCAGACACTTTGGATTCTAGAGACTGGGGGGGAGGGAATGCATACATAAAGGAGAAGGAGCCACTCCAGCCTTTCCTTTCAAGGAGGCAGAAAGCGCAGGCTTCGATTATAACTCATGGAGCATTCTGTGGAATACAAAGTTTATAACAGAACAATAAGTTCCACAGAAAAGAAATATGAAGTCGGGATGCTGACACATAAGAATTAGAAATGGTTCAAAGACACTTTTATGTCAAGCACTGGAGGGAAGCCAAGCATGAAGTACAAAGACATGCTCCACGTATACAGCTATAAAGAACTTTTTGTAAATGCAAAACTATAATTAGATACCCCCCAGTGGGGGTCGGTGTTTTGAGGAGCATCTAACTAGGTAATGGGGGAGGGGAAAGGCAAAAGACTGCAGAAGTCTGTACTCAAGACTGAATCACATGTTACCACAGCAGTGTGAAATCCAATTCCTAATGGCTGGATTCAAAGCCACCCAGGGAATATCTAAGTAACTAATTTCTTGAATGATGCACACAGTTTCTCCCTATAGAGATTACTGGACAGCACAGGACATCACCACCTGAATTAGGCCTGATGCAGAAAAGCTTGTGAGTGCCTGGCCACTTTAGAGACGACCAGGTACTCTCTGGAGAGCCAGTTTGGTGTAGTGGTTAAGTGTGCGGACTCTTATCTGGGAGAACCGGGTTTGATTCCCCACTCCTCCACTTGCACCTGCTGGAATGGCCTTGGGTCAGCCATAGCTCTGGCAGAGGTTGTCCTTGAAAGGGCAGCTGCTGTGAGAGCCCTCTCCAGCCCCACCCACCTCACAGGGTGTCTGTTGTGGGGGAGGAAGATAAAGGAGATTGTGAGCCGCTCTGAGACTCTTCGGAGTGGAGGGCGGAATATAAATCCAATATCTTCTTCTTCTTCTTCTTCTTCTCTCTGAATTCAAAAAGCCCACCCCTGTTACTGCTGCCCTTGCAACATGGTGCTCCTGCCTCAAGAAACCTGAAGCAGCCGTGGGCAGGTGGGATCCATCTTGAAGGGAGAGAGGTTTTAGTCAACAGAAAAACAGGGGGCTATGAAAGTTCTCCTGAGAGACAAAGCACAGACAGCAGGAGAGCCTGTGAACTTTTGGAGGTACAAAGTTGCCACAGTCCCATATGCCAACAAAGCCTTCTTCTGGATCTTGAAAAACAGTGTCCACTTTAATTTAATTACAGCAGGAATTTAATTACAGCAGGAAGAAATGTGACTGATTTGAATTACAAAATATGGGATTTGGGGGGGGGGGTTCCAATGCATTCTAAATGATGTCACAATCAAATATGTGTGAAATCTAAATGATCATCATCGGACTAAGATGTTAAAAGCATCTAAAAGTGACTTGCTAATCTGTATTTTGAAAGACAAAAGTTATGGGCATCGGTGGAAGATTGAACAGTAGAGGAAAAGGCAAGAAAGCAGGAGTCATGTGCTGATACTCTGCCAAGGCTGTGAAAGAACAAAAGTAGCTACTAACTACCATGAACAGGTTTCAAGGGAGCTGTTAACTATTCAGGAGGAGTCCTGTTCCACAATAGCCAATACTTGTAACTGAAGGACCCTAGAACTGTACATAAAGGCAGGGGAGATAGGGTTGAAGGAAGAATGCCCCCAGATACTTTTAGACTGAATAGCTATCTGAAACCCACCAATTCAACAGGGGTGTTGAGCATGAACATCCCTACGCCCCTTAAGGAAGCAGTGAGTCGTCCACTTCTTAAAAAACCATCTTTGGACCCTGCTGAATTGGCCAACTACCTGCCGGTCTCAAACTTGCCCTTTTTGGGCAAAGTTATCAAGAGGGCAGTGGCAAAACAATTACAGGGGGTTTTGGATGACATTTCCGTGTTAGACCCATTTCAGCCCGGCTTTCGCCTGGGGCATGGGATGGAGACAGTACTGGTCGCCCTCATAGAGGATCTCCTAAGACATCTGGATCAAGGTGGTTCGGTAGTGCTGTTGTTATTAGATCTGTCGGCTGCTTTCAATACAGTCCACCACCAGCTGCTGTCGCACCACCTTGCCGACATGGGGATTCAGGGGTCTGCCCTTCAATGGCTTACCTCTTTCCTCCAAGGTCAGGGACAGAGGGTGGTTGTAGGGGAGAGATCGTCCCAGAGGCACCCACTTGTGTGTGGAGTGCCTCAGGGGGCGGTCCTCTCCCCGATGTTATTCAAAATCTATATGTGCACCCTTACCCAGATAGTCCAGAGTTACGGGCTGGGGTGTCACCAGTATGCAGATGACACTCAGCTCTATCTCTTGATGAACAACCGGGCTGGCTGCACCCCAGATAATCTGGACCAGGCACTGCAACTGTCAGACTATGTTTCATTGAAGTTACCATTAAACCACTTAATTCATTTTAATTCATGGTTTGGCAGAGGTGTCTAACTCTACCTCTGAGAAAGAACAGAGTACTCAAGACCTGGTGCCATTTAGTCTGATCCCCAGGAAAGGGCAGGCAGGCATGGGTAAAATCCTGTGTGAGAGAGAGGATCCAACCTAGTGGCGAGTCAGTACAAGCTTGTTTGTGCCTCAAATCATGAGGGAAAATTCAAACTACTCTCTGAAGCCATAACTGCTTTAAATGTATGTGCCTCAGTCAGGTTTCTCCTTTGTCTACTTGGAGATCTGTGTTGCTGATCTGTTCCTGAAACCAATCTGTCAATAAATGTCTTCTATGTTGTTCATATACATTTCCTGCCTCAGTGATCTCCATATTCTACAAAACGTACCTCATGGCACTGCAGTAAACCCAAAGCCTAGAAACTTGCTACCTTAAGAATACCTCGTAACTAAGTTGATAGTTTAAAACAAATCCTCGGAGGCTGTGAGGGTATTCTCAGTTGATAGAAATGCCCGTCACTATCTCCCAAATCCCAGTCAGACACACTAACCACCAACACCAACACACCGTACTCAACTTGCTATCAGTGTTCCATAAGTCCTTGCAAGCCTCCTTGCCAAAACTTGCATGAATAAAGGAATGAGCACCCCTAAGTATGTGCAGAATTCTTTTTGTTTATCAATAACTTCTATCAACCTATGCAAGCAGTCTCAGGAGGGCACACACCTAAGAAAACATGTTGCCAAATTGCATCTAGAAAACTGGCATTTCACTGAAGCCACCTTTCTTTGACTTGTAGCAGTAGTTGCTTTACAGACAAGGCTACAGGTAATTGCTTTCCAAAATACTAACCTGTAGAATTTTTTCCATGTTACTCAGGATCAACAATGACTGCCTCCCATTTTTTTTTTTTTTTTACTGAGGGTATGAGTGAAATTGCCAGAGCTTGTCTGGAAAGGATGCTTAAAGATAAGAGATAATTTTTCCAGTTAATGGCGCAATCTATCATCCTAGTACTGTTCATAGTAATGTGTAACACTCCCCTCCCCCCACCCAAAGTAAATACCTCTCTGAGGAGAAATCCCTCATCAGAATTTGATGCTTTGATAAAGCATTCACTTCCTTTGTAATATTTTTTTCAAGTATCTGAATAGATATCCTGAACAAAATCAATTTACAGAGGTATCTTCTTGCAAAGTACAGCAGACTCTATTCCTGCCCATGGGTAGAAATGGATTCCACAGGGCTGCAGTTCTTTTTTGCTGGGGAAAGCAGCAGCCATGTGAAGAGAAGCCTTCCTGCCAAGCAGATGGGGGGAGGGGGGAGGGCTTGTTCTGCCTTCTGCTTCCCACTGCAAACTGGAGCCTGCCTGAGTAAGTGAATCTGCTAGACAGAAAGGCCTACAGCAACACCGGGTCCTCCTTATAATGTGGCAAACTGGTATCTTTACCTGCTATCAGATCCACACTTGACTTAATGACTGCCCAGTAAGCATTTACTCATGAGTTAGCACTGTGTGTGGATTGTACAAGTAGATTTATTTGGCACTTCTCTTCCTATGAAGAAAGAGGTTAGCCTTATTACTAATTTCTTAATTTTCTAAAGCAGCAAGTTTACTATGAAGAAATAAGAAACAAAGCAAAAATAAATATCTGGCTCCCATTATAAAATGTCTAACAGCTTATTATTTCTTTCTCTTTCATTTTCTTGATCACTGCAGTACTCCATTTGGTTGTTCAACACGGCTGAAATCCATGAGACTTTGGCACCTAACTACAATTAAAAACCACTACCTTCAGTAAGACTTAAACATGTTCTCCTTGTAGTTTGTCCCGTATCCTCCAACTCCACAGTTCTTATTTAATAGACTGAACTCTGGAATTATAGGGAGAAGTGCATGGCTGATGCTTTACCAAAAAGTCAAATACAGCCAAAAATGTTGTATATGCACCTTGGTACTGGAGGAGAAAGCTGTGACAAATGTCACATGCTCCATTACAGAAGGAAGTATGTAGGAGTGGGATACAGTGCAAAGTGAATTTCTGGAACAATAATGGAATAGAGTAAGGCAAATCCGCTCATCTTTGGCATGATGTTCTCTAAGACTGTTTCTATTTGGCAGCTTTTCCAATGATTTGTCATTATTTATCATTTTCTCAGAAGAAAGAAATTTTTTACAAGCTAGCCTTAAAACTCTGCAGTTAAGTGTAATGGTAAGGCATTGCTTTAATCCAACACCCCCCAAATCCAGATGGCTGCACAGTGTCATGCCACACAGCATGGAATTTGCCATGAAAACCATTAGAAAATATTCAGGCCTTAAGAATCTCTTTTTTGAAGTCTCCTTCAATGGAAAGCTAGAAATATAAACTGGTATATATCTCTATCTATCTATCTATCTATCTATCTATCTATCTATCTATCTGTCTGTCTGTCTGTCTGTCTGTCTGTCTGTCTGTCTGTCCGTCTATTGACAGAGAGACAGACAGACAGCTAGCTTTCTAAGCAACTGACTGAGTACGTTACACTGGCGACGAGGATGGGATTCTAGCCTCACCGGCTACGTCGGAGACCAAGGGCACCACCGACCACGACCGCCGCCGCAGCCACCATGGCCAACCAGGGTGGAACCACCGGTCACGTTGAGCCGTTCGACCCAGCGAATCCAGAGCCCTGGGAGTCCTACTTGGAAAGGGTCGAATGCTACCTGAGGGCCAACAAGGTCACGGAGGACAGCATGAAGAGGGACGTTCTCCTGAGCGTCTGCGGGGCGGCCACATTCGAGATCGCCAAGGGTCTCTCGGCCCCCGCACGCCTCACGGTGAAGTCCTTCGCCGAGGTCAGCAGACTCCTCACCGGCCACTTTTTACCTCAGCCTTCACGGGTGGCCCGCCGGTTCCTGTTCCACAGAAGGGACCAGGCTGCCGGAGAATCGGCCGCCGACTACTTGGCGGCCCTCCGCAGGATCGCCGGGAACTGCAACTTCCCCCAGCTGGAAGACACCCTGGCCGATCGCTTCACGTGGGGCCTCCGCGACAAGAGGCTCCAGCAGAAGCTCTTCGCCAAGGAAGAGCTCACCCTCCAGAGCGCTTTCAACGAAGCAGTGGCGTTCGAGAGGACCTCCAGGACCTTTCCCAAGGCCCGGACAGATGCCGTCCACCACGAGGAGCTGGACCAAGACCGCCCGGAGGAGGGAGAAGCCTACCAGCTGCGTCGCCCCGCCGGGCCACCCAACAGAGCAGCCCAACGCCCCCGAGCGCCCGATCGACCACCAGCGTCGGAGAGGGTTCCTGCCACCAAGTGCGCCAGCTGTGGCGACCCCCACGACCGGAGAGACTGCCAGTACCGGACCTGGGACTGCCGGAGCTGCGGGAAGACCGGCCACATCGCCAGGGCTTGCCGAGCCAAGCCCAACCGCCGGAGGCCGACCACACATCACGAGTCGGCGGAGTTCCACTCCACAGACTCCACGTCCCTTCAGGTACTGAACTTGCCCCTCGCCACCCCCGACAAAATTAAAATGGCGGTCCTCATCGAAGGGAACCCCTGCCAAATGGAGGTAGACTCAGGTTCCTCCATTTCCATTATAGCGGAGGAAACCCTGAGGAAACTGTGCCCCCACCAGCGGCTTCAACTAAGGCTGGCGGACTTCATACTCCGGGACTTTCAGAAGAACCCGGTGCAAATCGCGGGGTGGGCGCGGGTGCGAGTCGAGCGGGGGTCCTTCTACGGCCCGCTGGACATCCTGGTGGTAAAGCGCCAGCTTACCACCCTGCTAGGACTGGCGTGGTTCAAACCCTTGGGGATCTGCTTGGAGGGGGTGGGGCAAACCCTAACGCCCAGAGGGTTCGGGGAGATATGCCAAGAGTTCCCCGACGTATTCGATGGGTCCCTAGGGAGCTACAAAGGGCCGGCCATCTCCCTACCACTAGACCCCACGGTCAGGCCGATTCGGCTCAAGGCAAGGAGGGTCCCGTTCGCCTTGAAGCCAAAAATAGAGGCCGAACTAGACCGCCTCACGGCCCAGGGAGTCCTGGAGCCAGTGGACTACGCCACCTGGGAGACCCCCATCGTAACCCCAATCAAGCCAAACGGGGAGGTGCGGATCTGTGCAGACTATAAATGCACGATAAACAGGGCACTGCAGGATAACCCCTATCCAGTGCCAGTGGTGAGCCACGTCCTGGCTGCCCTCGCGGGGTCTAAAATCTTCGGGAAGCTGGATCTGGCACAGGCCTACCAACAGCTCCCGGTAGACAATAAGACGGCCGAGGCCCAGACGATTGTGACACACAGGGGGGCCTTCCGGGTGAGGAGGCTACAGTTCGGGGTAAGCGTCGCTCCGGGGATCTTCCAGAGTATAATGGACGCTCTCCTTAAAGGGATCCCCGGAGTCCAGCCGTTCTTCGATGACATTTTAGTCGCCACCTCGGACCCCGAAGAGTTCGGCAACTGCTTACGTGAGGTGCTCCGCCGGTTCCAGGCAGTGGGGCACAAGGTTAAGAGGGAGAAATTCTTGCTGGAGGTCCCACGGGTGGAGTTCCTGGGGTTCACCGTCGATGCAGCAGGAATCCACCCAACGGAAGAAAAGACCTGAGCCATTGTGCAAGCCCCAGCCCCCACCTGCAAAGCGGAGCTACAAAGCTTCTTGGGGGTGCTTAACTTCTACCATTCATTCCTCCCCCACAAGGCAGCCCTTGCAGAGCCCCTTCACCGGCTGTTGGACAAAAAAGCCCCTTGGGTTTGGGGCAAACGACAAGCCGCCGCGTTTCAGGCGGTCAAGGACGTCCTGGTGTCCAATGCGGTGCTCCACCATTTTGACGAGGGCCTCCCCGTCAT
The DNA here is from genome assembly GCF_032191835.1 of Heteronotia binoei. Classification (NCBI taxonomy): domain Eukaryota; kingdom Metazoa; phylum Chordata; class Lepidosauria; order Squamata; family Gekkonidae; genus Heteronotia; species Heteronotia binoei. The sequence goes on along the minus strand of NC_083236.1, from coordinate 1,829,353 downwards.
CCTGGCCTGTGACGCATCGCCTTATGGGGTGGGAGCAGTCCTGGGGCACCAACTCCCGGACGGGAGGGAGGTACCGGTAGCATATTACTCCCACACACTGACTCCGGCCGAGCGCAATTACGCGCAGATAGATAAGGAGGCTCTGGCAATCGTGGCGGGGGTCCGCAAGTTCCACGAATACCTGTACGGCCGGAGGTTCACTATTGCTACGGACCACAAGCCCCTCCTAGGTCTGTTGGCCCCTGACCGGCAAACCCCCCAAATTCTATCACAGCGTGTGTTGAGGTGGAACCAGTTCCTCAACTCATACACGTACACACTGGTCCACCGAGCCGGCAAAGCTATGGGTCACGCGGACGCACTCAGCTGGCTGCCACTTCCGGAAGTAGGTCCAGACCCGGCCCCCGCACACCAGGTAATGCTAATGGAGGGCCTCCCAGAGCAGCCCCTCCACGCTGAGGAGGTCGCCAAGGCCACCCAAAAACACAAAACGCTGGCACGGGTGCTCGACTGGGTGGTGAGGGGCTGGCCAGAAGGGAACATGGGGGAAGAATTCAAGCCGTATAAGACCAGGAGGGAGGAACTAGCAGCCCACAAAGGGTGCATATTATGGGGAAGCAGGGTGGTGATCCCGCCCCCGCTGCAAAGGCATGTTCTGGAATCCCTACATGAGACCCATCCCGGTATAGTCCGAATGAAGGCGTTAGCCAGGAGCTACGTCTGGTGGCCGGGGATGGACGGGGAGATTGAGAGCTGGGTCCGTAGGTGCCAGACATGTCAGGAGACGCGGCTCGAGCCTCCCAGCGCCCCCGCCACACGGTGGGAGTCCCCCAGGAAGCCATGGTCGCGCCTCCACCTCGATTTCGCGGGGCCATTCCAGGGGCAGATCTTCATGATAATCGTGGATGCCTACACCAAATGGCTGGAGGTCATTCCTGTAGGGTCCACCTCGTCCGCCGCCGCAATCCGAGCGCTGCGCAGGGTCTTATGCACACATGGTATCCCGGACACCATAGTCTCGGATAACGGGGCCGTGTTCACCTCGGCAGACTTCCAGGCGTTCCTCCAGAGATATCTGATAAGGCACATAAGGTCTGCCCCCTTCCACCCGGCCACCAACGGCCAGGCAGAGCGGATGGTCCGCACAACCAAAGAAGCCCTGAGCCGAATTGTGCAGGGCGACTGGGACCACAGGTTAGCCGCATTCCTTTTCGATAATAGGGTCACCCCCAACCCGGTCACAGGGGTCAGTCCGGCAGAGCTCCTCATGGGGCGCAAGCTCATAACTCGCCTAGACAGACTACACCCCGACAGGGCCCCAGACACCCGCGGAAGTCCCGAGGTCCGGGACGCAGCCAGGGGTTTCTTCGCGGGCGACCCGGTTTACGCCCGGAACTATGTCAGGGGGCCCGAATGGGTGGCGGGCCGGGTGCTACGAGTAACGGGGTCCCGCCACTACGATATATCAACCGAGGGGGGCCAGGTATTACGGCGGCACATAGACCAGTTACGCCGCCGCACGCTACCGGAGGAACCTGCGGACACTGAAGGGGCGAGACCCGGGGAGGAGCCAACTGAGGGCCGACCTGAGGACACGGCCCCAACACCGGCTACACCGCCGCACGAAGCGCCAGGACCGTCAGAGCCCGAGGGACCGACGGAACCAGACCCGCAGCCTCCGGCCACATCACGGCCCCCCGACGCACCAGCAGCGGAAGCCGCGCCGCCTCCACCGGACCTCCCCAGAAGGTCCACCAAGGAGCGCCGACCTCCCGCGTACCTTAAGGACTATGTTCATTAACCAGGGGGGGAGGGGTGTAGTGTATCGGCAGCCATACGTGCCATGCGCAGAGGTGACTGGGCTGTCCCAGGCGCCTCCAGCGCGGGGCGCGAAATCCCCCGCCAATCACCAGCAGCGGCGGGAAGTTTAACAGGTCAGGATTGGCCTGACCTGTCCAGTAGGCTGTACCGGGGATTGTACATAAGCGGGACCCGGCCCGCGTGTTCTCTCTCTTTCAATGTGCTCCCAATAAAGAATGTTGCCCTACTCGCGTCTCCAGGCTGAGTACGTTACAGCCCAGAGGCCAGCATTGGCCGGGATGAGGCAATTCATAAATGTAATAAATAATAATAATGTAATAGTAATAATATCTGGGAGAACCAGATTTGATTCCCCACTCCTCAACTTGCAGCTGCTGGAATGGCCTTGGGTCAGCCGTAGCTCTTGTAGGAGTTGTCCTTGAAAGGGCAGCGTCTGGGAGAACTCTCTCAGCCCCACCTGTCTCACAGGGTGTCTGTTGTGGGGAGAGGAAGGGAAAGGAGATTGTAAGCCACTCTGAGATTCAGAGTGGAGGGCGGGATATAAATCCAATGTCGTCTTCATCTTCTTCTTCATGTGCCTCCTTAGTGGCAGGGCAGATAGCCAGTCAGCCACATCAGCACTAAATGTCAACGTGTAGGTACCTGTGGATGAGGCAAAAGGCAATCACCTGGTTGAGGTTCCTCCTACTGTGCAGGCCCTCCAAAAAGCCCCACCTCCCTTCTGTCTGCCAACTCGACTGGAGGGCCACTGGCATGAGGGAACATCTGCTGGTGGGCTGCTCCTCCTGGACTGAGACAGAGAAGGTGCTGCTTTTGGTCAGGAATGCAACAACTGTCAGGAGCAGCTTGGTGATCTCCCACTGCCATGGCTCCTGATACATGTTGGCAGAACGGGTGTTGGTCTTAGGACATGATGCCTGCATGTTCCCTCTGACATGGAGCCCGCACAGCGTGGAATGCAGTGGCAACCCATCCCATTGTGGGAAGGGCAGCATGCCCCTGGGGCACTCCGCCCTCTATTCTCACACCTGGCAAACAGCAGTAAGGATGTGTCTGTGCAAGGGTCCTGACAGGGCACCAAACAACAGAGTACGTCAAAACTCCTGACACCAGGCCCTAGTTCACAACAGGAGAGGTGCCCCTGGCACCCCCAACCTCTTCTCATCCCTGCTGCCTGTTTCCACAGGCATTACAAATAGGCCTTTGGGAAGGTGACCTTCTCCCTCCTCTGCAGAAACCTGGAGTGTGCCCATCCACTTGCTACCAATCCTGTATGTCTGGGTGGCGCGGAGGTGGAGGCAGCATGTATGCCAGTACTGAGAGTACATCAGCACCCTTCACATGGTGAACTGGACCTACCTGGATCTATTTTGGCTAAACTGTGCCACCATCCAAGACCTGTGTGAGGAGATGGGGCCTGCACTCCAGGGCCCAGTCCTGGCTCCCCATGCCATCCCCCCCACTGCAGAAAGCCCTGCTCTCCCTGTGTTTCTTCAGGCTCCCTCCAGGGGGATCTGCAAATGGCGCTCCTCCTCAGACTGTGTTGATTGGCAGAAAACAAGTAAGGAGATGTCCGAACAAAGGTGAAACTCCAAAACTCTCTTAAAAGGAAAGGTTATGTCTGGAACCACTTAAACCCCATCCTCATGGAAACACAAGTAAGGAGAGTCACATCTCAAAGCCATGAGTTCACCTACTCACCAAGCCAACATGATGCAACCAGAAAGACAGTCTTCCATGACAGTAGATGAAGTGGACAAGTGGCCATAGGTTCAAAGGTCCACCCCATTAGTTTGTCCAGATTAAGGGGATGTCCGATGGGGTGGCAGGGGTCCTAATGGAAGAATGAAGTCCTAATGGAAGGATGAAGTTGCATTAGACCCTTCAGAAGCCCCTTTGAGTGGGGATGGGTGAAGACAGAGTGCCCATCAATGGGCTCATGGTAAACTGAGATGTCTACTAGGTAGACTCTGATGGAGGAGTGGTTCAGGCTGGAATCCACCAAGGACAGAAGAAAGCTGAACACAACAGATAAAGCTGCTGCATGCAGTGTAGAAGAGCAAGCTGCAGAGGCTTTGAGGGGTCTCTGGGAAGAGTTGCATTTTCATCATCTGCAGAAGTTCTCAGAGTCATTTATTTGACATAAGCTCGACAGAATCCTAACCTTCTTGGACATTGCTAAACATCTAAAGCTACGCAAGACTGGTGGGAACTTGGATAATTGGAAGAGAAGGTACAGATTACTATTTTTCATTCCGGGACTATTTACAGCTTAATGGAATAAATTTAAAAGGTGGGAATTTAAAAGGTGGGAAAGTTTGGAAGAAGGGAGGAAGAGGTGAAATTTGGACTTTGTAAATATAAAGGACAGTGCTAAAAAGTGGAAAGGAATTTATTGTTTGGTCTACTTGCGGTTTTGAAAAAGGAACACCATCGTCACAGGCTTGCAGCACATTCAAGCAATACAGGAAGTACGTCAAGTATCGTGAGATCTCCTTACCAGTGAGAATGAGACTTGGTGGCAAGTAAAGCAGGAAATAGTGGATGGAAAACCTACTCTAGGAATATAACACCATTGAGAAACATCGGTGGCCATTGCTGGGAGGTCAAAATTAAAATAATGTTTTTAGAGTATTCGGGACATTAAAAACTGTTGGAATTAATTGAGAACAGGATAAAAAGATAAGTACTATTGGACTTATTTTTAGAGAGAATTTTTAGAGGAAGATCCTGAAGAGACTAAAAACATGTATGACTATGTATAGAGTGAACTCACTCTATGCCAAGAAAAATAACTTACCAAGAGATGTTGTCATAAGATATACGACAAAGGAAATGGTGGGAAGGATCATGAATAAAAACTTTAAAAAGACATTGATAGTGGGAGGCAGCAGAGTAAGAATCATGAAGGAGTTGCCAAGGCAAGTGATAAATGATAGAAGAACATATAAAAAATTGACAGAAAAATTAAGGGACAATGGAATGAGGTTTAGATGGATAATACCTGAAGGTTTGAGCTTTGAACTTCAGGGGAAAAGAATCACAATTACAAATGCACAAGAAATGCGTAGATTTTATGAGGAAAATAAAGAATTTGCACCATGATGGATTACAAATTATTGTCTTAGAATGTAAATGGACTAAATTCACCACAAAAAAGAAGGGCAACATTTCATTGGATTAAGAAACAAAACTGTAACATACCGTATTTTTCGCTCCATAAGACGCACCTGACCAAAAGACGCACTTAGTTTTTAGAGGAGGAAAACAGGAAAAAAATATTCTGAACCAAATAGTGTAATAAAATGGCCTTGGGTCAGCCATCACTATCATAGGAGTTGTCCTCGAAAGGGCGGCTTCTGGGAGAGCTCTCTCAGCCTCGCCTACCTCACAGGGTGTCTGTTGTTGGAGAGGAAGATAAAGGAGACTGTGAGCCCTTCTGAGATTCAGAGTATGGGTTGGGATATAAATCCAATATCACCATTATCTTTTGCTGCTGCTCTTAGGGAAGGGTTCATCCAGTCCATCACTGTGTCACAGTGGCCAAAACCCAGGTGCTATCAGGATGTCCACCAGCAGGGCCAAAACTCCAGAAGCCCTCCCACTGTTGCTTCCAAAAAAAAACCATCTTGGGGGCAAATTTAATGTTTATTTACATACTGTAACTGAAAAAGACGCCTCGGGAGCACTGGCCGCCATCACCGCGTGAAGACTTCCACCCCTCCTAGGCCACGCCCCTTGAAGCCTTCCTTCCTTCAGCACAAACGGGGCTGGCAAAAAGGCACCAATACTTGTGAATACTACGTGAGGAACACATAGTCTAAGTGCTGCAGACTCAGCGGACCCGGTCGCCAGCCCCAAGCCATGGGGCTCCTCCTCCTCTTCCTCCTGCTGGGGGGGGGGGGGCGCTCCCAGGGCGGTTCAGCTGTTCCCTCCACCTTGATTGGATGGTGAGCTTGGGGTGGCCCAAAGTGAAAATCATGAGGATTCATGAGCATCCGTGGTCCAAAACCAAGTTTTTGTTCCACAGTGCTGACACGAAGCCATGGATCCACAATTTCTGGGGTGCAAACTGCCCATGGATATGATATGTGACTGCATGGTGATCTTGGGGGTGTCCAAGGCAAAAATCATGTGGATCCATGAGGATCCGTGGTCCAAAAACAAATTTTTGGTCTTTGGCGCTGCCACGAAGCCGTGGATCCATGATTTCTGTGGTGCAAACTCTGCCCATGGACATGATATGTGACTGGATGGAGGGCTTGGGGGGATCCAAAGCAAAAATCATGAGGATCCATAAGGATCCGTGGTTCAAAACCAAGTTTTTGGTCCATGGTGCTGCCACGAAGCCGTGGATCCATGATTTCTGGGGTGCAACCTCTGCCCATGGACATGATATAAGAATAGATGGTGAGCTTTGAGGGATCCAAAGCAAAAATCATGAGGATCCATAAGGATCCGTGGTTCAAAACCAAGTTTTTGGTCCATGGTGCTGCCACGAAGCCTTCGATCCACGATTTCTGGGGTGCAAACTCTGCCCATGGACACGATATAAGAATAGATGGTGAGCTTTGGGGGATCCAAAGCAAAAATCATGAGGATCCATAAGGATCCGTGGTTCAAAACCAAGTTTTTGGTCCATGGTGCTGCCACGAAGCCGTGGATCCATGATTTTTGGGGTGCAACCTCTGCCCATGGACATGATATAAGAATAGATGGTGAGCTTTGAGGGATCCAAAGCAAAAATCATGAGGATCCATAAGGATCCGTGGTTCAAAACCAAGTTTTTGGTCCCTGGCACTGCCACGAAGCCATGGATCCATGATTTCTGGGGTGCAAACTCTGCCCGTGGACATGATATAAGAATAGATGGTGAGCTTTGGGGGATCCAAAGCAAAAATCATGAGGATCCATGGTTCAAAACCAAGTTTTTGGTCCCTCGCACTACCACGAAGCCGTGGATCCACGATTTCTGGGGTGCAAACTCTGCCCATGGACACGATATAAGAATAGATGGTGAGCTTTGGGGGATCCAAAGCAAAAATCATGAGGATCTGTGGTTTGGAAACATGTTTTTTCAGTGCTGTGGTGCCACAAATTCGTGGAGGCATGATTTTTGTGGTCCTGCCTATAGTCTAAGAGAGGATCTACAACATGATGTTGGTTTGATTTCATTTCACCATAAAATCATATGAATTCATGAGGATCCCTGCTTTGGAACCCTGTTTTTGCATTGCTGAAGCGGCACAAATCCGTGGAAGCATGATTTTTGTGGTCCTGCCTATAGTCTAAGACAGGATCTATAGAATTACAGTGGTTTTATTTCATTTCAATGTAAAAAATCATATGAGTTCATGAAGATCCAACTTTTCCCCTTTTCCTTCTTGAAGTCTCCCCCCCCCCCCCCTCTCACTTGCCGGCTCTGGCTCTGGCTGAACGTTTGCAACTGCCACTCATTCATCAGTTCCTTGGAGCACAGGAACTTGGAGATGAAGCCCACAGCTGCGGCGATCTCGCGTATCATGCTGGCCCGGGTGTAAAGGGAAGGATGCATGGGGGCAAGGGGCAGCCAGCTCTGGTGGTTGAGTGAGAGGGCAGGGGGCGGAGGGGAGCGTGAGTGCCAGGGGTCAGGGAAAAAGAGAATTAGGGAAAGCACTGAGCGTGTTCAGAGAACTGAATTGAAAAGCTCTGCCCAACTCATCTGCCTCCCGCTGATGCAGGAGGGCAGCAGCGACGTTGACAAACACTTCAACCATCTCCCGTCTACGGCACAAAGGGGAGTGAGGGCGGAGGGAGGGGGCTCGGGCAGGAGTGATGTCATCTGATTGTAAACAAATAGAAAGAGGGAGAAGTTGGAGCTGCGTCGTCTGTCGAGGGTGGGAAACAGCTGCAGCCTCAGTTTGGGAATGGAGTGTTTGGCGTTGGTAGAAAGAAGAGGCAGCAGCGCGAACTTCGTTGGAGTCTAGATGTTGTTTAGCTCCATACCAAGCGATGCTGTCTCTGCTCCACCGGCTCGTCTTCCCGCCCCCTCAAAGAGGCGGAGGCTGGGCGAGGGCACTGAGGCAGCGCTAGAAGCCACGGAGCTGGGAAGTGGGGGGGGGGAATTGGAGCTGGGAGAGAAGCACGTCGGAAGTGCAGGGGGTGGGGGGGGCTGTCAGTATTCGCTCCATAAGACGCACACACTTTCCCCCCCACTTTTTGGGGAGGGAAAAGTGCGTCTTTTGGAGCAAAAAATACGGTAATTTGTTTACAAGAAGTGCATATTAAACAAAAGGATTATAAATTTTTATGGAATAAACAATTGGGAGTAGAATTTTTTCATTGGCTGAACAGAAGAAAAGGGGAGTGATTTTTTTATATTAAACAAGATTTGGAGCCCAAATTAGTGTTTAAAGATAAAGATGGAAGATTTGTAGCAGTAGAAACAATATTAAATGGGAAAAAAACGTTATTGGGATTGTATGTGCCTAACAGTGCAAAGGATGCTTTTTTAAAAGACATTATACTACAGCTTGATGAACTGACTTATGATCAAGTTTTGATAATGGGAGATTTTAATGGAACAGTTAAGAACTCATTGGACAGGTCTGGAGGGGAAAAAAACAATAGCAAAGAAGGAAAATTGCCAAAGTCTTTTTTTGAATTGGTCAAACAAGAAAACTTGGAAGATATATGGAGAAAATTTAACCCTGAAGTTTGGGACTATACTTTTTTTTCAGCAAGATACAAAACTTTTTCTAGAATTGACATGTTGCAGGGAACTAAAGATTTAGGTTTTATAACAAGGAAAATAGAAATTTTACCTACAATTGGGGTTGATCATAACCCAATAATGTGGATTACAAAATTGTCTGAGAAGTTGAGATGATGGAGATTGAATGAAGATTTGCTACAGAATAAAGAAACAGTGACATACAGAGAAAATGAAACTAAAGCTTTCTTCCAAATGAATGACAAAGAGGATATAGATTTTCAGACGGTCTGGGATGCTTATAAAGCAGTAATGAGAGGAATGTTGATTACTTTGAATAACAAGGATAAGAGAGTAAAAAAAAAGCAGTTGTTGGACATTCAAAATGAAATAAAGAAAAAAGAAGGGGAGATGAGAAAAAGGCCAGGGAAAAAGAAAATTATAAGGGAAATTACAATATTACAATATTACCAATTTTGCTATTAAATAATGACTATAAAATATATACAAGAATCTTGGCAGAACGGCTTTAACAACATTTGATAAATTGTATAAAGGAAGATCAAGCAGGGTTTCTTCCCAAAAGGCAAATAAGAGACAATATTAGAACTGTTGTAAATATTGTAGAATATTATGAAAGAAGTAGCATTATTCTTTGCAGATGCAGAGAAAGCATTTGACAATTTAAACTGGGACTTTATGTTTGCAGTAATGGAAAAAATGGAGCTAGGAGAAAGCTTTATAAGAATGATAAAAGCAATATACTCTGAACAAAGTGCAAGGTTATGTATAAATGCAGATCTTACAGAAGATATGAAAATTAGCAAAGGTACTAGACAAGGTTGTCCGCTTTCACCATTGATGCTTATAATGACTCTTGAAATATTATTGATGCAGATCCAAGAAGAAAAAGATATAGAAAGATTAAGAATAAAAGGATTTACTTACAAATACAGAGCTTTTGCTGATGATATAATGTTTATCAATGAAAACCCCATACAAGTTACACCTTTGCTGTTAGCTAAAATACAAAAATATGGGGAGTTGGCGGGACTTTGTATTAATAGAGAAAAATCAAAAATTCTGTGTAAAAATATGCAGATAATCAAGCAACAAGAATTAAAGAAACTAACGGGCTGTGAAGTCACCTCCAAGGTAAAATATCTGGGGGTGGAGATAACAATTAAGAATATTGATTTGTTCAAAAATAATTATAAGAAGTTATGGCATAAAATGGATGAAGACATGCTAAAATGGAACAAGCTTAATTTGTCATTGTTGCGTAGAATAGCTGCAATTAAAATGAATATCTTACCAAGAATAATGTATTTGTTTCAAACTATTCCCATTGTGAAGGACAGTAAACAATTTGATTAAATGGCGAAGTGTCAGAACTTGTATCTTTACTGCTGGTCTCCTATAATGTGACCAATGCTGCAATGTATTTTTACTATGACTTAGAACTGCTTTGTTACTGAACCAAACTGACTCCATGTTGTAACCCTTGCTTGACCCAGAATGCTTGAATAGTAATTAACCTTGCCCCACTGGTATCCAAAATATTTGGGGTTGTAGAATGAGTTATGTTATGTCTCTGCACATTCTCACCCTGGGACCCTTTGAAGCCGAGCAGCATGGCCTTCGAAGTAGGGAGGCATCCTCTCTACTGATAGCGATGGTGAGAAGACAGATGTGCCTGTAACGGTGTGAATTGGGGCTTTGTGAGATGTTTGTTTTACGTGTATAAAATTGTGCTGGTGCTGGCTCTCGCCATCACTGTTATCTTGCCTCTTCCAGTGCTTAGTTCTCTTCAATAAAATCCTAACTTTGTAACCAAGTATGGGATCCGTTTGAAGTTCTTAAGTTCTGACATTATAACAGTGATCCCATTGTTAGTGGCTTATCTGTACTGGAGGCTTGGCCCGATGGCGGCAAAAGTACCAGACGACGGAGAGCCCACCACCCCAACAGAGGACCCGCCGCTCGACCCTAATGTGACGGGAGTCCGGCGCAAGATTAAGGTCCCAGCGCCTTTCTCGGTCGACGCCGCGTTCCCAGCCCCGCGAACCTGGAGCCCGCGGAAGTCCACGGCAGCAATCGACGCCGCGGAGCAGCGGTACCGAAGCATGCTGGGCGAAGGGGGAGCCGGAGACGGCGACCAAGAGGAGGGTCCGGCGCCCCGAGGGGGAGACGACCAGATCCGGACCCTTCGCAACGACTTATTCGACTGGGTCCGGGAGATACACGACGACGTGCATCGATCCCGCGTGACGATGGCCGAGGAGTTGCAGCAGAACCTGGGCGCGATCTACGACCAGCTCCGCACCTTGCAAACTGCGGTCCTGGGAGTCCCGATAGGAGGGCTACCGCTGGGGCAACCGCCCGTAGCCCCGCCGGCTCCGCCGGCCCCAGCGCCGCAGGCTCCGGCCGCCCCGGCCCCACCAGCTCCGGCCGCCCCAGCGCCGCAAGCTCCGGCCGCCCCGGCGCCGCCGGCTCCACCTGCCCCGGCACCACCAGCCCCGCTGGCCCCGGCTGCCCCGGCGCTGCCGGCCCTGCCCGCTCCAGGGGCCCCGGCGCCACCCGCCCCGATCCTGCCGGCTCTACCGGGCCCCGCGCCGCCGCCGGGGGCGCCGCGAGCCCCGGGAGGGGCCGAGGGTCGAGGAAGAGAATTGAAGATTACTTTCGATGGGAATCCGGAGGACGTGGAGTACTTCACCATTCAGTGCGACACGTTCTTCACCCACTGGGGTGCGGATTACCCGACCGAAGCCAGCCGAGTGTACCACATCGCGTCCCGACTGAGAGGCGCGGCCCGCAAGTGGTACGTCGGGCTTTTTATGGGAAGAAAACCCGAACTAGCTACGGTGGCGGGGTTCCTGCACGCGATGCTCCGCCAGTATGGCGATCCCCTACGGGAGGAGAAGGCTGTCGCCGCCCTTCAGCGCATAGAGCAAGGCAACCGCTCCACCCGCGAGTATGCCACCGAGTTCCTGGGGTACTGCGCGGCGGCAAGGGGATGGAACGAGGTCATGAAATATACCGCGTTCATCAATGGTCTGAACCCGACAATCCTCGACCGCTGTTACAGTCAGGGGAGACCCGACACGTTGGTCGGATGGATCCAGCTGGCCGGAGAGGTGGAGACCAACCTCCAACATGTGGGAATGCGACGGCAGCAGCTGGCAAAGAAGGCGGCGAAACTCACACCGACTAAATCCGAAGGGAGGAAGACACCGGCGACCTCCACCCCGTCTCCGCTTCGCAAGTGCTTCAAATGCGGAGACCCAAATCATCTCGCTGCCAACTGCCCAGTGAAAGTGGGTGCCGCCCCACCCACGGCGAAGACAACTACCCCGGGGCCGAAGAAGAAAAAGAGCGGCCGCTCGAAGGAGCCCAGCCGGGGCTCTGTCGCCACTTCCCTGGCGACTGACGAGGATCTTACCACCGAATTGGCTACCGTGGAAGAATCGACCGAGGAATCGGACGACACCGAGTCGGCGGGAAACGACAGCGACCTGCTTTAATGGGTGCCGCAAAGCAGGTCCAGCAACAGCCGGCACTCCTCACGGTGAGAGCAACAGGGGGTTTACTTTTTATGGCCGTTACCCTCCTCAACCCTAACCTAAAGAGATTCATGCACGCCCGAGCGCTGATCGACTCCGGGTGTAACAGGGAGCTGATCACCCCCCGCCTAGTTGAGGCGTTGGGATTAGCCACTTCCCCCCTACCACAGCCGATGCAGTTCCAGCAGATGGACGGGGGGCCCATGAGAGGGGAACCATGTGCGTTAGAGACTCAGGCAGTCCCGGTGGGAACCGAGGAGCATTGGGGGATTGAAACTTTTGTAATTGCCCCCTCTTGCTCTTTTGACGTGGTGATGGGCTCGTCTTGGCTCGCCCGCCACCAACCAGACATAAGGTGGGAGGAACAGATCGTCCGGTTCCCGGATTGGAGGTGTGAGCATCACCACTGGCGCCCCGAATGGGGGCCGCACGCTCCTCCCCAGAACATGCGGGCTTGCCTCACTCTCGAGGAAGTCACCTCGATCCCCAAGGAATACCAAGATCTAAGATTAGCGTTTAGCGAGAAGGAAGCGGACGAGCTACCGCCCCACCGCCCTACGGACTGTGCCATCGAGCTGATCCCAGGGCAACAGCTTCCCAAGGCGAAACTGTACTCCATGGGTTGGGCGGAAAAAGCTGAACTCCGGAAGTTTTTGGACAAGAACCTTAAGCGCGGCTTCATACGGCCGGCCACTGCCCCCCATGCCGCCCCCGTCCTCTTCCGAAAGAAAAAGGACGGGTCTCTTAGGCTTTGCACAGATTTTCGTGCTATAAACGGGATTTCCATGTCCAACGCCTACCCGATCCCGTTGATAAAGGATTTGTTGAACACCGTAGCAAAGGGCAAAGTATTTACTAAGCTTGATCTCAGAGACGCGTACTTCCGCGTTCGCATCAAAGAGGGGGATGAGTGGAAGACGGCATTCAACACCCCTCTGGGACAATTTGAGTACCTAGTCATGCCCTTCGGACTGCAGGGAGCCCCTGGTGTTTTCATGAACTTTATCAATGAAGTGCTACGGGAATTCCTGTTTAAGGGGGTGGTGGTGTACCTTGATGACATCATTAGCTATTCACAAGATCTAAAGTCTCATGTGCCCCTGGTCCGAAAAGTGTTACGCACCCTTTGCAAACACAAACTGTACGCTAAATTGTCAAAATGCGAGTTCCACAAGACCGAATTGGACTATTTGGGTTTCCGGGTGTCGGGGGAGGGATTGGCCATGGACCCCGCAAAGGTCCAAGCGGTACTAGACTGGGAGCCCCCTCGAACCCGCAAACAGTTACAAAGTTTTATCGGGTTCGCTAACTTTTACCGCGATTTCATTAAGGGGTTTGCCACCGTCATGCTCCCCCTCACAGAACTTCTCAAAACCAAAGGGAAGGGTGAAGAGGCGAAAAAACCGGGCGCACGCCTAACGTGGACGCCTGAATGCCAAAAAGCTTTCAATGAACTAAAACGCCTCTTCACCTCCGAACCCGTGTTGGCTCATCCTGACGAGCGGAAACCCTTCGTGGTCCAATGCGACGCCTCCGACGCCGCAGTGGGAGCCATACTAATGCAGAGGGGGGGAAATGGGGTGCTCCGTCCATGTGCCTATATCTCAAGAAAATTTTCCAACGAACAAAGAAATTGGTCAGTCTGGGACAAGGAGGCGTTTGCAGTCATGTTTGCCCTGAAAACTTGGCGCTCCTGGCTCGAAGGAGCGAGAGTGCCCTTTGAAATCTGGACCGATCATAAAAACCTTGAAGCCCTCACCGGGCGCCGCAAAATGACTGCAAAACAAATCCGGTGGGCAGGTTTCTTTGCTAAATTTGACTTTGTGCTGAAACACATCCCGGGCTCAAAGAACTTTTTAGCAGACGCCCTCTCTCGCATGCCACAACACGACAGTCTCCGGGAGGAGGTAGTGGACTCATTAATTTCCCCCTCAGCCATCTCGGGGGGGGTCACTACCCGCTCAGGCAGGCAGACCAGCCCTCCGGATTCAGAGCTGCTGCCTAGATTCCTCTCAGAATACAACCAAGAAACCGACCGCCCACCCAACTTGGTTAAAGCCGAAAACGGGCTCTGGCTGCACAATGAAAAAATCTATGTGCCCGACCCCCTCAGAAAAGAGGTCTTGGAGCGCTGTCACTCAAGTCGCCTGGCCGGCCACTTTGGCTATGTCAAAACCCTCAACTTACTCACCCGCCAGTTCTGGTGGCCAAAAATTAAGAAAGATGTCTCTGAATTTGTTCTTTCATGCCCCACCTGCCTCATGGCAAAAAGAAGGGGGGGTAAACCCCCAGGCCACCTGGTTCCACTCCCCACGGCCACCAGACCTTGGTCGGTAGTCTCCATGGATTTCATTGTCGAACTCCCACCCTCACAAGGCAAAACAGTCATCCTGGTCGTAGTCGACACATTTTCTAAGCAAGCCCATTTCATCCCATGCAAAAAACTACCCACGGCCAAAAAACTCGCCCAGCTCTTTTTCACCCACATTGTACGCCTACACTCATTCCCGGACAAGGTCATTAGTGACCGCGGGACGCAGTTCGTTGCCAACTTCTGGCGGGAGTTCTGCAAACTGGCTGGCATCGAGCAGGGGCTAAGCTCTGCCTACCACCCCCAGTCGGACGGACAGACGGAGAGGGTTAATGGTCTTCTGGAACAGTACCTCCGCTGCTTCATTAACTTCCAACAGTCCAACTGGGTGGACCTCCTCCCTTTTGCAGAATATGGCTACAACAACAGCCTCCATAGCTCAACCAAAACCTCCCCTTTTCAAATTATCAATGGTTACGAGGGCAAACCGTTTCCCACTCTCGCCCTCCCCGCCAGCCCGGCCGAGCCCACTTCCTGTCAGCAATGGTGGGAGGGCCTCTGTGAAGGCTGGAAGGGTATTCAGGAAAACCTGGAGGAAGCGAAAAAGGCCTACAAAAAGCAGTTTGACAAAAAGCACTCCCAAGAGTGGGACTTGAAGGTGGGGGATACAGTTTTTCTGTCCACAAAAAACCTCCCCCTTCCCCAGGCCTGTCGCAAACTCGCACTGAAGTTCCTGGGCCCATTTAAAATAAAAAGGGTAATAAACAAAGTGACCGTGGAACTCGAACTGCCCAAATCTCTAAGTAAGATCCATCCTGTTTTTCATTGCAGCTTGCTTCGGAAAGACCCTGGTGCTACGTCCTTCCATCCCAGGGCCCCACCGCCCCCTCCGACGACAGTGAGGGGTCAGAGTCACCATGAGGTCCAGGAGATCCTGGACTCCAGAGTCAAACGGGGGAAACTGTATTATTTGATCAGGTGGAAACACTTCCCCCCGAGCTGTGATGAGTGGGTCGAATCTCAGAATGTAGCCGCTCCGCAACTGCTGAAAAAGTTTCACCTACTGTACCCGCACAAGCCCAAGGCAGGCCCCGCGGGAGGGGGTGCTTAGGGGGGGCAGTATGTCAGAACTTGTATCTTTACTGCTGGTCTCCTATAATGTGACCAATGCTGCAATGTATTTTTACTATGACTTAGAACTGCTTTGTTACTGAACCAAACTGACTCCATGTTGTAACCCTTGCTTGACCCAGAATGCTTGAATAGTAATTAACCTTGCCCCACTGGTATCCAAAATATTTGGGGTTGTAGAATGAGTTATGTTATGTCTCTGCACATTCTCACCCTGGGACCCTTTGAAGCCGAGCAGCATGGCCTTCGAAGTAGGGAGGCATCCTCTCTACTGATAGCGATGGTGAGAAGACAGATGTGCCTGTAACGGTGTGAATTGGGGCTTTGTGAGATGTTTGTTTTACGTGTATAAAATTGTGCTGGTGCTGGCTCTCGCCATCACTGTTATCTTGCCTCTTCCAGTGCTTAGTTCTCTTCAATAAAATCCTAACTTTGTAACCAAGTATGGGATCCGTTTGAAGTTCTTAAGTTCTGACACGAAGAAAAATCTCGGAATTTGTGTGGGCTGAGAAGAAACCAAGGATCAAAATGAAAATCCTTGAGAGATGCAAAAGAGAGAGGAGGATTCCAATTACCAGATTTAAAACTATATCATGAAGCAGTTTGTTTAGTGTGGATAAAAGAATGGATAATGCTGTTAAACAAAAAACTTTTAGTGCTGGAAGGTCATGGAAATAAATTTGGCTGGCACACGTATTTGTATTATGGGAAAAAGAAGATGGACTTTTTTCTCTCACCATTACATAAGAAATAATTTGTTAAGTACGTGGATGAAATATAAAAAATATGAAGATGAGAGAAGACCGTTATGGATAGTACCAGCTGAAGTAATAAAAATAACAGCTGAGATAGGTGAAGAAAAGTGGTTGTCATATAATCAACTATAAAAAAATACAAAGTGGTAAAACAGAACTGAAAGCTGCTGAAGAGTTGAATAATAAGTATGATTGGTTTCAAATGCAACAAATAAAGAGCTTGGTGGAGAATGATATTAAAACTGAAGGAATAAGAAAAGAGCAAACAGAAATGAGAAAAGTTCTGCTTGGAGACAATGATAAATTAATTTCAAAAGTATATAAATTACTTCTACAATGGTCTACAGAAGATGAAGTAGTGAAATCTCAAATGATTAAGTGGGCAATTAATGTAAATAAATACAGATGGAAACTTGGGAATATTTGTGGAAGAACTCTATGAAACATTCCACATGTCAGAGTATTA
This sequence comes from Heteronotia binoei, assembly GCF_032191835.1. NCBI lineage: Eukaryota > Metazoa > Chordata > Lepidosauria > Squamata > Gekkonidae > Heteronotia > Heteronotia binoei. The sequence goes on along the minus strand of NC_083236.1, from coordinate 1,812,615 downwards.
AAGAAAACTGTTTTAAGATGATGTACAGATGGTATATGACTCCTAAAAAGTTGTCAAAGATGAATAACAAGATGCCAGACAGGTGATGGAAATGTAAAAAGCATGAAGGTTCTTTCTACCATATGTGGTGGACTTGTGAAAGAGCTAAAATGTTTTGGAAGATGATTCAGCAAGAGATTTCTAAGATCTTGGGATATGAATTTAACAAAGTTGCAGAGACTTTTCTGTTGGGATTACAAATGGAAAAATTTCCAAAAGAAGATAGAACTTTAATCTGGTACCTGCTCTCAGCCGCTAGGACATTGTATGTGCAGTTATGGAAGCAAGAAAAAATACCAGAGAAATGGGATTGGATTGTAAAAGTTATGACATGGAGTGAAATGGATGTTAACAAGAACTTTAAGAGACTATGATTTAGAAGTATTTAAGATGGAGTGGAAGAAGTTCAGAAGATATGTAGAAAAAGAGTGGAAAATAAAGACATTGGACAAATTTTGATAATGATTAAGTATGTGGGAGGAGGATATGAATTTTGGTTCTTATTAATTAGGGGTACCTTTTATAATGATGTTTTGAATATAGTACACCGGCGGGGGTCAAGTAATGGGGGGAGGGGTAGGTAGAACGTAATATATGGGATAGAGGGGAAAAGGTAGTTATTAATGATATAAGAAATTGAATATATTGCCATATGTTACTAATAAAAATTGTTTGAAATAAAAAAAAACAATATTTTGCTACTGCCTGAGTTACAGACTTCTTCATATCTTCCATTAAGTATTTCAGTAGCACAACATCTGCAAATTTCAGATAATTATCCAGTGGTTTAAATTTAGAGAGTAATGGAAATATTAACTGATGTCTCTCTCTGGAATAGAGCTCACAATGTAAAGGAATGTGAGTAAGAATGTGAGTGACAGTTTCAACTTCCTTTTCTGAGCATATGCAGCATCTTTGGTGGATAGGCCAGCGAAAAACCTTCCTTGCAAACCCTTAGAAGGGAGGGCATCAAAACATGGCCTGGAAAAGGCCCATCTATGCTTTTCATATGTGATGTAAGACAAATATGGGGCTGCAGCAAATCCAGACCAAGATTTCAACTTGCTATACATGCTGGGTAAGAGTGCTTCACAAGTTTGAACCTCAATGTTAGACAAGCGTTGGTGTACCAAAGATTTAGCTTTACATAAACCTATTTCCAAGAGATTAGCTGGGCATAATCCAATTGATCTCAGTTTGTCCATTATTCTAATAGACCAATCAGGATAAGGGGTAGATGCTAAAAACAAAGGGATCAATCTTGTAGGCTTCAGATGAGCTCTTAGCCAACAGTAAATTGAAATCATCCAAATTTTCAATTTCACTCTTGGTATAAAAGATTTTTTTAAATTTAGGACAGGCTATATAAAAAGAGATGGGTTTGTTCCACGAAGTTTGTCTATTAATATTTTTAGATAAATACTCAGTTGTATTCACAGAATGGAAGTTCAACCACTCCCAAAGGAAAGGCTTCATAAATTATCACCCCATTCCTTTCTAGACTTCAGTACACAGGTCTCCATGTTTTAGTAGGTTCCCACTGAAAGCTGCCAGAGTCTTGAATAGGGATGTGCATGAACTGCAAAAATGTGATTCGTTTAATGGTTCGTGGGCAACTCGTGAACACCACAAACTCAGTCAGCTTGACCAAACAAGTTTCGTGAGGTTCATCTAAACAAAATCTAAACAACTGAGCCATGGGGGCAGCCTATAGGCCAGGTTCAGCTGTTTAAGGGGGCTGCTCTCTACTGTGTTGCAGTTCAACAAGAAGACAAAGAGGAGGAGGAGGAGATTGGAGTTATACCCTACCCTTCACTACCTGAAGGAGTCTCAGAGCGGCTTACAATCTCCTTTTCCTTCCCCTCCCCACAACAGACACCCTGTGAGGAAGGTGGGGCTGAGAGAGCTCTGACAGAAATTGCTCTTGAGAGAACAGCTCTGACAGAGTTATAACAGACCCAAGGTCATTCCAGTATTTGCATGTGAAGGAGTGGGGGATCAAACCCAGTTCTCCCAAATAAGAGTCTGCACACTTAACCACTAAACCAAAGTGGGTCTTGGGCAGACAGCAGTATCAAAAATACCCAGGCATCAAGCGGCCAGTGAGATTCCACTGGATCTTATCAAGCTATTGGTTCTAGCATGACTCATCAGCCTGAGCAGTTTGTTGAACTGCTCTTGAACTGCCCAACTCTTGTAACCAGTCTGCCTCCAGACCCCTCAGTCTCTAGACCCACAAAGGCTGGTGAAACAGAGCTGCTGAAGGAAGGCTCGACCAGCACCTGAGCTGCACCCAAGTCACGGCTCATCCCATACCACGATGGGATTGGTCAAAGCTGAAAACACAGGTCACTTACAAAAGAGCAAGATGGATCAGGTCCAGCCTCCCTCTCACAGCATATACGTAATCACTAGTCAGTTAAAGGTGAGCAGCTCACTGCTACACCTTTGGACCATGGCCCAAATGACTATGAAGATGTTTAAGAGACAGCATAGAAGACATTTTAGAACTAGATAAATCAAAAAGACAAGTTGCTTACCTGTAACTGAAGATCTTCGACTGGTCATCTGTGCATTCATACTCATGGGATAGAGCGCCTGCACCGATCCCCGAATTGGTACCTAAAAAGTCTGGGATTTTTCGCACTCGGCACCAGTGGACATGCGCAGGTGTCCCAGTATGCATGCTCGCTGGAGCCAGCGTGAAGATCCTGCCAGTTCCTTCCTGACCGCTGGAAGCTCCTAATACAAGGAGACCGTCAGCAGTGGGAAAGGAGGGCGGGTAGTGTGAATGCACAAATGACCACTTGAAGATCTACAGTTACAGGAAAACAACCTATCTATCTTCTTCGTGGTCTCTGTGCTTCACACTCATGGGAGATTAGCAAGCTAGACATACCTGGAGTCAGGAAGACGGTCAACCAGAAGAGACAGCTTGCAGCACCAAAGCTCCCAGACAAGTCCTCTGCTGAGCATGCACATCCAAAGCATAATGCTTCAGGAAAGCATGAGGAGAGGACCAAGTGGCGGCCTTACATACGTCTGTCCAGGAGACAACCCTCAGGAATGCCACCGACGTCGCCATCGCTCAAGTAGAATGTCCACGAATGGGTCCAGGCAATGACTTTTTTGCCAGCAAGTAGCACAGCTTAATAGTTTCAGTAAGCCACTTCGAAACCCGCTGAGACGAAATTTTTGAACCCAACCGGGGAGCAGCATAGGAAACAAAAAAATGCTGGTCCTGACGAAAATTCTTAGAGCGACTCAGGTAAAAAAGTAACGCATGCTTGACATCCAAAGCATGCCACCAACATTACTTGTCCGAGGAAGGCGTGGGGTAAAACGTAGGCAACCAAACGTCCAACTTAAGGTGAAACTGGGAAACCATCTTAGGGAGAAACGAAACATCAGGAGCCAACGAAACTCCGGACTCATTAAACACTAAATACTGGTGGTCACAACGCATAGCCATGAGCTCCCCTACATGGTGTGCCGATGTGATTGCCACCAAAAATGCAGTCTTCCAGGATAGGAGCTGCAGAGAACAGGTTGCCATTGGTTCAAAGGGACGCCGAGTCAACCTGTCCAATACTAATGGCAAATCCAACAACTGTGGAGGTGATCTAGATGGAGGATGCAATCTGACCAATCCTTTCAGGAATTGCTTCGAATGAGGATGAGCAAACACCGAATGCCCCTCAACAGGCTCATGGTGAGCTGATATTGCTGATAAATAAACTTTAACAGAAGAAAAAGAAAGTCCAGCATCCACCAAAGACAACAGAAAGTTAAAAATTGCCGGTAGACCCACCTGTTGGGGTGAGACTGCAGAATCAGCCAAAAAACAAAGAAATTTCCTCCATTTCCTGTCATAGGAAATATGGGTAGACAACTTTCTACTGTTCAGAAAGACTTGCTTGACCCTGCTCGAAAATCCGCAGGGTCGATGAACCATGCCGTCAACTTCAAATGAGGGACATTGTGGTGAAACACTTGCCCTTCCTGGGCCGAAAGAAGGTCTGGTTCCGCCGGGAAATGATGAAAAGCTCCCCTCACTAACTGGAGCAAAATTGGAAACCAGTTTTGCCGAGGCCACCACAGCATGATTAGTATGCACCTCGGTTTCGCTCTCGCTATCTTGTTGACAACTTTTGTCAGCAGCGGAAGAGGAAAAAACAGATACAGGAACCAACCCGTCCACTGGAACATTAGACCATCTCCCAAGGACACTGGTTCCATTCCTCCCCTGGTGCAGAACACGGGACACTTCCGATTCAGGGCTGTGGTGAAAACATCCACCTGAGGATACCCCCAGAACTGGAACACAGGTTAAAGGAAGCACCACTGCATCTCCCATTCGTGTGGAGCTGCTGCTCCTCTGCTCAACAAATCTGCCTGGAGATTGAGTACTCCAGGAAGGTGTGCAGCCTTCACATAGATGCCTTGCTCCAGACACTCTAGCCACAGTTCTAATGCTAACGCACAGAGTTGTCGGGAGACTGTCCCGCCCTGGCTGTTGACATAACAAAGGGCTGTAGTATTGTCTGTCAACACGGCCACATCCTTTCCTGCCACCAAGGGACGGAAGGACCGAAGGGCAAAATGAATTGCCAACAGTTCGAGGTAGTTTATATGGCAACGAGTCAGCTGTGGAGGCCACGGACCCCCCACACACAGAGTATCCATGAATATAAGAACATAAGAGAAACCATGTTGGATCAGGCCAATGGCCCATCCAGTCCAACACTCTGTGTCACACAGTGGCCAAAAAATTTATTTATTTATTTATATATATATATATATATATATATATATATATATATATATATATATATATATACACACACACACACACACACACTGTGGCTAATAACCACTGATGGACCTCTGCTCCATATTTTTATCCAATCCCCTCTTGAAGCTGGCTATGTTTGTAGCCGCCACCACCTCCCATGGCAGTGAATTCCACATGTTAACCACTCTTTGGGTGAAGAAGTACTTCCTTTTATCCGTTTTAACCCGACTGCTCAGCAATTTCATCGAATGCCCACGAGTTCTTGTATTGTGAGAAAGGGAGAAAAGTACTTCTTTCTCTACTTTCTCCATCCCATGCATTATCTTATAAACCTCTATCATGTCACCCCGCAGGCGACGTTTCTCCAAGCTAAAGAGCGCCCCAAGCGTTTCAACCTTTCTTCATAGGGAAAGTGTTCCAACCCTTTAATCATTCCAGTTGCCCTTTTCTGGACTTTCTCCAATGCTATAATATCCTTTTTGAGGTGCAGGGACCAGAACTGTACACAGTACTCCAAATGAGACCGCACCATCGATTTATACAGGGGCATTATGATACTGGCTGATTTGTTATCAATACCCCTCCTAATAATTCCCAGCACGGCGTTGGCCTTTTTTATTGCAATCGCACACTGTCTTGGTATTTTCAGTGACTTATCTACCACGACCCCAAGATCTCTCTCTTCGTCAGTCTGCCAGTTCACACCCCATCAACTTGTATTTGTAGCTGGGATTCTTGGCCCCAATGTGCATTACTTTGCATTTGGCCACATTGAACCTCATCTGCCACATTGACACCCACTCACCCAGCCTCAACAGATCCCTTTGGAGTCCCTCACAATCCTCTCTGGTTCTCACCACCCTGAACAATTTAGTGTCATCTGCAAACTTGGCCACTTCACTGCTCACTCCCAACTCTAAATATCTAAATAACTTCACTGCTCACTCCCAACTCTAGATATCTAAATAATAATTGTTTAGATTTTTTAACTATAAATTATGAAATGTTAATTTTAATGCTTAATTTTATATTTTCTGTTAGTTTTACATGTTGTAAGCCGCCCTGAGCCACCTAGTGGGAAGGGCGGGATATAAATCTCAAATAAATAAATAAATAAATCATTTATGAACAAGTTAAAGAGCATGGGACCCAGTACCGAGCCCTGCAGCACCCCACTGCTTACCGTCCTCCACTGCGAAGACTGCCCATTTATACTCAATCTTAATTAGCCAGTTTTTTTTCCACAAGACGACATGTCCTTTTACTCCATGACTCTCAAGCTTTCTAAGGAGCCTTTGATGAGGAACTTTAGCAAAAGCTTTCTGGAAGTCAAGGTAAACAACATCTATTGGGTCTCCTTTGTCCACATGTTTGTTCACCCCCTCAAAGAAATGTAACAGGTTAGTAAGGCAAGATCTTTCCCTACAGAACCCATGCTGAGTCTTCCTCAATAACCCATGTTCATCAATGTGCCTACTCATTCTGTCCTTGATAATGGTTTCTACCAACTTTCCCGGTATTGATGTCAGACTGACTGGCCTGTAATTTCCCGGATCTCCTCTGGAACCCTTTTTAAAGATAGGGGTGACATTTGCTACCTTCCAGTCCTCAGGAACAGAGGAAAATTTCAATGAAAGATTACAGATTTTTGTCAGAAGATCTGTAAGTTCAATTCTGAGTTCTTTCAGAACTCTTGGATGTATGCCATCCGGACCTGGTGACTTATTAGTTTTTAATTTGTCTATCAGTTGTAGGACCTCCTCTTTCATCACCTCAATCTGACTCAGGTCTTTAAACACCCCTTCCAAAATTAGTGGTTCTGGAGCAGGCAAACACCTCTAATCTTCCACAGTGGAGGCAAAAAATGCATTCAGCTTCTCAGCCATTTCCCTGTCCTCCTTCAGTAATCCTTTTACCCCTTGGTCATCCAAGGGCCCCACTGCCTCCCTGGTTGGTTTCCTGCTTCTAATATATTTGAAGAAAGTTTTATTGTTGGTCTTTATGTTTTTTGCAATATGCTCCTCATAGTCCCTTTTTGACTGCCTGATCACAGTCTTGCATTTGATTTGCCACAGTCTGTGTTCCCTTTTATTAATCTCACTTGGACTGGTTTTCCACCGCTTAAAGGAGTCCTTCTTACCTTTTACAGCTTCCATTACTTTGTTTGTTAACCATGCAGGCCTTTTCTTATACCAGTTTGTGCCTTTTAGCACCCCAGCCCCATAAGGATGCATCTGTGATGATTGTAACTGTCGTTACAGGCAGATGGAAGGGAGCTCCCTGAAAGATGTTGTCTCTGGATGTCCACCATTCCAGGGACCGAAGGAGCGAGGGTGGAATCGTGAACCTCTTTCAAGGTGTGTCCCATAAAGGCCGAAACTTTCTGAGGAACCAAAGTTGAAGCCCTCACATGTGTAGTTTCGCGAACAGCAGCACACTGGTAGTTGCCGCCATCAGCCCCAGCATCCGCTGCAGCTGTTGTGCTGTGCCCCATTTCCGGCTTTGAAAAAGATGAATGAGAGTGATAATGTCCATCGCTCTCTGCTGAGGCAGAAAAGCACGATGAAGGTTTGTGTCCAGCAGAGCCCCGATAAACTGAACTGTCCATGATGGTATCAGATGGGACTTTTTCGTGTTGACCTGCAGACCTAAGGTATGAAGAAGACGAAGAGTGGTTGCAATATGGCCGGACAGACACTCTTCTGAATTCACCACAAGGAGCCAGTCGTCTATATACAGAAAAACGATTATGCCTTGAAGCCGGAGATATGCAGCTACAACACTCATCATCTTGGTAAACACCCGCGGTGCAGTACACAGGCCAAATGGAGGGGCTTTGAACTGAAAGTGGTTGGAGCCTATTGCAAACCTGAGGAAATGCCTGTAAGATGGCTAGATGCTGACATGGAAGTAGGCATCCTTCAGATCCAAAGTTGCCATCCAGTCCCCCTGGTTGATAAGGGGAAGGACTGTTTGCAGCGTAGACATACAGAATTTCTGGTACACGATAAACTTGTTCAGATTTCGAAGGTCCATAATTGGTCTCAATCCCCCATCCCGTTTGGAAACCAGGAAATAATGAGAATAGAACCCCCCCATACTGGCCGCTACAAGAACCGGTTCAATGGTTTGTTTCTGCAAGAGGTTGCTCACCTCCTCTAGCAGAGCAGGGGGGGGGGGGAGGAGGTGTGGTGACAATTACCGACTGAGTCGGAACCTGAACAAAGTCTATCTTGTAACCTTCTGAGAAGATGGAGAGGACCCATCTGTCTGTGGAGATGGACTCCCAAGCCAGTAGATGATGATGGAGGCGGATGTGAGAAGAAGGGGTGGTGATGTGTGTGGCAGAAAAGTCAAAGGCCCTGCTTCTGAGGGCGGGAGCCCTTGGATTTTTGGGGGGCTGCAGAAGCCAAACCAAATCGGGACTTGTTATTTCCCCTATAAGGAGATCTACTCTCCATCTGTGAAGAGCGAGGTCTCCAGGATTGGTCAGGGGAAAATTTCTGATAAGGCCTCTTGGGCCAAGATTTGTGCCACTGCTTAGGCTTGCCAGCCCAAGTAGACACAGGAACGCCAAGGTTCCTCGAGGTCTTAATACTTTTGTCCATCTCCTGTAGGACACTATCAGTTGTGGAACTGAAAAGACCTTCACCCTCAAAGGGAAGGTCTTCGACAAAGGCCCTGGCATCAGGCTGAAGGGTTATAGATCATAACCAAGAGTGACGGTGCAGGTAGATGGCGGAAGTGAGGGTCTTGGCAGAGATATCCACCATATGTTTTGACGCAGCCAGCTGTTTAGCCACAGCAAATCCCTCTCTTTGCAGCTTCTTCAACGAAGCCCGCTTTTCCTCAAGCATAGATGACATCAATGGTGTGAGCTGTTCCCAAACCGAATACTGGTAGCATGCCATACATGCAGCATAGTTGGAGATTTTTACTCCAAAGTTCCCACTGTGTAAAACTGTCTGCCAGCATTGTCTATCTTCTTGCCCTTCTTATCAGGTGGGGAAGAGTGGGTCTTTTGAGCCTTTGAGGACGAAGAAACCACCACCGAATTGGGTTTGGGGTGGGAAAACAAAAACTCAGCACCAGCCTCCTGGACATGATACATGTGGTCCAGGATCCTGGTCTAGGATTGATTCAATTTGGATTTCTATTGGGTTAATGAAATTGGTATTAGAAACTGAGATTCTCCCCTCAACAATAGCTGATCATTCCCCTATTACGTTAACGTTGAATGGGCCGAGAAGGCGTACAGGTTGGAGAATGAGCCCAAACTTGTTGAAGGACAAGAATTTCATTCGGTATATAGGGGAAGAATTGAAGTTTTTTTTTAAATTAAATACACAGAAGGACATCTCGATGTTAACTACTTGGGAAGCTAGCAAAGCTTATTTCAGAGGGCTGGTTATCAGTTATACTGCAAAAAAAAGGCGTCAGGAAAAGTGTAACGTATTAAAATGGACAGATTTAATTAAGACTAAAGAAACAATATTAAAGGCAAATCCTTCCTTGCAGGAGCTTAGATCGGAGATAAGAAACTTACAGCACAAGGTACAATTACTATATTTAGAACAGATGGAGGCAAAGATAGCATATTCCAAAGCATATTTTTTCGATAATGCCAATAAACCGGGCCAGTGGTTAGCTTATAGGGTAAGGAAGGAAAGAGAGAAGAGAGTGATTAAAACATTACAAGATAAAAATGGTCGGAACACCTCTAAGTTACAGGAAATGAAAGACATAGCCCAAGAGTTTTTTAAAAAATTATATAGTAAAGAGGTGAGAAATGAAGAAGAACAAAGGGAATATATACGGAACAAAAATAGGATAAATTTAACAGTTGAACAGAGTGAGTCACTGTCGGGTCCAATAACTATGGCTGAGGTTGTAGATGCCTGGGGTAAAATTAAAAGTAATAAGGCAGCGGGCCCCGATGGTATACTGCCAGAATACTATATAACTTTTAAGGAAATGTTGATAGATGTATTTAAGGACTTATTAGAGGAGGTCTGGAATAACGCTCTTATTCCTGATTCATGGCGTTACAGTAATGTGGTCCTCATCCCAAAGCCAGGTAAAGAGGCTGAGGAAATTTCGAACTACCGCCCTATATCTTTATTAAACATAGATTATAAAATATACGCCACAATCCTCGCAAACAGAATGAAACTGATTATAAAGGATGTTATACACCCCGACCAAACAGGGTTTTTACCAGGAAGATATCTACGGACAAATACCAGAATGCTCTTTAATTTTTTGGAATATGCCGAGCTGAATAGTGATAAAAAGCTAGCCTTTTTGTTTCTCGATGCGGAAAAAGCATTTGATAATGCAGATTGGAGTTTTATGCTACAGTTATTAGAACAATCTAATTTTGGAGACAAATTCGTAAAAAATATCCGCACAATTTATGACAATCAATATGCAAAGATTATAGTTAATGGAGACCTGCCGGGAAAAATTTCTTTAAGTAAAGGAACTAGACAAGGTTGTCCCTTGTCTCCTTTGCTATTTATTTTTACTTTGGAATTATTAATTCAAACTGTTAGGCAAGATAAGCAAGTCGAAGGTATAAAAATCAGAAAGGAAAATTATAAAGTGTTAAGTTATGCGGATGACATGTTATTTGTCTTGCAAAACCCGATGGAGTCGATGGAGCAGGTATTAAAGCATTTAGTAGAATACGGCCGGGTCGCTGGTTTAAAGATTAATATAAATAAATCGAAATTTCTAGCTAAAAATCTGTCCGACCAAGATATTATAGAGTTGGAAAAGAGGTCAGGATTTCAGAGGGTCAGAAAAATAAGATATTTGGGTTTAATAATTTCGGCAAAATGCAGCACAATTTATGAAGATAATTTTGAACCTCTTTTGAAAGAAATAGCAATTCTGTTCCAAAAATGGGAAAATCTGAAAATATCATTTATGGGACGTGTGGCCTTATTAAAAATGATAATTCTTCCCAAAGTTCTATTTTTGTTTCAAACGGCTAATTTTGCCGTAAAGGATATTTTTTTTGCTAGGCTGAATCATCTATCTAAAAAGTTTGTATGGCAGGCGTCCCAACATTTCTTAGTCGGCGTGGGCTCCACTAACTCTTCAGAGGGTCGTTTTGTGGATCGACCCCGCTCAGTCGGCATACCCGTCTGTGCTGGTGACAAAGGTTCGACCGATGTCGAAGCCATAGACTGGGTAGCATCCCCCATTGATGCCGACGGGCCCATTGCCACTTTCGGTGGACAAAGAGCCGATTCAACTAACGCTGCCCGATTTATTCGCGTTTGCCTCGAAAATCTCGAGCAATGTGGGCACAAGTCGACACGGTGAAACTGGAGTCGACTGGAGAAAGTTTCTACTGGAGAAAGAAACTTTCATGAGGGGAAAACAGAATACACAGAAAGAAATGTCTGGAGTACGTAATGGGAATTTCATGAGGATTCATGAATTAAGAATGGAAAGCACCGACTATCAGAAGAATGTGGACTCTTCTGTTGCTCTGTTCAGTAAACATGATTCTCCGAAGAAAACAGTCCACCAATCATAGCTGTGTAAAGCTTGCGGTTATCATACACAGAATGTGCTCTTGCTTCTATGCTTCTGGTGATGATCCTGACAGAAGCTGTTCAGATGCAGGAGTGACAACAGGCTACTGCCCACCAGTCTTGCACACACTTCCCCTCCCCCCGGTGCCTATTTTTGACCAAATCAACTTTGTAAACACTGGACTCTTCACAAAAGTTGCCAACTAAAATCAGTCAATGTCTTCTTCCTAAAGAGGAAGGCTGAAAAAAACAGGCTTCCTACCTGTAACTGATGATCTTCGAGTGGCCATCTGTGCAGTCACACCAATGGGAGAGGCGCCAACGCCAACCCTGATCGGTAAACTTCAAAAGCTGCGGATTTTCGTGCCTCCGTCCCAGCGCGCACGCGCAGACCCGCCCCCCCCCTGCGCATGCTCGCCAGGATGGGAGCGGACATCCCGCCAGTTCCTTCTGACCGCTGCATTAGCCCACACACGATGGACCGGCAGCGGAGGGGAAGGAGGGCGGGTAGTGTGACTGCACAGATGACCACTCGAAGATCATCAGTTACAGGTAGGAAACCTGTTTATCTTCTTCGTGGTCTCTGTGCATCACACCAATGGGAGACTAGCAAGCAAACGCCCAGCACATAGTGTGACACAAAGGTATGCGCCGACGCCCAGGTGGCAGCCTTGCAAATGTCCTGCAGCAGAACACCTTTCATGAACGCTGCTGAGGTTGCCACCGCTCGCGTAGAGTGGGCCCACACTGGCCCAGGAAGCGGCATCTTACGGAGAAGATAGCACAGTCTAATAGTGCCAGTACTCCATTTAGATAATCTCTGGGAAGAGATCCTCCGACCCAAAGAAGGAGCCACATGAGACACGAAGAGCCGGGAATCCCGTCTGAACGGCTTCGTTCGGTGTAGGTAGAATGCCAATGCTCGTTTCACATCGAGGGCATGTAATCGCCGTTTGACCTCCGTCACAGGACTTCTGAAGAACACAGGTAAGGAGATCTCGGCATTCAAGTGAAACGCGGAGACCACCTTGGGTAGGAACGTGATGTCAGGGTGGAGCACCACCCCCTCAGGAGAGAAGCAAAGGTAAGGCTTGTCACACCTCAGCGCCATCAGCTCGCCCACTCACCTCGCCGACATGACTGCAACCAGGAACGCTGTCTTCCACGCCAACAGCTGGTGCGAACAGGTAGCCATAGGCTCAAACGGCTTTCCCATAAGCGCCTTTAGTACCAAGGGCAAGTCCCAGGACGGTGCGGGCACCCGCACCGATGGATACAGACAAGCGACTCCCTTGAGGAACCTCTTAGTCTCCGGATGGGCGAAGACCGAATGCCCATCAATCTGCACGTGCTCACTCGAGATGGCCACCAGGTACACCCTCACTGAGGAGGCAGCCAGATCACGGTCCAACAGGGACAGCAAGAAATCAAAAACTGCAGAGAGACCCGCTGCCGACGGCTCCAGCCCTCTGCTCATAGAGAACTGAACAAACTTCGACCACTTGTAGGCCTACGAGCGCCGGGTCGAAGGCTTCCTGCTGCTCAAAATCACGAACCAAGCTCTCTCTGATAACTGCGAGCGTCCAGACGCCAGGCCGTTAACTTCAGGTGGGGCACATCATGGTGCACCACCCGCCCCTGGTGCGACAGCAGCAGATCCGGAACCTGCAGGAAGTGGTGGAATGTCCCGCGGGCAAGACGCAACACCACCGGGAACCATTGCTGCCTCGGCCACCATGGCGTCACCAAGATGCCCACCGGCTTCTCCCTCAGGAGCTTCTGCACCATCCTGGTGATCAGCGGCAAGGGGGGAAAGAGATACACCTCGTGGTGCGTCCACGGGACCAGGAGCCCGTCCCTGAGGGACATCGGATCTACACCGCCCCTGGTGCAGAACGACTCGCATTTTCTGTTGTCCCGAGTCGCAAAGACATCCAGCGTGGGCGCTCCCCACAGGCGAAACACGGGTTCTAGGAACGTCCAGTTGAGCTCCCATTCGTGGAGCGACGCTCCCCCCCTGCTGAGAAAGTCTGCCCGGGTGTTCTGAACACCTGGAAGGTGGGTTGCAAGCAGTGATACCCCTAGGGCTATACACGCTTCCCAAATCGTCATTGCCAGCCGGCAGAGTCTGCAGGACACTGTACCCCCTTGACGATTTATGTAGGCCATGGCCATCGTATTGTCTGTGAGGACTGCCACCGCTCGACCCCTGATGAGCGTCTGGAACGACCGGACAGCGTGAAAAATGGCCAACAGTTTCAAGTAGTTGATGTGCCGAAGAGCCTGATGGGCCGGCCACCGATCCCCGACGCACAGGCCCAGTGCATGTGCGCCCCATCCCCAAAGGGACGCATCTGTCGTGATCGTCACGGACGGCTGTGGTCTGTGGAAGGGCGTCCCTTCCGTCAAGTTGCGATCCTGTCCCCACCATTCGAGATCCGCCAACACTTCTGGAGGGACAGTCAGGCACCGATTCGGAGAGTCAAAATTGCAGCGGAACTCCTGGAGGAACCACAGCTGGAGCGGTCGCATGCGAAGCCCCAGCAGGTGCTGAATCCGGCGCACAGGAACTGACGGATTGCGATGTAGGGAGCGAACTGCCTGAACAATGGCCTCCGCTCGATCCACTGGGAGGAATGCCTTGTATGCTACAGTGTCCAGCACCGCGCCGATGAACTGCACTCTCTGCAACGGTTGGAGGTGCGACTTCTTCCAGTTGACCTGGAGCCCCAGGTCTGACAACAGAGCGAGAGTGATGTCGATGTGCTGAAGCAGAGTCTTCCTTGACCCCGCCACTATCAGCCAGTTGTCTATGTACGGGAATAGGGAGATCTCTTGGAGCCTTAGGTGGGCGGTGATGACGACCATCGTTTTTGTAAACACTCTCGGGGCTGTCAACAGACCAAAGGGCAAGGCCCTGTACTGGAAGTGGGCATTGCCGATCGTAAAGCGCAGGAATTTGCGGTGCCGGGGGTGAATGGAAACATGAAAGTAAGCATCTTTCAGGTCTAAAGTGGCCATCCATTCCCCGTGATCCAGCAGCGGGAGAATGCATGGCAGGGAGGTCATTCGAAATTTGTTGTAGCGGATGAACTCGTTGAGACCCCGAAGGTCCATAATCGGGCGCAGGCCTCCGTCCTTCTTCAGGACAGCAAAATAGCGGGAGTAGAACCCATGGCCGCGTTGATCCTTCGGGACCTCCTCTATGGCCTGCTTTAGGAGGAGGGACTGAATCTCTTCCTGAAGAGGAGGGGAGGGTGCAGTGTAGGCGAACATCGGGGTAGGAGGGTACTGGAAAAACTCGATCTCGTACCCCCATTGGATCACAGATAAGACCCACTGGTCTGAGATGATACGGGACCAGGCTGGGAGGAAACGGGATAGGCGAATAGAGTCCGTGTCCCCATGAGGACGAGTAGGTGGAGGGGAGTCAAAGGCCCTGTTTTTGCTGCTTTGCCCCTTTCTGCCTAGAAGCCTGAGCAGAGGACGGCGAGTACTTCTGCTTGGGCTGGTACTGCGGCCTTGAAAAGGTGGTTGCTGACTTCGGGTGCCACTGCCGCTCAGGAGACTTGGCATAAGGCTTCTTCTGCCACTGTCGCAGCCACTGCCGCTTCGCCTGAGGACGAGAGGTGGAGACCCCCAGGTTTCTAGATGTTTTTATACTCTTGTCCATCTCCTGAAGGACCGAGTCTGTGGTTGCACTAAAGAGACCCATGCCATCGAACGGGAGATCTTCAATATATGCCTGCGTATCGGGTTGCAGGGCAGTGGAGCATAGCCAGGAGTGTCTGCGCAAAGATATGGCCGTAGTGAGAGTCTTGGCACAAGCATCACCTGAATGCTTTACAGAATTCAGCTGCTGCTTCGCAAGGGCCATCCCCTCCTTCTGCAACTTCTTGAGAACCGATCTGCTCTGTTCCGGCAGAGTGTTCAGGATGGGCGAGGTCTGGTCCCACAAAGTATATTGATACCTGCCCATACATGCAGAGTAGTTCGCAATTTTCACCCCAAGTGACCCAGTGGAGTACAATCGGCGCCCCATAGCATCCAGCTTCCGACCTTCCTTATCAGGGGGAGTCGAATGCGTTTTCTTCGCCTTGGACGAGGACGATACTACAACCGAGTTCGGCTTAGGGTGTGTATATAGGAATTCCGCGGTGTTTTCCTGCAAACGGTACGTGTGGTCCAGCCGCCGCGATGACACCGGCGTGGACGCAGGCTTGTCGTAGGACGACTTTGCCGTGTGAAGCATCACATTGGTGATGGGCAGGGCAACCGCCGTCGAAGTGTCTCTTTGGACGATATCAAAGACACTGTCTGTGATCACAGGCTGCGGCTGAACAGTTGGTAAAGACAGCGCCTGCGCCATCCTTTTAATCAGGTCCCCATAGGACTTGAGGTCTTCGGACGGGGAGATGGGATGATCCTCCGTGGTCTTTGCCGGTGGAGATGGTTCACCCGTAGAGGAGGCCCCTTGCTCTTCAGGCGACGACTCCCTCAAGGACCTGGGGGATACTTCAGGTGATTCCGACTGCTCAGACGGCTGACGCCGAGGCGGTGACGTCTGAACCATCGATGTCGTCTTTGGCTTCTCCGGGGAGGCACGCCGCTCTGGCTCCCGATGCCGATCCGGACGCTCGACCTCGGCGGCTTCGATACCGTGGCGGAAGGCGCACGTCGAGGGGTCCCACACGACATCCGGGACCGATAGGAGGTCTCAGAAGCCTGATCCCAGTCCATCTGTCGCGGTGGCAACCAGGGAAACGGTAGTTGCATCGGGTAGGCCCCACAGAGGTATTGCCATTGCCGCTGATCCCAAGGAATCTGCGACACTGGCTGATGAGAAGGATCCCTCTTCTGGTAATGAGGAGAGCGGCTACTCGACGACCGATCCCGGTGCGAGTCCCGATGTCGATCCCGAGCAGGGCTACGAGAACGTGGGGTCCCTTGCCCTGGCGTAAGCTGACCCGATGGGCTTCTATCGATATCGACACGTTGTGCTGAATCGATCTCGGAGTCAGAGTCGGAGATGACCAGCTGAGTCGACATTGAGGTAAGCGGCGGCGGGCTCGATCGACAAACGGGTGAGGTGAATAGCTTCAGAGGCGGGACGACCGGCGTTAAAGGTTCAGATAACGATGCAGGTGAGGATTGCGAAGCGGACTTATGCTTCGGCTTATCGGCCTTCTCCTGCTTCTTCGCTTTCTCCGCATGCGACCCTTTGTCCTCCTTGTGCTTCTTTGCCGGCACCGAGGACTCAGATGCAGCCGCCGAGCCCGAGCACTTGGAGCTCAATCGGCGTCGGAGGGACCTTTTTCGGCGTCGACCGATTTCAGTGTCGACAGTTCAGCCGAAGGTTGCCCTTGATCGGTGGAGAGCGCACGTGGTGATAGTGCCTTCTCCATAAGCGCTGCCGCCAGCTGCGCTGCCCTGTTCTTTTTTGTCTGCTTTGAGAACTTGGCGCAATGGACACAAGAGTCCGGCTTGTGCTGCTCTCCCAGGCACAGCAAGCACAGCGAATGGCCGTCCGGCGGCGCAATCTTGCTTCCGCACCTCGAACAGCGACGGAAGAAACCCCACCGCTTTTCCATGCGAGGGTTAGGAAAAACGGGTGGAAGGCCCGAGAGCATGGGGGGGACGCCCCGAAGGGCGGGAAAAACTCACCCCACGCTCCGGACGGACAAAACTAACACTAACTAACTAACTATAACTACTAACAGCTAACACTGACTATACTAACAATTTTAGACAAAATCCAACAAAGTTCACCGACCGTAGTGAAAAGATCAACCGATAAGCGCGGCGGTCAGAAGAGAACTGGCGGGATGTCCACTCCCGTCCTGGCAAACATGCGCAGTGGGGGGGGGGGGGGGGTCTGCGCATGCGCGCTGCGATGGAGGAGCGGAAATCCGCAGCTTTTGAAGTTTACCGATCAGGGTCGGCGCCAGCGCCTCTCCCATTGGTGTGATGCACAGAGACCACGAAGAAGATCCATAATGCTGTAAAATAGTACCTTTAGCCTTTAATCTGTAAACAGAAAGAGCCAGCCATCTCTAATACATTCAGACTAATAAAAAGCAATCATGCCAAACAGGAAGCTAAACCTCTCCCTCATTCTTGTGCCTCTTCTTTAGGACTCTTCAAACCTCCTCAACCTACTATCAGGGTAACAACCCAAAGGCTTTGCTAATTTGCCTTCTTCCTGGGTGGTCAGGCACAGTCATCCTGAAGTGTCTACAGACATGAAACTGATCCTAACAGACTCCCCCAGGGTGAAGGCCCTGTCACACAAGTATAATTTTCCTCTGGGTAGCTGAGGAAAACCACAGGTCCTTGTTTCCCATCAGTTGCACTTCTTAAATCTGCCTGAAACCAAAATTATTTTTTCATCTTGCAGGCAAATAAATAGGTTTTTGATAACACCTCTGGAGAAAAAAACATGAAAATGAAAATTAATCCCCAAAACTTCCATAAAGAAAACAATGCTAGAACAAGAAGACTGAAAACTTCATTGAGACAAAATAATAAATGAAGTCTCAAGTCAG
Source organism: Heteronotia binoei (assembly GCF_032191835.1). Lineage (NCBI taxonomy): Eukaryota > Metazoa > Chordata > Lepidosauria > Squamata > Gekkonidae > Heteronotia > Heteronotia binoei. Next base: position 1,794,688 of record NC_083236.1, on the reverse strand, counting down.
GATAAATGGGAGTATATTGAGTGCAGAGCTCATCCCACTTTGTCTTAGTTCAATCAATGGAACCAGTGATTGAACTAAGCTGGGCACATCTTGTCCTCCTGAACAACAGAATGAACTGAGCTAACATTTGTTTCTTCAGAAGACATTATGAAGAGGGACCCCTGAATAATTAATGAATAACCCTAATGTGTGGGGCTTTGTTATTTTCCTGCTACAATTACAGATGACTTCCTATCTTTTTTGAAGTCTTCCACTAAGAATCCCCAGTGAGTTGGAAGAAATCTAGTAAAAGGTGACTGACTACTACACAATATTTTGAAGGAAATTAATTACCCCTTACAAATCATAAAGGAAGTGAGTTCCTGCAGATTCCAAAGTTCACAAATCTGCTCTGCTAGGTTGACAAACATACCAACCAGCAATAACATGAAGGTATGGGAAGATAAAGAGCCCTGTGGTGCAGAGTGGTAAAGCTGCAGTTCTGCTCACAACCTGAGTTCAATTCCAGCAGAAGCTGGGTTCAGGTAGCCGGCTCGAGGTTGACTCAGCCTTCCATCCTTCCGAGGTCGGTAAAATGAGTACTCAGATTGCTGGGGGGAAGTGTAGATGACTGGGGAAGGCAATGGCAAACCACCCCGTAAAAAGCCTGCCGTGAAAACATTGTGAAAGCAACGTCATCCCAGAGTCGGAAACAACTGGTGCTTGCACAGGGGACTACCTTTACCTTTATGGGAAGATAAATAAATGTGTCTATTTAAAACCTTTAAAATTTAAAACTGTTGTTTGATTTTATGTTGTTAGCTGCTGTAGGAAAACCAGGGAGAGTGTGGGATATAAACGTGTGAAAGCAAAACCTTTTTTTATATCTTTATATCTAATTCTCAACATTGCCCTCTGTGCGGATATCTAACTCCACAGATCGGGGGCACATCGGAGGGAAAAAAGATCTTTCAGCAAACTTGGGGCACTCCCCAGGTTTCCAGAAAAATCACAAAACTTTAAAACTCATTGGGGAGGTTAAATTCCCCCCCCCCCAGTAAAAAGTGAGCAGACAATTCACCTTATCCTTGAGGGCCAGGCTGAAAGGGCATGGAATGCTGGGCCCAAAGCCCAAAGCAGTTACTCGAGGTAGTGTCTTAAAGGTGCAATCGACTCCTATTTTGTTCTACTACTTCAGATCAACACAGCTGCCTACTTGGATCTCTCTCTCTCTCTGTTCGAGGGATGGGAGACTGGGCTTTGAATGTCCTGGGGAAAGAGCAATTTGAGGGAGGTCTGTCTTTCTGTGTGTATGTGTGTGTGAGGGAGAGAAGCCTAGAGGTCAGAAGAAGTGATTTGAGGAAGGTGTGTGTGTGTAGACAAAGAGAAAGATATGGGATCCTGGCCTTTGAATTTCCAGGGGAAGCAGGGATTTGAATGTGAGTGTGTGTGAGTGTGTGTGAGAGAGAGAGAGCACCTGGGCTTTGAATCTCCAGGGAAAGCAGGGATTTGAGTGTGAGTGTGTGTGTGTGTGAGAGAGAGAGAGAGAGCACGTGGGCTTTGAATCTCCAAGGGAAGCAGCAATTTGAAGGAGTCTCTGTCTGTGAGAAACCATCACCTCTATATAGCAGGATTTATAGTAATTCTTTGAGCACTGATACATCCCATAGCTCTCCTTCTATAAGGATTTTCCTCATGGCCACTATGCCCCTTCTTCTTCTTCTTCTTCTTCTTCTTCTTCTTCTTCTTCTTCTTCTTCTTCTTCTTCTTCTTCTTCTTCTTCTCTTTTTAAAACCTGTTAGCTTTCCAGCTTTCTTTTCTATTTTGTAGTAGTTGTTTACTTTTCCCTTGTTTGCTTATTTGCCTCTTTATTAAATGAAATGGCAGGGCCAGAGGGAACAACAAACAACCCATTAAACAACATTTTGTTGCAATTCCCCACTTGTGGTTATCTAATGACCCAAGTTATCAAATAATATAAACACGTTTATCACACAGAGAGTCCTATGTCAGAAGGCCCAGTCTTGAGGTTACTTCCTTCAGTTTTCAGCTTTAGAGCTGTGTGCAGTAACTGCAGAATGGAAAGAGAAAGGAAGCAAATACTCTTCACATGGTGAAATCTGCAACTGCTCTTGAAAACACAACATTTCTTCTTAAATATGTTCCAAGAAGAACTTTCAGTTTAAAAAACACTCATGTGTTCCAGATTACTCTGCTCAGGCCTGATTCAGATGTTGGAGGTGCAAGTAAGACCCCACAGGCCTGTGTATTCGCTTTCAAGGACTAGCCAGAGTTACACCTCAGTAATACTCTAGGTTAGTTCTGAGCACAGTACGCAAGTAAATATTGTTAGAGAATCTCTGCTTCCATTTTAAATTTGTTATAAAGACACAACTACTGTGTTCTTAACACAGATTAAATCCAAAAAAGCAATACACTATGCATTCAGCATTATTACATAGATAATTAAAGCATAGCATTTACAGGAATCATAGAAGAATCACAGAATCCTAGAATTGGAAGGGACCCCCAGGGTCATCTAGTCTAACCCCCTGCACAATGCAAGACACCCACAAATACCTACTCCAAATTCACAGGATCTGCATTGCTGTCAGATGGCAATCTAGCCTCTGTTTAAAAACCTCTAAGGAAGGAGAGCCCACCACCTCCAGAGGAAGGCTGTTCCACTGAGGAACCATTCTAACAGTCAGGAAGTTCTTCCTAATGTTGAGCCGGAAACTCTTTTGATTCAATTTCAACCCATTGGTTCTGGTCCTACCTTCTGGGGCCACAGAAAACAATTCCACACCATCCTCTATATGACAGCCCTTCAAGTACTTGAAGATGGTGATCATATCACCTCTCAGCCGCCTCCTCGCCAGGCTAAACATCCCCAGCTCCTTCAACCTTTCCTCATAGGACTTGGTCTCCAGACCCCTCAAGTCGGTAGTCTAAAATAGTTTCTTACCCCAGAAGTAAGCAGGTCACATGCAAAGAGAGCCCCTTCTGAAAACAATACATAATTTCCCATACTGGATTTTAAAATAATCTCCTAACAATAGCTAACTGTCCCACTAGATAAGGGAACACAATCTTGCCTGACTCATTATAACTTCAAACACTACACAAGGTGCAGCTGCTTGGTTGGAACGCTCCACACAGGCAGCGTCCCGCCTTCCTACCCTTCCTTTTCCCCTTCCCTCCAACCCACTCTAGAGCCCACTGTGTTCTTCAAAAAGCCCGTCACATCCCTGGAAGAGACCTGCACACAGGCCCTTAGTCCTGTCTCTGCCACTGACTCTGTACACGTGTGAAAAATGAGTCAACGACAACATGGGTTGCCTTTTATATACATAATATACATGCTTTTATATTGCCAAAATAAAATATAAGGGAGATAACTGAAATCTAACTATATAAATAATTGTTAGGCATCTAAGCCTCTACAAATAAATAAATTTTCAATATATGTTAAATTATTTCATTCTGCACCCTCCCACAAAAGTGAAGTAAATATATAATCTCAGAGTATCTTAGAAAAAAATGTCTTTCACACATTGTACGTGGATTTTCCACCAGTTCTGCATTCACAAAGCAGCCACGGCTAATCCCAGCTGTCTGAGAAGTATATTGGTAACACACCTTTAAACACTTGCAATCATGTTTTATAGTTTTAAGTATACAGTTTTAGATTTAACTGCACACTTAAAGAAGTAACATATGAAGGTCCTAAATATCACACCAAGAACATTACTAGCAACACTGCCACACATACTGGGTGTGGGAGGGGGGAGATCACTTGCTTCTCCTGCCAGTCTTTACTGTGACGCTCACCACAACAAACATGCTGAGTTCATTTTTTAAAAAAACCTCTTCTAACGGTTGTCTTTGCTACAATCAGCTTGAGATCTAAGTCGAGTCTTGCTTCCCTCCTTCACACAGATGATTACCGGGAATAACTGTTTTGTGGCCTAAATTAGGCCCTCAGCAAGACTCAGGAGCTTTCCCGCTGACTTCAAATTAAGCCCTCAGAGCTACACTAGAAGGCCAATTAGCCACTGCAGAACTTGATTAAAAGTTCATAAACAACATTGTGAGTGTACATAGAGACCAAACCCTATACCAACAAAACACACGTAAAGTGACAGTGCAATCTAGGGTTGCCAGCCTCCAGGTGGGGCCTGGAGATCTCCCACATTTATGACTGATCTCCAGCTAGCAGAGATCAGCTCCCCAGGAGAAAACAGCTGCTATGAAGGGTGGACTCTATGACATTGTACCTTGTTGATGCCTCTCCCCTCCCCAAACCTCACCCTCTCCTGGATCCACCCCCAAAGTCTCCTGGTATTCTCCAACACAGGCCTGGCAACCCTAGCACAATCCTAAAAATATGCAGGGAGTAAGCCACACTGTGGATTGTACTGACAGTCTCCATAGTTTATAAATACTATCAGGACAATTTCACAAATAATACCTGGCACGCCACCAAGTGTGCACTGGATATTTTCTCTTATTCCTACACTAAAAAAGATTTCCATAGTATTTTTGAGCCAAAACTCTACTGGAATACTTAGTGACAGATCCTTCTCTCATATGCTTTTATATGTTATAACTTTATTTTCTGTATCTGCTATCAGTCCATAAATTGTAGGTCGTAGTCATTTTTGTTTTGTTGACTGATCTAAAGCACCACTGAGTGACCAAAAATATTCCACTGATACTGAAAAGAAGGGGAGAGGGTCTTGCCAGCTTCTTGCTGGAAATCTGCAAAGATCCTAATTATTTGCATTGTCTCTTGAACCTTTAGCTAACACTGTTAGGAAAGACCCAGAAATAGAGGGCATCTCATTGAATGGTAAATCTCATAAGGTCAGCCTTTTTGCTGATGATACCTTATTCTATCTTACTAACCCTTTGAATTCATTACAAAAATTAAAACAAATCATTGATTTATTTAGTGTATATTCTGGTTCCACAGTTAATTTTTTAAAATCGGAAATATACCCTATGGTGATTGTCAAGCATGCGGTTTCACTGACGAGTCGAAGTTGATACAAAACTGTCAAGCATGCGGGTTCAATGACGAGTCGAAATTGATACAAAGACTACGTTTATTGATAGACCGATACTTTCTGTGTAACAGGTTCTTGAGAGTAATGCTGCCAATACACTGATACAATACTTTTAAGGCTTACTTCAAAAGGATTCCAAAGGATGGGGTTGCGGGGTAGCTCTCACACATAAACTATCATAAATGTCTACATTCTCATAGTGTTATCAGGACTCTGTCCTTGCTTTCCCCAGATGTGTCACACTCCCTAACAGGAATGTATGGGAAGGTGCTGATTACTTCTTCTCAAGCTAGTTTCGTTTCTCACTACTTCTACTTTTCAGGCAATACAGCAAGAAGTGGGGAGGGAAAGAATAACATAGCTAGCAAAGCTGGGTCCTCCCTGATACTTCACAGACCAGTGTTAGACAGGACCCTATAACAATCAATTATCAATGGAATTTCACCATGCTTGACACAAAACTACGTTTATTGATAAACCGATAATTTCAGTGTAACAGATTCTTGAGAGTGATGCTGCAAATACATTGATACAATACTTTTAAGGCTTACTTCAAAAGGATTCCAAAGGGTGGGGGCGAGGGATAGCTCTCACACATAAACTATCATAAATGTCTACATTCTCATAGCGTTATCAGGACTCTGTCCTTGCTTTCCCCAGATGTGTCGCACTCCCTAACAGGAATGTATGGGAAGGTGCTGATTACTTCTTCTCAAGTTAGTTTCGTTTCTCTCTACTTTTACTTTGCAAGCAATAAAGCAGGAAGGGGGAGGGGAAAGAATAACAGAGCTAACAGACTTTGGTCCTCCAAGATACTTCACAGACCAGTGTTATGGAGGACCCTAAAAAAATCAATTATCAATGGAATTTTACCATGCTTGGCAGTGATAACACCCACTTTGAAACAGGACATTCTGAACAATTTCGCCTATAAATGGGTAGAAAAATTGTGGAGATGTTTGGGGATTAACATTCCGGTAAACCTTAAGGATTTATTTCAGGCTAATTACTTCCCTATTATTCTTTCAGTTAAAAGGTCATTAGCAGAATGGTCAAAATGTAATTTTTCAATCATTGAAAAGGTAGATCTTTTAAAATCCTTGATGGACTCCCATCTAAATACTCATCAGGGCCAACCCTGATTATCTTCCGAGATCCGATATGATCAGACTAGCCACAGCCATTCACTTCACAGCAAACCAATAATACTGGTAATAAATTGTCTCTTTGCCTCTGACAGTTCTATGCCCATTAGGACTGATTTAAGGTTGTCAAGCTTATACTCTGACTAGGAATAAGGCCTGTTGCAAAGAAAAATACAACAAGCTCTAGAAAGAGGCTCTGGGTGAGTGCCCCCCCCCCTTGCTGTCTTCCCACCCATCCAAGTGAAGGCATTCACTCTCCCCCCACACCTCAAGGAAAAATCAATCCAAGAAGGAGGAAGGAGTGACAGCAGAAAGGGGGGGGGGGGTCCAGAATGGTGCCAAAGCAGCAACAGCAGCCAGGGAAACACCAGAAGAGCACAAGGCTGGATAGAAGGTGAGCATGACCAAGCCTGGGCATCTATTGGACTGCCTCTGGTTCAGATCAGCAAATGAAATGCACATCCCTCCCTCTGACTCTGGCCACCCTTTCTCCTGGCAGTCTTTAAACTGGAGATGGGCCTCCCCCGATAAAGTCCTCAGTCATGTGACAAACCCAAGAGCACACACACACTCCCTGCCTTCAAGCCTGTACCTACCCCAGAGAAGCAGCAGTTTCACTGAGAACATCGACATGCTGCCTGCCTCTCCAGAGCTCTGCATGAGGTAGATGGCAATGTTCACGGAAAGGAAAGCTCCCCTGCGCAAGCACTAGTCGTTTTCGATTCTGGGGTGACGTCACATCATGACGTTTTCACGGCAGACTGGTTTTTTTACGGGGTGGTTTGCCATTGCATATTGTTCAAGACAATATAGTAAAAGCAACAGCATAAAAGCATTGCCAACAAAGAAGTTATAACAATAAGGCAAAGCAGTAAAATAGCACAAAAAACCCTTCAGGGGCTAACATAAGATTGACCTGGAAGTGCCAACTGATTCAGAATGTGGTGGCATAAGTCTTGACAGGGACCTCACGGGCAGTGCATATACAACCTGTGCTGTGCCAGTAGAATGCTGAGTCACGTTCAAGGTTTTGGTATTGAGCCATAAGGCCTCGAGTGGTCTGTGACCTCAGTGGCTGGCCTCCTTTCCCCATGGTTGGAGACAAAGGGTGGTGCTTGGGGGAGAGCTGTCCCAGCAGCACCCATTAAAATGGTTTGCCATTGCCAGCCTCTGTCATTGCCCTGGGCTTCCTTGGTGGACCCCCATCCAAATACTCATCAGGGCCAACCCTGCTTATCTTCCGAGATCTGATATGATCGGACTAGCCACAGCCATTCACTTCACAGCAAACCAATAATACTGGTAATAAATTGTCTCTTTACCTCTGACATTCTACGCCCATTAGGACTGATTTAAGGTTGTCAAGCTTATACTCTGACTAGGAATAAGGCCTGTTGCAAAGAAAAATACAACAATTAAAATGTGGTGTGCCTCAGGGAGCAATTCTTTCCCTGGTGTTATTTGACATCTACTTGCACCCCCTTGCCCAGATTGGTCACATGGGGCCAGTCCCTTTGAAATCCCGACCCAGCGTGGGTGGTGGGCACAAGGACGGCGTGGCTGCCACACGAGGCACATAACATGCAGGGCTGTGCACTAACCTCTACTCTTTTTCAGCCTCCACTGCTATGGGCAGTACCTGCCATCCAGCATCACAGCTCGCAAGTGTGGGACTGCACAGGGATCACGAAGAAGATAAACAGGTTGCTTACCTACAACTGATGATCTTCGAGTGGTCACCTGTGCAGTCACACACGAACCACCCAGCCTTTCCCACTGCTGGCACACTTGTCAAACCACTACTGATGCATTGGCCAGTGGCTGCTGGGAGAAACTGAGTGGGAGGCAGTCCTTTTCCCCCGGACCCAGTCATGCGCAGTGATCTCTTCTGGCTGGGCCCGGAGGGGAGGGGGAAGGACCACCAGGAAAAGAGACTCTGATGCTGCTTTGAAAATCACCGAGGTCGGATTCGTGCATGGCATTGAACCACAAGAGGCAGAGCCAACGATACACTATTAGGGGGTGAGGTTATGCATCATTCCAGTAGTAGCTCTTCAGTATTCCCAGCAGCAGCTCTGTGGTGTGGTGAGTGGCAGCTGCTGCTGAAGCAACGCTTTAAGATCTGCACAGTCAGTCCGAAGCCCCACTGGGTCCGGCCCACTCTCTAGAAGGACTCGGCAGGCGCCAGGAAAGATGCCAGCAGGCACCCGCACAAGCACCATGCTGTGGCTCCTGCCCAGGATGGAAGACCCACTGGCACCCTGGAGGGCGTCAGGAAACAAACAAATAAATAAACCATACATTTACAATAATTTTAATATAGAATAATCTTCCATTTAAAGAAGAGTTGAAGAGAAGTCTTCACATTCATTCAAAATCCCGTGGGAATGATAAATTACGGCTGTTTTCCCCTCCCACCTGTCTCATGAACATTCCCCATGCTGAGCACTTGCACATGTTGTGCTCAGTTTCAGCTGAGGCAATGGCTAAAATTCCCCTTACTGTATTTTTCTCTTGGGGGGGGGGGGGTGAGTATGTGTGCATGAGCATGCATGCCTGGAAGTCATGGCTGACTTCTGGTGATCCCTGCTGGGGCTTGGACATTTCGGAGAGGTGGTTTGCTTGCCTGTCTGCCTCCTGACTCTGGTTTTCCTTGGAGGTCTCCCATCCAAGTCCTTGTCATAAAATCTTGTTATAGCACCTAATAATGTAGTTTTAAATTATTTATTTGTTTTATTCTTTTATAATTGTATTTCATTGTTTTATTATGACTGTGAGCTGCCCAGAGTCCACTCGTGGAGTGGGCAGCATATAAATCTAAAGTAAGTAAATAAAATAAAATGAATATATGATGATAATGATGACGGTGATGCCAATGATGCTATTTACAAGGCTAGTCTCAGATTAGAAGAACCTAAAATCAGCTTTTTAAAGAAGTCAGACCCCCCCCCCCCCGGCACAAAAATTAAAGGCCTCAGTAAAAAGAAAATGTTTTTGTTAGCCTGTGGCACTTGGACAGTGTCTACAATGGGGCCAGACACAAAGGAAGAAATCTTTGACTCAGTAGCATCAGGGTTAAGAATGGATGTTTGGGTGCCTACAGGGTAATAACTGGTCAGAGAACACATGAGGTAAAAAACCCCATAGGAAAATGTTATAAAAACCTCATAGTATGTGCTCCCACATAATGAGGCCCTCAGCTCCTGGCAACAAGAGAGCAACCACCACAGAAGGAAACAGAAGCAGCACCAAACCCTCACTCCATCTCAATTGCTAAGGCTGGGATCTCTGGTGCGTGTGCCCATGTGTGTCCAGCCTAGAGCAAATCCAGAAACCACGGCTTGAGAAATGTTCTGCAGGGATTTAAGGGCTTAGGGCCAGGAGACTTGAAGGAGCACATCTTCCCCTATTCTCCAGCCCATAATCTTACTCACAAGCCCTGCTCTGTTTGCCCCACCTTCTGAGGGGAGATGGGTGGCAGCCAGAGACAAAGCTTTTTCAGTGGTGGCACCTCACCTATATTGGGGGGTGGGCTCCCTCTGGGTGTCCTGCCCCCCCAGGGAAAGTGCATGCGCAATACATTGCCTCTCCTTTCCCGGTGTAGTGAATGCTGCGTGGTCACTGTCTGGCTATGCCTGGCAGATGGTCACTGCAATGGCCTCTCCTACATTACTTCATCCATGGCAACACCTTCTTGCTGGTCCCCCCCGTTTTCACAGAGTTTGCCACGTTATGGTGCGACCGAATGTCTGGCGGTATAACCGGATGGGCAGGCTGGGCTCACCAACCTCACCAGCCAAGAGAAGGAAAACTCTAACATCAAGCCCGGGCAGACAGAGCTCGTTAATGTAACATCTACCACCTGGAGGACTCGCTGCTGGCGTCCCGGCTTACTGGGCCATGGCAGATGACCCCATGGTGAAAGGGTGGAGCCAGTACTGCGCACACTGCACTTCACCTAAAAATTCCTCTGTGCAGGCCTGAAGGGTATCCACATCCACAGCCCACAACATACCAAGTCCTACAGCAATGGGCAAGGGGCGAAACGGCAGGTGGAAGATGCCACTGGAAGCCGCAGTCCCGATCCTGCATGTAGGCGGTTCAGGGTATTGGTCGCCTGATGCTGCCCCGGAGACGAAAGCATTTTTCGGCAGCACCCTGAACGACCAAGCAGCCTTATTTAGGGACAGCACTGCTTGCTCCATATGGAGAGGGGCCTAGAAAAGGTGGCCTAAACAAAGCTCGTCTCCTCCCCCCCCCCCCCCCCGCAGTTGGCTAGCCGCAGTCAACGGGCATCCTTACTTGCGGTCGAAAACACAGTAGACAGTGGTCGCCCTGAACGACGCTCTGCTCTAGTTGCCCACGAACTTTTCCCTGCAGCCACTGTGGACGGACCTGCCTGTCCCGCATTGGTCTTGTCAGCCACCAGTGAGCCTGCAGCAGACGTGGACTACTGCACCTTTCTTAAATCTTCGTTCACAAAGTCAAGCCGAGAGAGAGAGAGAGAGACCTCACCTATGGCACTTCCCCTTGAGGCCCTGCGTGGCACTTTTTTTAGGAGCCAGACCAAAATGTTTCTGTTTACCAAGGCTTCTAACTTAGGGGCTGATCTTTTAAATATTGTTTTGAAGATTCTTTCTAGGCTTGAGAAATGTTTCAGAACCATTTTAAGTAGCTTCATGTTTTATGCTGTTTTATACTCCACTGCCTTTGAATAACTTCTGTAACATTTTAAATTTTCCTTATGTTTTATTTTGTAAGACACCTTGGGAAGGTTCCCAGGAGAGGTGGCACAGTATTGTTTCTAATAATGAATGTCTCCCCTGCACCACTGGCCAGCTGATGGAAGCCAGTCCAAGCTGCCACTTCCCCCCTCCAAGCCGAATTTGCCACCTGCACTTTAAAGGCGTTTTGGCAGCAGGCGCCACGCAGGAGTCCAGCAGAAGTGGCAGATTCATCACTTGGACTCCACCCCTGCACAACGCCTGCTTGCAAAACCCCTTTAAAGGAAATGTGCCCTTTAAATGGGTTTTATATGCCCCACAAACCCAAACCAGGAGGTTCCAACGTCATAGATCACAAACTAGAACAAACCTCCTTTTTCTCAATTTGTGCCCATCCTTAGTTAGGACCCCTGCTCTAGAGGCAGGTATCAGTTCTGCCATACAGCCTAGAAGAAGGAGTGAAATGACAGAAGGACAAGGAAAATATCTTCTTCTGCAGCCATGTCCACCTTTGTCATTTGAAGCAAAAAATTCCCAGAATATTGTATCACATGTGGTACCTATTACAGATGCTTTACTGAAATCCAAAGCAGACTCAAACCAAACAAAACTGCCCATGGAAACAATGCCTGTTCTCTAAAACCCCCCACAAAAAAACAGTTTGATCTGGGTTAGAGAATCAAGAAATAATTTTAATAGCTTCCATATAGAAACAAGACTGGAAGCCAGATGCTTTTTGCTTAATCCAGGAAAGCCAAGAAGCACAGAGAATCCAGGATGAGCCTCGAGGGGTTGTCAAAATAATATTTGGGGGCGGGGGGCAGAGACATAACTGGAGCTAGTCTTTGAGAATGATGCTTCAATTCACTAGTAGTTTCCACTGTGAAGAATTTTTAAAAAGAAATGAAGTTATGGAGGACATTAAAATGCAAAAGCAATCATACTTGGAGAAATTTCTCTGTATTTCTTCTGGAGAGAAAAAAATTAAAACAGAAATTAAAGTAATGCCCTATATTTGTTTGAAAAAGGGAAGACGATGCTCCCAGGCAAGGCTACCTAGGGCAGCTGGATCAAATGAAAAATGAGGCAGTTGCATCAAAGACTTCAATGTATATTGCCTTATTTGGGGGGAGGGGTACAAATCATTATTCAACTTCTTACTAAACAATAATCATCCACACCCAAATTTTAAGTATTACCCACCTGACCCACCTAACCTCTGGCACAAATGGACTTAACATTAGAGGATCCCCCTCCCCCCCAAAAGACATTTACTTAGAGCAGATCTGATCTGGTGCATTCACTGCACTGCCATTGGTTGCTGCATGGAAGTCATTCTTGGTCAACAGGGAAGGGAAGTGGTGGCATGCCCTCTCCTGGCAGGTCAGCAGGCATTCCAGAAGGGACAAAGAAACAAAGGAGGGCAGGCTCCTCCACCTGGGCCCTGAGCCAAGGGCACCCTTGCCTGCCTGCCTGCCGCTGCCCTCAGGTGGCACGCATGGGGAGGGGGCCCCTGCCACCCCAGTGACCGGATGATACCCTAGGCCAGGGGTGGTCAATGGTAGCTCTCCAGATGTTTTTTGCCTACAACTCCCATCAGCCCCAGCCATTGGCCATGCTTGCTGGGGCAGATGGGAGTTGTAGGCAAAAAACATCTGGAGAGCTACCGTTGGCGACCCCTGCCATAGCCATCAGCCTACCTGGCCGACTCCCTCATGCCGGCCCTGGATGCTCCTCACAGATTCATTTTCCTCTCCCTTCATGAAAGTCAGCTGAGCCAAGGCTGGATGGGAGACAGCAGTGCCTGTAATTGATTAAGCATATTGCAGCTTCCATAATCACAGAGGTTTATGCTGCTTTCTCTTGTGTTTCCCTAAGCGACATTTAAGAGGTCCCACTTTGAAAAGGGTGGAAAGTGAAGCCTGTCAGTTCTCTCATTACTTCTTAATGACAGAAACACCAGGAGGGCAATCTCCTTCTTGTTTCTTGGTTGCAGCCTCTTTGTTGCTTGATGATTCGGCCACGGAATAGAAATGCCTAGGCAAACCATCACCTAGTAATAGTACATTCTGTTTAGCCCCACTCAATGCCCAGACAAATATGGATTAGCTGCAAGTCTGGTGACAAGAAGCAGCATTTGGCCAACATGTCAAGGTGAGGCAGGTGGTGTCTGGAGCTTTGCTTGTGGGGGTCCCTCCTCTTCCACATGCCTTCCCCTGGAGCCTCTCCTGGCCAAGGAGGCTGCTTCTTTTTTTTAAAACTCAGACTTTTAACTGTGAGGTTTTATCTTTTAAATCTATTTTTATGTTCAGCTTCTACCATAAGGACTATTTATGAACATCATTTCATGCTGCTGAATGCTGTTTTATGGTTTGATTATAATGAGTAATTTGATACTGTTGTTTTTTATTATTTTATTGTATTGTTTTTATTTCCTGATCCATCTCAAGTAGGTTTCTGGAGAGGCAGAATACACATTTTATAAATAAAGAAATAAACAAATAAATATTTTTGCTACAAGAAGTGACCACAACTAATGTTGGGCTGGTATTTTCCCCATATTAATTTTACAGCTTTTCTTCATTGGCTGCCAATCCAGAAAGTCCAAATAAACTTCCAAGCAGAACTAACCTGGGCTCCTGCCTTATCGTCTGAAACAGAGCCTGCCTGTCCTGTCTTTACCAAATACCTCTTGGGATCTCTGTCTTCCTGTCTGTCAACATCTCTGGACACCAGCAATAGTACAAGTAATGTTTTCGTTAAATCTTTTCCTTCCTGCTCTCCTATTTGTGACATATCTGCATACTGATTTGATTACACATAAGCTGACTGCACATTGGTTCACTGGGGAAAAAAATCCAAAGCAGATCAATGGGTCACAGTCTTTTCAGAAGGAAGGAAAGATGCCCTAAACGGTGTCAACACCAGTCATGGAAATTGGATCATTCCATGTCCCTTAGCTTCCAAAGGGAAGCAGCACAATGTAATAACTAAATATTTACTCAAAAGTAAGCCCCAACAAAATCAATATGGTTTACTCATGAAGAAATGCACATAGGCTAGGGGGGTCTGCCAGTGTATCAGACACAGTGATATTTTCAGTTCTTATATTCACTAATGATATTTTATTTACTTAAATCGATGTTCTGTTTTTCCCAATTATATTTCACTTTCGATTAATAATTCTTTATTTTGCCTTGGGTGTTCAGAAGCTCTTGCCAAATCCCTACTGAGCCTCTAGCTGCCTGAAACAAATTACAGAGCAAAGAAAAGATGCCTGGGACAGCTGGAAAAAATAGTCTGAATTAAACAGGAAAGGCACACATAGATCTGTGTCACTTTTACTCCTGTCAGATCTTATGCTTTTTAAAATCATTGTTGTACAGTCATTACTGTTGAGCAGTGCTTAGCATCTTCAAGCGCTGTCTAAATAAAATTACCATCATTTGATTTTTAAAAGGAACTGAAACTGTAACAAGTTTTGTGCTGGAAAGGAATCTGTGAATGCCACACAATAGTTCTGAGTGGAGCAAGCGTCTGGGTCAACCACGGCAGCCTCCAGAACCAGGACTCTCATTACACAGTTCACAATTACCTTAACATTAAACTCTCTTTAAATTCCACTAAGCAACCCTGTGGCAAAAGGAGGCCGGAATGGGAAGTCACAGAGGCAGCTGTTCCCAAAGCACAGAAAGCCAACTGCCCAAGCAACTGGAAGGAAACACCTTCAGGATCCCAATGCTTTTGGGATGTCAGGCACAAAAAGCCCCCAAATGACAAAAGGTTGGTGTGCAACTGAGGCAAAGGGACCCTCTAGTCGCCTGATTTTGTCAAATCTGCTGCATATTTCTTCCTGTTCTTTGATTTTTGAAGACAAATTATTTTGTTACTATCTCATTCCCACCATATGGCATGACAAGGAACCCCCAGAAAGTAGGTGGAAAAAGCAAAAGAGCTAGGACAGCCAAGCCAAGAATCACAGGAATGGAAAGTAAGGGGTAATATAAAAATAACAGTAGTAGCAAGCTTAGTTATCAGTATATGGACAGTCTCCCAAAATTTGCCAACATGGTTGATTACAGTGGGAATCAAATTAATGACAGATGGGGGGGGCGGAGATTTGGGCTATATAATTTATTCCCAGAATTTCACTCTAGAGGAAAAGAATCCCTCAAGATGGAGTATGCAAGCTTTACTGGAAAGACCTACAAAGCACCTAATGGTGGTCCCATGATAAATGCAAGACATTATGAAAGCCTATGAGATGGCAGTGAAAGCTGCAAAGAAGCAATTCTACATGACTTCTATTGCACCCACAAGCTCTCGCACGGCTCAGTTATTTTGAATAATTAGATCACAAATGCCCTTCCCACAGGCTACCCAAAAAAACAGAACTGTGGCAATCAACTGTGAGGCTTTTCCAAGCTATTCCACAGATAAAATCTTGTCACTCCACCATGACCTGCTAGCCAATATTGATACAGTATGTAATGTAATGTAATGTAAAATTTTATTTATACCCCGCCCTCCCCCGCCAGAGCAGGCTCAGGGCAGCTTACAACATTTAAAATGAACAATACAATAATAAAACATTAAGAACACATTAAAACCAATCAGTGATTAAAACATTCCTAGACTAACAGTGGCGGTAAGCATTATTAATTTAGCAGTAAACATTGGTACCATCATTAATGAACGCCTGTTTGAAGAGGGCAGTCTTGCAGGCCCTGCGGAACTGATCTAAGTTCCGCAGGGCCCGCACCTCCTCTGGGAGCTGGTTCCAGAGTTGTGGGGCTGCGGCGGAAAAGGCCCGAGTGCGGGTGCTTTGCAGTTTTACTTCTTTCGGCCCAGGGATATTCAGTTTATTTTTGCCTACTGACCTCAGTGCTCTCTGGGGCTCATATGGGGAGAGACGGTCCCTCAGGTAGGTCGGTCCTTGGCCATATAGGGCTTTAAAGGTTATGACCAGCACTTTGTACCGGATCCGGTATACAATCGGCAGCCAGTGCAGTCCGCGCAGCCCAGGCCGTATATGCCTCCATCTTGGAAGACCAAGTAGTAGCCTGGCTGCTGCATTCTGCACTAGCTGCAGTTCCCGGGTCCGGTATAGAGGCAGCCCCATGTAGAGAGCGTTACAGTAGTCCAGTCTTGAGGTGACCGTCGCATGGATCGCCATCGCTAGGTCCTGCTGCTCTAGGAAAGGGGCCAACTGCCTCGCCCGCCTCAGATGAAAGAATGCTGACTTGGCAGTGGCTGTTATCTGGGCCTCCATTGATAATGAAGGCTCCAGTAAAACACCCAGGCTCTTCACCCGTTGCGCCGTCTTCAGTGGCGCCCCGTCAAAGGCCGGGAGAGATATTTCCTTCCCCAGAGTGCCACGACCCACCTGGAGAACCTCTGTCTTCGCTGGGTTCAACTTCAGCCCGCTCAGTCTGAGCCACGTTGCAACAGCCTGCAAAGCCCGGTCCAGGTTCCCCGGGGCGGAGGCGGGCCGGCCGTCCATTAGTAGATAGAGCTGGGTGTCATCTGCATATTGATGGCAACCCAGCCCAAATCTCCGGGCAATCTGGGCGAGGGGGCGCATATAGATGTTGAATAACATCGGGGAGAGAACTGCTCCCTGGGGCACCCCACAATCTAGTGTGCGCCTCTGGGATCGCTCACCCCCAATTGCCACCCTCTGTCCCCGACCCATGAGGAAGGAGGAAAGCCATTGTAAGGCCAGCCCCTCTACCCCTATGTCGGCGAGGCGGTGAATCAGCAGCTGATGGTCGACTGTATCAAATGCAGCCGACAGGTCTAGTAACATCAGTATTGCCACACCGCCTCGATCCAGTTGCCGCTGGAGGTCATCCACCAAGGCGACCAGGACCGTCTCCGCCCCATGGCCCGGCCGGAAGCCAGACTGGCATGGGTCTAAGACAGAAGCGTCATCTAGAAATCTCTGTAGCTGCAACGCCACTGCCCTCTCGATGATTTTACCTAAAAATGGTAAATTAGACACCGGTCGGTAGTTTGCCAATTCGGCCGGGTCTGCTGTAGATTTTTTCAAGAGGGGGCGGACCAAGGCCTCTTTCAGAGGCGTTGGAAAATGCCCCTCTAGGAGGGATCTATTTATGTGAACTAAAGGCCTCTTGGCTTTCTTCTGGCCCAGTATTGGACAGCTTCAACTGATTCTCCCCGAGGATAAGACTGACAGGGTTCTGGGTGCTGTGGAGCACACCACTTGCCTCCTAGACCCATATAAGTCCTGGCAAGTAAAAGCCGGTGGTGATGGAATATGGGTTCCCCATGGAAGGGACCATCAAATTGTCCCTGAGTTCATGGACTTTCCCAGGGACTTTAAAGGAAGCAGTGGTCAGACTGCTCTTGAAAAAGCTATCTCTGGATCCTACTGATCCAGCCAACTGTCACCCAGCATCTTCCATTTCTGGGTAAGGTAGCTGAGAGAACAGATCCAGGCTTTCCTGAAAGATTCTTCTTTTCTGGACCCATTTCACTCCAGCTTCTGCACTGACTATGGGATGGAGATGGCAGTGGTTGCCCTCACAGATGATTTCCAAAGACACCTGGATTGAGCTGGGTCAGTGCAGCTGTTGTTACTAGATCTGCCAGCGGCATTTGACATGGTTGATTATGATCTAATGACCCACTGGCCTTGCCAATTGGGGGTATGAGGGACAGCCTTACAGTGGCTGGTCTCAATTTTCCATGGCTGAAGACAGAGGGTGGCTCCTGGAGAGAGGTTCTCACTGGTATGCAGTGTCTCCCAGGGAGTGATCTATATGCACCCTCTTACTCAGCTGGCCTGGAGTTTAGTACTGGGCTGTAATCAGCATGCTGATGACACCCGGCTGTATCTGCTGATGCTACTCAGCAAAGCTGGTTCTGTCAGTGAAAGGCAAACAACCTTAATTCTGGCAGCTACTGGCTCTCCCTACTCTCCCACTGGCTGAGCTGCCTTTTGCACTGATTCACAGAGTAGTGAAAGAAAACCTTCCTTCGACTGGATGAGGGAGGAAGGAGGGAGACAGCCAGAGAAAGGCTTCCCCTTACTGGCTGAGGACTCCTCACTATCCTCCTCTGGAAGGGAATAAAATGGCATCCTGTGCGAACAGACTGCATACACAGAGAGAGAGGGGAGGAAAAACAACAAAGAGAGATTGAAGTCCTGTGCTTAAGACCAACAACATTATCAGAGAGAGAGAGTGTGTTGCTCTGAAAGGTATCACTACAGGCCTTTGAGGCAGAACTCATTGGGGTCAGTCCTGACTACAGCTGCCAGTTCCAGGTTCTATAGTGGAGTTTCAGGAGGGCATAGGAGTTAGGGCTTCAGAGCAGGGTCTACCAGACACAGGTTCTTGCTATGGAAGTTGACTTCGGACCAGTCACAGACTTCCAGCCTAAGCTGCCTCACAGAGCTGTTATGCAAATAAAAGGTGGGGAGAGGAGAATGATGTAAGCTTCTTTGGTCCCCTCCCCTCACTGTGGAGAAAAACTGTGCTTTTCCTAAGTAGAGGCTGCAGGGAGGGGAAGGCAATGTAAAACTGAAGTCAGAGGGGCTGATAAAGAGGAGATAGGGTTGCCATCCCCAGGTTAAGAAATTCCTGGAGATATAAGGGGTGGGGCCTGGAGAGGGTGGGGTTTGAGGAAGGGTGGGACCTCAGACAGGTACAATGCCATTTCCTCCTGGGGAATCACTGTTGCCAATCCCCAGGTGAGGGCTAGAGATCACTCAGAATTACAGCTGCTCTCCAGCTGGCAGAGATCAGCTCCCCTCGAGGTGTGTGTGGGGGGAGGGAATGCCTTCACTGGGGGCGGGGGAGATAGCAAGGGTGTGGGTGAGTGAATGTCAAGTGCTGATATGCTTTCTAATGCTCGGGACAGATATGCTTTCTAATGCACGGGGCAGATCTATCAATATAGTGGACTGGGTTGGGTAGACCTGTTCTCCAGAGGCCAGATCTACCAATATAGTGGAAAGGGGTGGGTGAAATTTGACTTGATTCTGTTTTCTCTTAACAATATTTAAATTATTCTTAAAATGTAGTTTTAATGCTGTGACCTGAAATTGGCCAGTAGCCATTACCCACTGTTCACCGTCTGTTCGCTCTATATTTATTATTGCTAGCTTCTTTGAACCTTACTAAGGGAGTTTGGAAATATGTCTCCTAAGCAAGATAAAAAGGGGAAACAGAAGGCTAAACAAAAAGGTGATGATATGCCACCTTTGACAGAGTTTTTTGCTCTAACAGAGACTGGAAACTCCTCCATAACCAACCCAGGAAATGCTGATATGCCACAAGATACTACACTTACAATAAACTTTCTTTTAGAAGCTTTGGCTAAACAATAACAAGAGCTAAGATGTGATATCATGTAAATGACAAAGCTGTTCTTGAGAAGCAAACTGGTTCTAAAACTCCTGATTTATGGACTAGAGCAGGGGTGTTGAACTCAATTGTTATGAGGGCCGGATCTGACATAAATGAGACCTTGTTGGGCTGGGCCATGTATCATAAAATATGTCAGATAACGGAGAAATAAACTTTATAAAAGACAAGACACAATTAAATTTGTTTTTAAAATTTTAAATAAAATATGCTTAAAAGATTAGCAGTCCTGCAATATTTTGTTTATTTAACAGTTTCTGATAACTGACCCCTCTTGTTCTGAATTATTGCATCAAAATCTGGAGACAATGTCTGTGCTGTAGCAATCCTGAGTATGCTGTTAAGGTGTTGATCTGTAAGTTGCAAATCTAGTTTTAATTTATTGACATTCATTACAGAAATCTCATGGTCAATGCTTTGAATCTAAGACCAAGAGGAAAACATGAAATGGCTGGGCAGTGCAAGCTTTTGTACATAAACTATTTCATGTGCTGGTCAGCCAATGGAGAAAATAGAGGCTTTGCTTTGTAGCTCCTGTGTGATTGAGCAAGCCTAGCAAAGCAAGCTGTGACACAGAAGGAAGGAAGAGAGGGAGAAGGAAGCAGTTGACAGTGAGTTGCTCATGGGCCTGATAGGAGCTCTCTGGGGGCCTGATTCGAACCTTTTAACATCTCTGGGCTAGAGAATGTATTATCTTCCTGGACTATCACTCCTAAGAATTGCCTTGAAATTCAGGGGATTTAAACCTAATGCTGAAACAGGAAGGGAACTAAATATTTTTATGGCAAATTATGGTGGATGCTTTAAAATTGGAGGAAGGCTTATTAATTCAAAAGGCTTATCATGTGGGCAGACAATGAGAGGAACCTGCGAATGCTTCAATATACTACTGAGACATTGTTGTAGTCTTCAAAGACCACAGAACCAGACAATGGATACTAACACAAGCTAGAGAAAAAAATAGTTTTGAATATCAAGACTCAAAGATACTAGTCTTCCCCAACCTCCTACCAGAGTTTCTGAAGATAAGAAAGGAATTGAAACCGACCATGGCTAAACTCCGTGAGGTAGATATTAAATATCCTTGGCTTCATATGGGGAAACTCTGCATGGCACATAGATTTATACAGCTTCTGACACTACATCTGACAAACTGCTGTTGGCCGCCTTAAACATATCACCATTGGAACCACAGGAGAAGACAGGTAAAAGGGAAAACAAGGTCACCTCCCACACTTTTCAAAGCAATTAGAGTTTGTCTGTTTGAGGAATGTGAAGAACTCAAAGAATGTATAGACTCTCCATGAACAAACAGTCTCAGTTTGTATCTTCCTTTTTAGGTCTCATCTGCCCTTAGATATTTTTGAGCAGGGTGGCCAGGAAGTGGTGAGCGATTACGGATATGTGCTCTCCCTGTTACCTGGGCAAGAGGCAAATTGTCTTTCAGCTCCTGTGGCCTCCCTCGAACTGAACTCAGGTTCAAGAATACTAGACTTAGATGTACAGAGATTGATTCACAAACTTTAGATTTTCTGCTATATTTCGTCATACATCTTGTAGTTATTATATAATATTTAACCACAGAAAAGTTTTGTTTAAAATACCTACATGCATACTATTAGCAAGAAGACAGAAGAGTTGAAAAGACAGAAGAACGAAGAAAAGTTTTTAATAATATATAGATAATTATAACCAAAGTTACATATAGTAACACACACACACACACACAGCTAGTTACAATTGTAGTTTCTATCTGTAATTCAGTTCTTCAATAAAAATATTTTAAAATGTAGTTTTAATATAAATTAAAATAATTTATTCTGAGATTTTTACAAGGTTATGGAAGTAATCGTCTAAAAACTAATTTATGAGATTGTCAAATGTAGACTTGATCACAACTTTAGTGCTACTAGCTTTTTTCACTCTCAGGGTAGAAATTCTACTCACAGCATTGCGGAGCTTTGAGGGAACAGTCATTACAATATTAGCCATATTACTCACAATCCCTTTCCTGATAATTCCTAACAGAGAGTTTCCCTTTTTCACCAATGGAGCACACCTGGTTGGCACTTTTATTGAGCTATCCACTTAAGAACTTTTCCCCTCTCTTTCTCAGCAAGTTCCAACCCCATTAGTTTATACTTGAAGATGGGATTTTTTTTGTCCCAGTTTGCCTCACCTTACACTTGCCAACATTGACCTTCAATTTGCTACATTGCCACCCACTCATCCAGTTTGTGGAGGTCCTCTTGGAGCTCTTCACAGTCAGTCTTGGTTTTCACTACCCTGAATAATTTGGTGTCATCTGCAAACTTGGCCACTACGCTACTCACCCCTAGTTCCAGATCACTGATGAATAAATTACATACCTATCCTTGTGGGACCTCACTGCTTACTTCCCTCCATTGATTCATATTCTTTGCATTTGAACAAAGGAAGATTCTGCCTTCCTGCCTGTCTCATTATACCTCTGTGTGACTGCTGCTAATTGATCCTTGTTCTGACCCTTGGGCAGCTAAAGGCTCATTCATGTGACCCTCAGCCTAGCTGTGCCGCCCACACCCCAGGAACTGGCAATGAGAACTAAGTATAGAAAAATCTCATCTGGTAATTTGTCTGCAACAACAGCTCCCCTTCGAAAGGCCAAATCAACAACCAGAAAATAACATGTGATACGATCTTTCCTGGATTCCATTGCTTTCTATGGACAGCTTCCAATTCCCAATTTATTATGGTCTATTGACCAGCAATAACAATATACAAACTCTCATAGTCACAGACCATAATTTCTGACTACATAAAAGCATTTTTATATTCAAATTCCACCAGTGTTAAACCTTAAAAATGGCATTATTAACCATCTCTACGTTGTTAAAAACTTTCACTTATTTATGGCTAAAAAACAATATTTTGCTACTACCTGAGTTACAGACTTCTTAGTATCTTCCAATAAGTATTTCAGTAGCATGACATCTACAAATTTCAGATAATTATCCAGAGGTTTAAATTTAGACAGTAATGGAAATATTAACTGATGTCTCTCTCTGATGCAGCATCTTTGGTGGATTATTCCATTGCTTTAAACTAAAGGCAGGAATAGCTTGTTTGAAATCTCCCCAGTGTAAATTTTAAAAAAGCTTTCCTGGGGGCAGGGGGCAGGGATTTAGCATTCCATGGAGAAGGCCAGGCTGAAACCCTTCTCCTTAAAAGGCTGGCCTGTCATGGGTAGAGAAAAAGAATAATATGGTTAACAGAGAACAAATGGGATAGATGAAGTCACATGCCACCTCTACCGTGGAACTAATTTATTGTATTTCTTGTATTTTAAATATTTGTTTATGTACAGGCCACCTTTTTCAAGCAGATGACACAGAATGAGTCAACAGAATGGGACATTCAATGGGCAATGAAATAGGGCTTGAGTTGTAGAATCAACCAGAAATCTAAAAAGCAGAACTGAAGCAAAGCATAAGTGCTAACATGACACATTAAATGAAACAGAACTGCACAGCAGAATCCAACTAACAGCAAACTATACACAGTACAGTAGTATAGGCCGCAGCCCCTAATAATTTATCCAAATAACTTTTGTGACTCAATTAGTGCAGTGGAACTCTGTTGCCAGAGTCGAAAAGCCCTCTTGAATAATTCAGCTTTGCATAGTTTGCAGAAAGCCAGGAGAGTGGTGGCCCTCCTGACCTCGTGGGGAAGGGGGGGGGGGACCCGGAACAATGGACCTCCCAAGCCTGAATAGAGGCACAGGATTCTTATTATATCACGACCCATACTAATCTTCTGCCCACAACCATTTCCCCTTGTTCCTGGACAGGCATTCTTTACAACACCCTTCCCATCTTCTGATTAGGATAAAAGGACACAGAGATCTTCACTTCCACTCTACCTGTGTCTGACAAAAAGAGCTTTGATTCTTGAAGGCATGTGCCCTGTGGGTGTCTTAAGGTGCTACTGGACTCAAGTCTAATTTGTTTCCAATTACAATTCTTGGGTCCACATTGTAAAAAATTATTTCAATCAGTCCAACATGCTGCCTCCAGGTGCCTCAATAAGATGGCGTGTTAAAGGATCGTCAATTGGAGCAAAAAGGGACCTCAGCTTGGTCTACATTTAGAAAGAGATCATCATTTTCCTGTAGAGATGGTTGGTTGGTTGGTTTGGGTAGGAATCATAGAATCATAGAGTTGGAAGGGACCTCCAGGGTCATCTAGTTCAACCCACTGCACAATGCAGGAAACCTACAAATACCTACCCCAAATTCAAAGGATCTTCATCACTGTCAGACGGCCATCTAGCCTCTGTTTTAAAACCTCCATGGAAGGAGAGCCCACCACCTCCCAAGGAAGCCTGTTCCACTGAGGAATCGCTCTAACAGGCAGGAAGTTCTTCCTAATGTTGAGCCGGAAACTCTTTTGATTCAATTTCAACCCACTGGTTCTGGTCCTACCTTCTCGGGCCACAGAAAACAATTCCACACCATCCTCTATATGACAGCCCTTCAAGTACTTGAAGATGGTGATCATATCACCTCTCAGCCACCTCCTCTCGAGGCTAAACATGCCCAGCTTCTTCAACCTTTCCTCTTAGGACTTGGTCTCCAGTCCCCTCACCATCTTCGTCGCCCTCCTCTGGACCCATTCCAGCTTGTCTACATCCTTCTTAAAATGTGGTGCCCAAAACTGAACACAATACCCCAGGTGTGGTCTTACCAGAGCAGAGTAAAGCAATGGATAACTGTCCTTTGGGTAGTTGAGGGAAGGTACCCTTAGTTAGTAACTTGATTTATAATGTGAAGGATTCATTACAGCAGTCTTTACATGATTTGTCAGACACTCAAAGTTATCAGTGAAATGCTGTATCCCCACCAAAACACACTGCAGAGGACTTGGAAATTATGTAACCATTTCTAATATTTTATATAATTTTATGTATATGCCTGCCTTTCTCCCTACTTACTCAGAAGTCAAACCAGGCAGCTACAATAGTATAAAGATGCAATCTATCTCTACAGTCACAAAATGAAAAAATAAAACAAAACAAATTCCAATAAGTTATTGGAAACAACTGATGTTCTGAATGGAATGGTTCTGAAAGATGTGGAAATTGTCATCAACCATCAAACTTACAGCATTTCAAAATTCTAGAAATTCTAGGAATTGATAAAATTCTAGGAATTAATAAAAATTGGCAACAACTGGCTACATTTAAAAAAAAAACATTCAACAGTTAGGAATGGATAAGAAGAAATGAATAAGTACAACATTCTCTTCCTTTGTTTTTAATTATGAACTGGATACTGGTTCTAATTAGGTACCACTGCATTTTAATAAAAAATAAAACTACAATACAACCACCAATCTAAAAAAGCTTATAAAAAGGAAAGGTCCCCTGTGCAAGCACCAGTCGTTTCTGACTCTGGGGTGACATCGCATCATGACATTTTCACAGCAGACTTTTTACGGGGTGGTTTGCCATTGCCTTCCCCAGCCTTTTACACTTTCCCCCCAGCAAGCTGGGTGCTCATTTTACCGACCTCGGAAGGATGGAAGGCTGAGTCAACCTCGAGCCGGCTACCTGAAAACCCAGCTTCCACCGGGGATTGAACTCAGGTCGTGAGCAGAGCTTAGGACTGCAGTACTGCAGCTTTAACACTCTGCGTCATGGGGCTCTTTCTTAAAAAAGCTCATAAGTCCAGCTAGAAAAGCATTTCCTTCTGCCCAGTTCCAGACTGCCCTAGAAACCACCTGCAAGGATTCTGTTTTGCAGCCAGAAGCCCCTGCTGGGCCACTCCCCAAGAACCCCGGGCAGCCAGTGGAAGAAGCCACGTTATTGTGCAGGGAGGGGGGTGTTGAGGGAGGTGCTGCAGACCAGGGCAGCACAGCCACAGACCTAACTGAGAAGTGTGAATCTGATCTTACCTCAGAAAATCTTCGTATGTCTTGAGTCAGAGTTCCCACCCTTTTCCACTGATAATGTTTAAGCAACTTCAGAATTGCAGGGTTCACAGCATTATCGGATGGCACAGTCCGGAAGAAATAAGGATACTTTTTTTTATCAGCTAACTCTGGTGTAGTTGCTGCAAAGGAGAGCTGTGAAACAGAACAAAATATTAATTCATTTAATGTAGTCATGGACTCCACATAATAACTGTGCTAATATTTTAAAAATTAAAAAGCAAAATGAATTCTGGACATTTCTCTGTCATTTCATGCTACCAAACAAACTCTGACCCCAAATAAGGATTTAAATGCGCCCAACAGGATCCTAAAACAGACCCTTTGAGAGTTAAGTCTGATGAGTGCTAGGAATTACGAACTGATAAGACTGTAAGAACATCAAAAGAGCTCTTGCTGGATCAGAATGGTGGTCCCATCTAGTCCAGCATCCTGTTTCATACAGTGGCTACCCAGGTGCCCTGGAGAAGCAACCAAAAGGGCACAGAGACCACGGCCTTCCCCTGATGTCATCTCCAACCACTGGTATTTAGAGTTTATCCACAAAATAATCTTATCTGCATTGATAGGGAAGGGCTGTGGCTCGGTGGCAGAGCACCTGCTTGGAATACAGAAGTTCCCAGGTTCAATCCCCACCAAGTTCAGTTATAAGATCTGGAAACAGGTGATGAGAAAGACCTCTGCCGCCTGAGACCCTGGAGAGCCACTGCCAGTCTGAGTAGCCGGTGCTGACTTTTGATGGACCAGGGGTCTGATTCAGTAGAAGGCAGCTTCCTGTATTCATGTGAGAGATACTTAACTCTGAAACAAGACAATAAAAACCTGTGAAAGCCAGGCTAAGTTCACTGTTTGACACAATCCTTCGGCAAACATGCCTGTGGGGCATTAAGTGGTTTTCAGCTACTTCTTTTTTAAAAAATAACTAATGCTTATTTTCAAAGTACACAAGGAATGAGAACAAAACAGTCACATTATACATTCAATAACATTTGACCTTACATAGTAAATAGATAGAGAAGTTGAATATTGAAGTAGATAAATAAAATTAACATTGGCAATTACAGTCCTATAAGTAATAAATCAGGTAATTATAACTACAAATCTATAAGTAGCTGTTATGCATCTAATTAAGTTTAATCACAACATCCTCACAACCACAAGTGCATAAAGAATAGTAAAGATAGAAAAAAATATATATATCTGGCTGGGAGGGGGGGGATATCAATTTTTGGAGATAATTTCTACAGAAGGAAAACGTTTTCCAGTAAAATTAGTTGATCTGGGATAGATTTCAAGTTTGTAAAAGTCTGTCCAGAATTCTTTCCTTTATAAGATGTTCTCATACTTTTTTTGTACGAACTTGAAATAGTAGAAGCCATTGGAGATTCCCAGTGGAAGGTGCTAGATGATTTTGCTGCTGAAAGTAAACTATTAATTAGGTCGTGTCAGATCTTAGGAGGAGAGTTCTCCAGTCATAGATTTAGGAAGAAAAGCTCTGGTTGAAATTCAGGTTTATGTGTTGTAATGAATTCAATCTGATGAATAATGTGGTTCCAAAATTCCCTATTAACTGCATTGACACCAATGGTGTGCAAAAGCGAATGTTTCTCCACAATTCTTCAAACAGAGAGGAGACTGTGAGGTATAAATTAAAGACAATTTCTTTGCAGTAAGATACCATCTGTTTAGTATTCTGTATGCCTGCAGCTTTGAAGGTAGATTAGAGTGAAACAAAGAGAGTGAAGTCAATGTTAGACCAATGTGCATTTGTAAAGATGGAGTTGCATCACAGTGCCAAGCTTGTTAGTAGCAAGCAATTTCTTGTTGTTCAGTTGTATAAATTTTATAGATTAAACCTTTAGAAGTTGAGCCAACAATGGCTAATAATTGCTCAAAATCTCTTGTAGGAGTTTTCAATATAGCTGGCATATTCAGTTATAAGATTGCATGTCTCAACTGGAAATAAAAGGGGATTGTGCTTTGTATTTTGTATTCTAATGTTTGTTTAGGAAATATTCCCAATGAGGTAGCTATATCAGTTAGTCTTGTGACTTGCACCTGTCTCCATAGTTTGGAAGTAGCTGGGTCTTTTCCTGGAGGAAACCGTTCTTGGTGCAAAAAGGAAGAACCTCAGTGGAGAGGGGACTAATCTTCAGTGAAGAATGTCCCACACTTTGAGCACCGAAGACAGAATGGGATGATGATTTACAAGCAGTAGGGCGATTGTTAGAGGTAGTCCATATTAATCCTTGACTATTTAAAGCAGGGGTGTCAAACATGCAGCCCAGGGGTCAAAATCAGGCCCCTGTCTGCTTCCTTCTCCCTCTCTGTTTCCTTCTGCATCACAGCTTGCTTTGCCAGGCTTGCTTGATCACTCAGGAGCTACAGAGCAAAACCTCAATTTTCTCAATTGGTTGAGGCTCCTCCTCCTCCTGCTCCCCTGGGGAGGAAAGGAAAGAGCCAGAGCTTCCTTTGCCCAGTTTCTTGGATCCCATGGGAGAAACAAAGAAAGCATCTTTAAGACTAAAAAGTGCTAATGTTTTAAGAACGTTTTAAGTTAAAAAAAAATCTTTACTCATGTTTGTCTGTGTCCTTTTAAAAGTTTATATCTCTGCTGCCTAACCTTAAATAGCTACACACATGGCCCGGCCCGGCTCGACAAGGTCTTATTTATGTCAGATCCAGCCCTCATAACAAATGAGTTTGACACCCCTGGGATAGCAAACAAGTTTCAGAAGCTGAATCCAATCTGCTTCATTGTGCAAGTTTTGAAATGTTAGAACAAGTTAGGAGCAAGGCTCTGTAATAAGGTTGTAATATCAGGGAAACTTAGCCCCCACCTTGTTTAGTACACAAGTTAAGGGTTTTAAACCGCGTTCCAGGGCATTTGTTTTGCCACAGAAACCAATTAAGGATTGTCTGCCATTTTTGAAGTATTTTGAGAGGAATTGTTATTGGGATGTTTTCAACTATTTCTCACAGAAATAGGGCCAGCAGTGTGGAGGCACCAAATTTAGTCTCTCTCCCCCCTGCGATGCCTCCTCCTCCCTCTGTTTTCAATAATAATAATAATAATAATAATAATAATAATAATAATAATAATAATAACAACAACAACTTTATTTTTATATCCCGCCCTCCCCCGCCAAAGGCGGGCTCAGGGCGGCTAACAGACATGGAATTCCATAATTCAATTAAAACAGTGTATGCAGTTTTAAATATAGTCAGTTACATAATAAATTATTTAAAATAGATAAAAAATATGAATTAGGTGCTAAAATACAGTAAGTCATAATATTCATAAGATGGCTGGATGGCCACACGTCCCGTTAATCCGGTTCTATCTCGAAAGCGAGCTGGAAAAGAAATGTTTTGCAAGCCCTGCGGAACTGATTCAGGTCCCGCAGGGCTCGCACCATCTCTGGAAGGTGGTTCCACCAACGAGGGGCCATTACTGAGAAGGCTTGCTCCCTAGTAGCCTTCAACCTAGCTTCTCTTGGCCCAGGGATTGTTAGAAGGTTCTGAGAGCTAGATCTCAGTGCTCTCTGGGAAACATATGGGGAGAGGCGGTCCCTTAGGTAGGCAGGTCCCCGGCCATATAGGGCTTTAAAGGTAATAACCAGCACTTTATAGCGAACACGGTACACAACCGGCAGCCAATGCAGATCCCGCAGCCCAGGCCGCACGTGTTCCCACCGTGGTAGTCCCTCAAGCAGCCTGGCCGCCGCGTTCTGGACTACCTGAAGTTTCCATGTTCGATATAAGGGCAGCCCCATGTAGAGGGCATTGCAGTAGTCTAGTCTCGAAGTGACCGTTGCGTGGATCACAGCTGCTAGGTCATTGCGCTCCAAGAAGGGAGCCAACTGCCTCGCCCTCTTGAGATGAAAGAAGGCGGATCTAGCAGTGGCAGCTATCTGGGCCTCCATTGATAGAGAGGATTCCAGTAGCACTCCCAGGCTCTTGACTTTGCGCACTGGTATCAGTGGCGCACCATCAAAAGCCGGTAGGGTAATCTCCCCTCCCGGTCCGCCGCGGCCCACGCAAAGGACCTCAGTCTTCACCGGATTCAGCTTCAGCCCACTTAGCCTGAGCCAGTCAGCCACGGCTTGTAATGCCCGGTCCAGATTTATAGGGACATCCCCAGCCCGGTCGTCCATCAATAGATAGAGCTGGGTGTCATCTGCATACTGATGGCAACCCAGCCCATACCTCCGTGCGATCTGGGCAAGGGGGCGCATAGTTTTTTCAGAGGGTCCCCTGGGCGTGGGAAGGAAGTGGGAAGTAGGCAAGGGCAGCATAGTTTTTTCAGAGGGTCGCTGGCCGCTGCTGCCATGGTTTCCTCCACAATCAGCTGATTGGTGGAGGGGGGTCGGACTTTAAAGAGCCGGGGAGGCGCTTCACTGCCCCTTCCCTGGCCTTAAACTGGTGAAAACAGAGGGAGAAAGAGGCACCGTGGGGGGGGGGGGGCAGCAAGGTTGTGCAGCGCTGCAGGGGGACAGAAACTATGAACGATTGTGTGGGAAGCATAAAGAAGTAGATGGTACCTTTTACCATATGTGGTTGTCTTGCAAAAAAAAAAAAAATAGACAGCCATGACTTGTTTCCATGACGCCAGCTGATCCCACCAGCAAGCAGCAAGCAAGTAATATAGCGGACCCCACTGAGCATTCAGTGGTATCTAATACCAAGGAGGGGAATGATTTTGTACTTTCAACAACTATGAAGAAGAACAGGTTAGGCTTTTCTTTGTGCAACTACTGAAGTATGACTAGAGTTTGGATTAGTGTCACTGGAAACTATAAAGATAAAACTACAAAGATAAAACTTTGTTTAAGATAAAACTTTCCCCCAACTCCTCTAATTCTTCTAGACTATTTTTGTTTAAGCTGGGTCTCAACAATTGAATGTAAACTGTCACTACTGGGTTTCTCCAGTATAGCAATCCTGCACCTTCACTATAAAGCAGCTAGAAAAATTATTAAATGGAGATTATTGGATACCTCTTTATAAGTTGACAGAGCACAAGCCTTGTATGTCCCAGAAGCAGGAAGTAGAAAACAAAACTTTGTTCCAACCAATTTTCTTTTCTCATTAGAACTTTCAAAATACTGCAGAGCGTTTACCCTCGCACAACTTAATGTCCTCCCTCTGCCCTTCTTGAGGGAAGATATATTCACACCCTGTATATATATCATCTTTGTCCATGCCAATCCAGACAACTAAGCATGGTCCTTTATATTGTCATGTTTATCAGGAGATCTGAAAAAAGTACATCACCCCAATTACTGCTGCCTTTCCAGGCAAACCCAATCAATTTTATTCTGCTCTCCTTTTAGCTGATTGCTGCAATGAAATGTCAACCTCCAGGAGAGAGCTGGAGATCACCTGGAATTACAGCTGCTCTCCAGAGATCAGCTCCCCTGCAGAAAACCTCTGGCTGCTTTGACATCCGTGGGGGGGGGGGTTTGAATTCTGCATAGATTTTCCTGTCTTCAGCGCTCAGTTTGCTTTCTGGTTGTTGCTTCCCTGGGTTTTCTGAGAGGGCTTTTATATATAAAATTTTGGAAAATAAAGTGTAAAGTGGAATGGGTGGAATATAAATGAAATAATAATAATAATAATAATACTTTACAGAGGACTCTGAGAGTGCATTTGTGCCAATTTTCCTCTTGTTTCACTTCCAAGCTGAAGGTAATTTAAAAACATGAAGATTCCCTTGGATTTTTCCCCAGCCTTTATGCCGCCCCTTCAAGGGTCACTCCCCCCCACATCAAGATCATTCCACCAATTATGCACCTTCTTCATCCCCCCCTCCTTCATCAATGTACAAGCTCCATTTTCTTCTCATTTTTAATTTTTAATTTTACAGGCAGCCTGAGTTTAGCAATATGAAACTATCGCTAGTCTTGGATAGGAGAAAGTTTAAAAGGAGCTGTGCAATTTAGTTCCCTGCTTAGTGTTGACTTGAAAGAGGGATCAGAGAGGAGGCAAACAGCAGTGTCCCCAGGGCAAAAAAAAAGAGGGGCAGGGATTTCAGTGCTGCAGGCACACAAAATAAAGATGGGGGGATTGTCAGAGTGGAATGAAATTGATATCAGATGTAATCAGAGCAAGATACCAGGATGGGACACCTAAGCAGGGCCGGCTCTGCCACTAGGCAAAATAGGCAATTGTCTAGGGCGCCAGCCTTCTGGGGGGTGCCAAATTGGGCACCCCCATGTGACTCAGTGAAATTATCAATGTGTATGGGGGGGGGGATGCCAAAAGTTAGCCTTGCCTAGGGTGCCAGACAGTCTAGGGGCAGCCCTGCAGCTTTTAAAAACATTTTCCCCTTTCATGCTTTAGTGAACAAAGTGGTTAAGTGTGCGGACTCTTATCTGGGAGAACTGGGTTTGATTCCCCATTCCTCCACTTGCAGCTGCAGGAATGGCCTTGGATCAGCCATAGCTCTCTTATCTGGGAGAACCAGGTTTGATTCTTCATTCCTCCACTTGCACCTGCTAGCATGGCCTTGGCAGAGGTTGTCCTTGAAAGGGCAGCTGCTGTGAGAGCCCTCTCCAGCCCCACCCACCTCACAGGGTGTCTGTTGTGGGGGAGGAAGGTAAAGGAGATTGTGAGCCGCTCCAAGACTCTTTGGAGTGGAGGGCGGGATATAAATCCAATATCTTCTATCTTCTTCTAACAAACTGCCAAGATCATAACCAGTGTGCAGGATCAAACTAGAGAATCAAAAAGAGACAACCATGCAAATCTGAAAGGAAAGCAGGAAATTAGTGTCACTATGCAGCTGCACTAGGGCATCAGAGAAAATACCAACCTCATTTTTCCCAATTCAATGGGACAAGACTAAAAAAAAGCTTTCCAGAGCTTCTGCCCAGGGTGCTGCTCTCCACACAAATTGCAGTCCTGTGCAAAGTATGGTGGGGCTGCAGCCAACTTTGCACATGTGCACACACACACACATATTGTGATCATAGCTTGCAATGCCACTGTAAGTGGGTTTCTACTGTGCATTCTGTACACTAAACATGTTCCCCATATCTTGTGACTCCAGTAGTGCTCAGCAATATGGAAAATGGGGCTTTGCAGCAGCTTGTCAGTTTCCAAAAAAAAATCTGATCAGTTTCAACATTGGTTTCCCACCCCCGCTTTGCCTTCATTTCTTTCTGATCCCTTTTATTCAAGGAACTAATGCTAAATGCATGTGCAAAACCTGAACCATGAGGATTTAAATGGAAGGTGCTTGCTGGCTGTTACTTTGCAGTTGCAATGGGGCAAGTGTGTAAATTTCTTTTCCAAAAACTTTGACTGTTATCCCCTAACACGTCACAAGTGATGTTCCAACTTGATTTTTAAAAGTGTGTTTTTAAATTGTAGTTGCACAATAAACAAATGAGAGGGGAAAAGAATGCTAATAGACACAAGAGGGAAAAGAATGGTGCATAAACCAGACACAGACTCCGAAGTCAAGATTAAGGCTGAGCACATCTCACAGAGGTCTGAGAGGAGCAGAGCAGCTCTGATAGCTGAGACAGCTGGAGAAATTGCTGAGAATTTCTGAGTTTTGAAGGACTTCATTCTAAGGACTTCATTCTAAGGTTTGTGGGGCTGCCTAAAATTCTAAGGTGTGATAGCTGGGGAACTGCTCTTTGTTTGGTTGACTGCTCTTTGTTTGGTTGACTGCTCTTTGTTTGGTTGACTGGCCTAAGGGTGAAAGAAATTAAGAGTGATTGCTGCTGATTGCTGAGGAGTGCCTCTGCTCCACCCTCTTTGCATTTTAAGCTGCGCCTTGCCAAAGGGCGAGAGCTAAAGGGCTCTTGGCCTGTGGCTCTTCGCCTAGGGGCTCTCTAAGGGCCAGGAACCCAGATCCCTGATTTCCTTGTTCTCCAAATAAGGTAAGTTCCCAATAAGGTAAGTTGAGGTAAGGTAAGTTGACCCTCCAGAAGGGGAGCCACTTAAACAAACAGCATTTAAAGAGGACTGTATATTTTAATATATATATATCATGAAGATAGAATGCCAGCAGGCGGTTGGGGGCTTTCCAGTGTTTTGCACTGAGTGTCACATGTATGACTATTTGCCCAAAGGACAGAAGTCTTGGGTGTGTGCTCGATGCAAGGAGCTCCTGGTCCTCAGGGAACGAGTTCGTACCCTTGAGGCCGAGGTGACTGCCCTGGAGAAGCAGAGACGGTCAGTTAGGCACTTGGGGAAGACTCTTGGGGGCGTATTAGATGAGCCCCGCTCTGAACGTAGCAGCCCCGTTGCTACCAGAGAGCGAGAGGGTCGAGAGGGAACAGGGCACCGTGCTGAGGAAAAGGGGAATGCGCCCTCAGAAGGGACCTCTTCTTCGGTTGGTGAGCGGGAATCCTTTCGCGCCAAGGAACCATCCCTGAGCAGGGGGAAAGGGGGGGTTTTGGTAGTTGGTGATTCGATCCTTAGGCAAGTAGAAAGCTGGGTGGCGAAACCGCGTACTGACCGTATGGTGACTTGCCTGCCTGGTGCGAAGGTAGCGGACATTACGCGTGTAGTAGATAGACTGATAGACAGTGCTGGGGAGGAGCCTGTGGTCGTGGTGCATGTTGGCACCAACGATGTGGGGAAATGCAGTCGTGAGGTCCTGGAGGAAAAATTTAGGCTGCTAGGCGGGAGACTTAAGGCCAGGACCTCCAAGGTAGCCTTCTTGGAAGTGCTACCTGTTCCACGTGCAGGGCAGGAGAGACAGGCGCAAATTAGAAGTCTCAATGTGTGGATGAGACGATGGTGTAAGGAGGAAGGGTTTAAGTTTGTTAGGCACTGGGATGCTTTCTGGAACAAGCGGGAGCTGTACAAAAGAGACGGTCTCCACTTGTCCCTGGATGGAACCAGGCTGCTGGCGCTTAAAATCAAAAAGGTGGCAAAGCAGTTTTTAAACTAAATCTTGGGGGAAAGCCGACAGGAGATGAAATGTCTCTGGTTCAGGAGGACTCATCTCAAAGAGATGAAGGGTTAGCTGCTATTTTTCTACCGGGTAACAGACCAGAGTTGTCCACTGTGAAGGCGACAAACAATATGGACTGTCTGCCAGAGTCTCGAGGTGGCAGGAGGAAGGTGGCGGGCCTAGCTCGCCTGGGAAATTATAGATGTTTGTATGCAAATGCTAGAAGTGTTCGAAGTAAAATTGGTGAATTGGAATGTTTAGTGTTGGGAGAAAACATAGACATTGTGGGAATTTCAGAAACTTGGTGGAATGAGGAGAATCAGTGGGACACGGTGATTACTGGATATAAGCTATATCGGAAGGATAGGGAGGGAAGGGTTGGAGGTGGGGTGGCTCTGTATGTCAGAGAGGATATACGGTCCAGTAAGACTGAGGTCAGAGAATTAGATTCACTTTTAGAAATGCTTTGGGTTGAAATAGAGGGCCCAAAAGGAAATTTAACTATGGGAGTTTGTTATCGCCCACCAAATCAAAAGAGAGAGGATTATAATATGATGGAAGGCTTAAAGATAGCGGCTAAACGTAAAAACTGTGTCGTAATAGGTGATTTTAACTACCCGCAGATTGATTGGGTCAATATGTGTTCTGGTCGAGAGAAAGAGATTGAGTTTCTTGATGCTCTCAATGACTATGCTATGGAGCAGATGGTCTCAGAACCTACCAGGGGTGGGGCGATCCTGGATTTGGTCCTAAGTAATGCCCAAGACTTGGTGAGAGATGTAAAAGTGATTGCGCCGCTTGGGAGCAGCGACCATAATGTTATTGATTTCACCGTTTGTATAAATAGGGAGTTGTCCAAAAAGACCGCCACAACCACGTTTAACTTTAAAAGGGGTAAATACACTGAGAGGAGGAGGCATGTGAGGAGGAAACTGAAAGGAAAGGTACATACGGTCAAAACCCTTGGGGAAGCTTGGACGCTATTTAAAACTATAATCCTAGAAGCTCAGATAAAATACATACCACAAGTTAGGAAAGGCACAAACAGGCATAAGAAAAGGCCTGCATGGTTAACAAACAAAGTAATGGAAGCTGTAAAAGGTAAGAAGGACTCCTTTAAGCGGTGGAAAACCAGTCCAAGTGAGATTAGTAAAAGGGAACACAGGCTGTGGCAAATCAAATGCAAGACTGTGATCAGGCAGGCAAAAAGGGACTATGAGGAGCATATTGCAAAAAACATAAAGACCAACAATAAAAATTTCTTCAAATATATTAGAAGTAGGAAACCAGCCAGGGAGGCAGTGGGGCCCTTGGATGACCATGGGGTAAAAGGATTACTGAAGGAGGATAGGGAAATGGCTGAGAAGCTAAATGAATTTTTTGCCTCCGTCTTCACTGTGGAAGACGAGAACTTTTTGCCCGCCCCAGAACCACTAATTTTGGAAGGGGTGTTGAAAGACCTGAGTCAGATTGAGATGACAAAAGAGGAGGTCCTACAACTGATAGACAAATTAAAAACTAATAAGTCACCGGGTCCGGATGGCATACATCCGAGAGTTCTGAAAGAACTCAAAGTTGAACTTGTGGATCTTCTAACAAAAATCTGTAATCTTTCATTGAAATCTGCCTCCGTTCCTGAGGACTGGAAGGTAGCAAATGTCACCCCCATCTTTAAAAAGGGTTCCAGAGGAGATCCGGGAAATTACAGGCCAGTCAGTCTGACTTCAATACCGGGAAAGTTGGTAGAAACCATTATCAAGGACAGAATGAGTAGGCACATTGATGAACACGGGTTATTGAGGAAGACTCAGCATGGGTTCTGCAAGGGAAGATCTTGCCTCACTAACCTGTTACATTTCTTTGAGGGGGTGAACAAACATGTGGACAAAGGCGACCCGATAGATGTTGTTTACTTTGACTTCCAGAAAGCTTTTGATAAAGTTCCTCATCAAAGGCTCCTTAGAAAACTTGAGAGTCATGGAGTAAAAGGACAGGTCCTCTTGTGGATCAAAAACTGGCTTAGTAATAGGAAGCAGAGTGTCAGTATAAATGGGCAGTCTTCGCAGTGGAGGGCGGTAAACAGTGGGGTGCCGCAGGGCTCGGTACTGGGTCCCATGCTCTTTAACTTGTTCATAAATGATTTAGAGTTGGGAGTGAGCAGTGAAGTGGCCAAGTTTGCGGATGACACTAAATTGTTCAGGGTGGTGAGAACCAGAGAGGATTGTGAGGAACTCCAAAGGGATCTGTTGAGGCTGGGTGAGTGGGCGTCAACGTGGCAGATGCGGTTCAATGTGGCCAAGTGCAAAGTAATGCACATTGGGGCCAAGAATCCCAGCTACAAATACAAGTTGATGGGGTGTGAACTGGCAGAGACTGGCCAAGAGAGAGATCTTGGGGTCGTGGTAGATAACTCACTGAAAATGTCAAGACAGTGTGCGTTTGCAATAAAAAAGGCCAACGCCATGCTGGGAATTATTAGGAAGGGAATTGAAAACAAATCAGCCAGTATCATAATGCCCCTGTATAAATCGATGGTGCGGTCTCATTTGGAGTACTGTGTGCAGTTCTGGTCGCTGCACCTCAAAAAGGATATTATAGCATTGGAGAAAGTCCAGAGAAGGACAACTAGAATGATTAAAGGGCTGGAGCACTTTCCCTATGAAGAAAGGTTGAAACGCTTGGGACTCTTTAGCTTGAAGAAACGTCAACTGCGGGGTGACATGATAGAGGTTTACAAGATAATGCATGGGATGGAGAAAGTAGAGAAAGAAGTACTTTTCTCCCTTTCTCACAATACAAGAACTCGTGGGCATTCGATGAAATTGCTGAGCAGAAAGGTTAAAACAGATAAAAGGAAGTACTTCTTCACCCAAAGGGTGATTAACATGTGGAATTCACTGCCACAGGAGGTGGTGGCGGCCACAAGTATAGCCACCTTCAAGAGGGGTTTAGATAAAAATATGGAGCACAGGTCCATCAGTGACTATTAGCCACAGTGTATGTGTGTATATAAAATTTTTTGCCACTGTGTGACACAGAGTGTTGGACTTGATGGGCCGTTGGCCTGATCCAACATGGCTTCTCTTATGTTCTTATGTTCTTAAAGGTTTGCAGCCCTCACAATCTGCAGTCAGATGTGTATGCATGATGAGCCACTAAGTCATTGAGTGCATTCACACTACAAAGGCCAGGGAAGGGGCATTTTGCAACTGGATTTTTACTGTGTAAGAGTAGCAAAACTCCAGTTGCAAAATGCATTATTTACTTTAGTGTGAATGCACCCACCCTTTGACCATCTCCATTCTCCCAGTCCAACAGCCACTCAGTCAATCTCAGCTATTCAATCTTGCCATCTCAGTGTTTGCACCTCTGCTCTCTAAAATGTGGCTTCTACTTTCTAAAACTGTCCTCACCAAAATCACCTTTGCTGGTGACTCAAAAGAACTCTACTCGGTTCTCTTCCTCTTTGACCTCTCAGCTACCTCTTATACAGCTGATCCATTTGTTCTCTTTCACACCCTCTGCTGGTTTCTTGTCTCATCTCCCATCTACTATTTCCATATTAGGAAAACGTGCTCTGATTTCTCATTGTGTGCTGTTGAGCTCCTTGATTTTGTTCTGGTCTAGATTTTCAAGATGGCACCAAAGCAGGAGCTTCTGCAGCAGGCCAATTTATCACAAGGATTCGAATACTCCTCCTGGCATTATTAGCCAAGACAGAGCGGTGAACCGAGGGGGAATTTATCCACTCCCAGGATTTGATCTCAGGACAGCTCAAGACATCCCTGGCCCAAAGAGCATCCAGCTGTCCTTATCCAGAGACTGGGCTTTTTCAGCCCTGGCTCCAACCTGCTGGAACACTTACTCTCCCAGGCCCTGGAGGACTTGTTACCTTTTCAAGAGCCTGAAAAACAGACTTGCAAAACATACCAATATAATCTGAACTATGTAGTCATTTTACACGTTGCTCAAATGTGTATCTAATTGAACATACTTTGGCATTTCGCTTGCTGTAACTTTCTCAAGATGTGCAGGAGGAAGATGTTGGCAGTAAAACAGTTATCTGGTAGCCATGGCAGCATCTGACTTTGAACATCCAGCAAAGACTCTGTATGTTGTACACCCAACCCTGGGAACCTAATGGACAGGGCCTAGGTTTAACTTGCACACCTTTTTGCTTGGCATATTATTGGTTCTGTTTGGAAGTTACTTTATTCTCAGCAATGGCTTCGTAGCACCAAGGTCCACTGCTCTGTATTGATCTCTATTAAATTTCTAACCATTTGCATATGCGCTGCGCTGACTGGGATCAATAACTGGCAAAACCTC
The DNA here is from genome assembly GCF_032191835.1 of Heteronotia binoei. Taxonomy (NCBI): domain Eukaryota; kingdom Metazoa; phylum Chordata; class Lepidosauria; order Squamata; family Gekkonidae; genus Heteronotia; species Heteronotia binoei. The sequence continues at coordinate 1,756,160 of NC_083236.1, read as the reverse complement.
ACACTCTTTTTCTTTATCATATCAAAGAAGTAGCTTAAAAGTAAAATGCTAGAGAAATATAACAGATTTCTTTGAATATTTCATGATCAAATGTGCATCTTGATTTTAAAAATGTCAGTTAATTAGCTGCTTCCAACCCTTGGTCTGTCAGCTAACAAATTTAGAACTTAATCCGCAGAGCCTTTAAAATTAATTTGTTTAATTTACAGGGAAGACTATTCTGCTTTATGACAAACGTCTCCATTTATTTTAATGTGGGAAATTCCTACTCTCCCAGTGAGTGATGTGGACTGCTGACCACACACCTGGGTGGCAACACCTGAAGCTGCCCAGGGCTCTGTGTTAAAAGTGGAGAATTCTGCTTCTAGCTTCTCTCCTCCTCCGTTTTATCTGCATTGAAGCAGCCTTCCACCACTCCCTAATTAGCTCATCATTCTCCTACCTGGATCTCTATCCCACATCCATGCCTCAATGTCTGAAGTACCTATCAATGCTACTGCAAAATCACACTCTTCTGTCATTACCGGGGCTGCTATTTCTGCTAGGTTCAAAAGCACAGAACAAATCAGGAAAGAGGATCTCTATAGAAGTAAAAAATATATCTAGAGAATTATTTGCCCAGGAGGCATATGAAGAATTTGGCAGACAGTCAAAGAGTTATTTAGGGTAATTTGAGAAGGTCTCTTTAAATTGAGAGAAGGTGCTCAAAAAACCCCTTGGTTTTCCCCTACTTCATGAGGAAATCTGCATGAGACACTTTCCTGCTCCCTGAATGAAAAGCTGTTCCCACCAAAACAGGTCCTGTCAACATTCCTTATTAGAAATACAAAGATCGTAGTCTTCCTTTACATCCGGTCACTGAATAATATCTCTTTGGTACTTCAGGATAAGCCCAAGAAGGTTTTTAAAAAATGAAGAAAAAAAATAAATTGTTTTGTGTAAGGATAAGACAGATCATAATGGATGCCCTACAACTTTAGAACTTGCAAACATGAATGAATGGATCACATGGCTGTTTTGATATCCTTCATTGATTTCTCTCCTACCTCAATCTTTATGTGCAGAGCATCTCACAATACACAAGCTGGGCTTGCTCTGGACTTCCTCTCCCTCCACTGGCAAGCAGGCTGCTCACATCGCGGCAGTTCTGGGCCAGAGGGAAATCCCTGCAAGCAGCCTTGGAGAGCATGCAGCAGCGCTTCCTCCTTAGAATGCTGCATCACTTCAAATACTGCTTGGTAACTCGAGGAAGACATTTTAAAATCTTTATTAGGAAAGTCCTACTTGCAAGTAGGGGCATTTTCACAGGGGGACCTTAGCATAATTTAATACAATATTATATTTACTGCCAATTGTGCTTGTGATATACTCAATGAAATTTTGTCTGATGAAGATCCAAAACATTGGCATGACCGATGAGTCATGTCAAGACTCGTTATAAGATTCACTTTGTCCATGGACTTGTCTTTCATCACTTCCTTGTGGGATTCATCAAACTGGCTCAGAAGTGTTGTGGAAATAGACTTCTCTTTACCTGATTGTATCTTTGTATATTCCCAGTATGGGATTTTGATGATTCTTTGACAGTTTGTGTTATGGACAATTATCACTGTTGATGTGTACTTGCTATAAAATTGGGTATAGTATTACATCAAAATAATCATACAGATTGGTTTTGTAGATATTTTTATTGTATAACTTATTAGCATCTACACCACAGTTTTATTATAGGGGGTTTCTACGCATCAGCAGGAAAGGAAACAAGCAGCAGACTAAAACTGGTTGGTACTAACCTTGGTAGGTTTGCTTGGCAAACCATCTCTTAAATAAGTCCCCGTTTCCCCTGCCACCTGAATGCAACCAGGCTCTCTCCCAATAGTGTGACTGGGCAACAGAACGGCAGGTGAGATTCAGTGCTCTCACTGTCAGCCTGCCACTAGCCCCCTGTTGCCATGGCATTCAGAGCTGAGGACTGCCCTTGGAAACCGCCAGCCCCACCTCTGCCATTACCACCACACTCATCATAGGCGGTCAGCTGTGATCTGGTTCAGGCTGTTGCCAACAATGCCCACCCCCCAGGTGCTCCTGCCAGGCCCGTCCCACTTGTGGCCAGCCTCACAGGCTCCACCACTGGTGGCCTCTCCAGTTCATGGCTCTGACCGGGGGTCCCATGAAAGACTCTTCTCTGCCTGAGACCCTGGAGAGCTGCTGCCAGTCTGAGGATCCAAGACGGAGGCTGCGGTGGTAGGTGATTCCATATAAAGCCACTTCATGCACTGATGTGTTCAGTCCCCTCAACAAAGGATCTTTTGGAACCGGGGAGGGTACTGAAACAGCAGACAGAACTTTTTCAGCATAAAGCAAATAATTTAAGCAGTGGTGAGGGAAATACAGCTCTAAAATAATATGCCATCTAGAGAAACTGGTTAGAGAGAAAATGCTCTCACACACCAAGCTGGCTGGCAGTTGCTCAGGACAAATAAGAGAACTTTTCATTCAATGCATAATGGGGCAATGTCACTGTGTTTTACTTTAGAGCCACCCTAAGCATGTCTTGAAGTGGCATATTAAGTACTGTAGAAAGTACCAAAAGCCATGAGCTTTTTTTTTTTTTTACATTTCTTAGACAAATCCACTGAATGCACAGTTCAGTGGATACCAGTCAAGAAGACAGCTTAAAATGGAAGTCCTGTGCCCAGAGACAGGGAGAGAGTCAGCAGGCACAGAGGGTAAAAATGGCAGACTAAGATCCAAGAGAGCCAGGTTCAAATCCCCACTTGTGCTGTGGAAGCTCACCGGGGGGGACCTTGGGCCAGCCACACGCTCTCAGCCTCCCCTACCTCACAGGGGAGCTGTTGGGAGGACAAAAAGGAAGAGAACGATGTCAGCTCTTTGGGGTTCCCACTGTGGGACAGGAGAGAGGGGTGCAAATGAATTAAATACAGAAATACAAATGTGGAAAAATTGACTTTGACTTATCCTGATCCTGCCTTTTGTCCCTGGGGCCCTGGACGGCACATGTTCTCCCTCCTGCTTATGTTATCCTCAACCATGTCCAGAGCTGGGAGATCTGACCCACTTTGCTTATGGTGGACAGAAGAGCAGATGTAACAGGATGTGGCTAACCTTGACTTGCATGCTTCTTGGCCACTGAAACAGTGCATTAGACTAAATAGCATTTTGATGGAAGCCAGAAAAGAAGTTCTTACATTCTTATGGTGTTTATTTTAATCACTAAGTTCATTTATTTCTGGTTCATGTTCAGTGCCCAAACTGCATTTCTTCCCAATCTTCAATGACCTTCATTCTTCTCAGAAAGGAGAATTAAATGTGTGCTTGATATTCTTACTCTAAGACAAGACAACGAGCTTCATTTGGCAGACTTTTTAGTGGTTTAAGTGAAATGTTTTTCTCTGGATTATGCAAATAAAATAATAGACATTGGCAAGAGAAATAGGCAGAACATTAAGAACATATCAGACACTGTATAACAGGCACACCATGGTTCTGCCTTCCATAAGCACAAAAACTGGTAAATCATGAAGCAAGAGGGAGAATCACATCTCATGATATGATGGCCTGTGTCCTGCCGTGCAACAGAAGGTGGGATGGCATAGCCTGATCTTGCCAGGTCTTGGAAGTAAAGCCAGACCCCTCACCCACAGAGGACACAAGTGCCCAGCTACCTCTGCTTCTTCCTCACCTTGAAAGCCTCTTGCAACCTGATGGCATTTATGTATGTACGTATCCTACTGCTCTACTCAGTAAAATATGAAGCCATCTTCCAGCCTGAAAATCCTTCCTCCAGTTGAACTAATTCATTTCTCCAGCACATTGGGTGAAGTCTTCCTCGCCTGGAGAGAGGCTTCAGGGAGGATACAGGTCAGTAACTGCAGCCCATCTTGTGTTTAGTCTATGAACAGATATATTCCACCCACCCCCTCTGCAGGTGATACAAGTGGGAAGTTTAATTACCCCTAAATCCTCTCTTTCCTTCTCAGTTGTTCTTAACACTCATACTTAATGTTCCACAGGGCTATCAGCTGATATCTTTAGAGCTGAGAGCTTGCAAGTGTGAAAACAGCTGCCACAGTAACTGCTTTGTAATCACAACAATCAAGCTGTCACATCAGCTTTCTACCTCTAATTTGTCTTAAGAGTGTTTGGAGTGCAGATAACAAAAGGCTACATTCAGAAACAAGCAATCAGCACAGGACTGCAATATTTCACAAAACAATCAATGAACACAAGTTGGGTTTTAAAAAAAAAAAGATGCGATATGTACTCAGTGTCTCTACCTGGAATGAACTGGCTCAAGTACAGATTCTATTGTCTTTTATTACTAGTGATGTGTAGGCAGTGCTATTCACAATTAATATAAAGGAGAAAAGACAAACATATGACAGAAAACAGCATATCTGATATCTCTACATGTGCTACTAACAGCAATCTTGTATAAAGGGCAGAGATTCAAAAGCTGAAGCTTCTCCCAACAGGAATGTAGTGGAAGGGAAAAGCTTCCCCTCAGTTTTGCCACTTGTGTTCCTGTTAAATGAGATTCCTAGGAGGGGGGGAGCCAAAGTGGAACACCCCTTCCCCCGCTTGTGTTTATTCCTCCCTATGCCCTACTCAGCGCTGGCCCGTGGGTGCATAGCGCCCCAGGCAGACTCCGTGGTCCCCCACTGTGGCCTCCCCCCTTGCTCTCCTCTCTTTTGCGGCGCTGCAAACCAGTGCCACACTCCAGCGCCACCCGCCGCCCCACCACTCAAGCCAAGTCGAGCCGAGGCTGCTCTTTACCAGTTTCAACCTGGACTTGGCAATTTTACCTCCTTCCCAGCCAACCATCAACCTACCTTTATTTGCCCCTCTCAATTCAGCTTTCCAACTCCTCCCCCCCTCCCTGGAGCCTCTACCCAGCAAAAGGGCAATCTTTCTCCACAGTGGGCTCCAAAGCAGTTTACATCATTCTGCTCTCCCCATTATCATCTGCACAGCAAACCTGTGAGGTAGGTTAGACTGAAAGTCTGTGACTGGTCCAAAATCCCCCAGTCAGCTTCCACAGCAAGAACCTGGATCTGGCAGATCCTGCTCTGAAGTGTTAACTGCTATACCACACTGGGCATCATGGGGAGCAGCTGCTGAACAGGCGCAACACAGTGAGCAACATGGATATGGAGAAAGATAGTAGGTGTGAAGACTCCATGTGATAAAGTCTAAAATCTCATAACTTACAACCTACTTAAGTATATTTTTCCAAATGTCTTAAATATATCACAGAACAGTCTCTCATATGCTACATCCAAAATACAACAAGTGGAAATGGAACACAATTGTCAGAGTGTGCAATTCAAAACAGTCCAGAAGATCTGGCGTGAGAAACACATAACTCAGCCAATGGGAGGGTAGGTGAGTCGTCACCAAGATGGTTTGCCTTTTATATCTATAGAATTTCTCTAGAACAGACTATTTTGATAATTTTCAAAGTGCAACAGCTCACATAGGAAGCCCAGGAAGACATTGCAGGACTGGTAGTTACCAGACTCCTTTGCTTCCTTTCCATCCCACTGCTCCATTTCAACTCATGAATTCAGAGCGGAGAAGGGGGAGCGGTGATCAGCTCCCTCTGGGTTTATCCTGCCTCTGCAGCACATATTTATTTATTTATTTGGTAACTTATATCCCACCCTTCCCACAAGTGGCTCAGGGCGGCTTACAACAAACAATAAAACAATAAAATCAGAACAAAGTTATTACATTTAAAATCAGACATTTAAAACCTAAAAAACCTTAAAATATTTAACATTAGAACTATACAGTATAATCACAGAAATCTGGCAGCTACATTTATCTAATCAGGCATAGGCTAACCGGAAGAGGGTTGTCTTACGGAACTGAGCAAGATCCCGCAGGGCCCTCACCTCTTCCGGTAGCTGGTTCCACCACATAGGGGCCATTGTAGAAAAGGCCCTGTCTCTAGTTGCCTTGAGACGCACTTCCTTAGGCCCGGGGATGGTGAGCAGATTTTGAGTCCCAGACCTCAGTACTCTCTGGGGAACGTGTGGGGAGAGATGGTCCCTCAGGTAGGCAGGTCCCAGGCCATATAGGGCTTTAAAGGTAATGACCAGCACCTTGTACCAGACTCGGTATATTATTGGAAGCCAGTGCAGAGCCTGAAGGCCCGGCCGGATGTGCCCCCACCTTGGGAGGCCCAATAGCAGCCAGGCCGCAGCATTCTGCACCAGCTGCAATTTCCGGGTCCGGCACAGGGGCAGCCCCATGTAGAGGGCATTGCAGTAATCCAACCTCGAGGTGACCGTAGCATGGATCACTGTTGCTAGGTCGTCGGGGTCCAGGAAGGGGGCCAGCTGCCTTGCCCGTCTAAGATGAAAAAACGCGAACTTGGCAGTGGCCGCTATCTGAGCCTCCATCTTTAGGGACGGCTCCAATAGCACCCCCAGGCTCTTGACCCTGTCCGCTGGCCTCAGCGGTACACCGCCAAAAGCTGGCAGGGGGATTTCCCCCCCCCCGGCCCCCGACGGCCCAAACAAAGGACCTCTGTCTTCGCAGGATTCAGTGTCAGTCCACTCTCTCATCCATCTCGATCCCTGTCGCAAGTCACGCAAGGCGGTGAGGGCCCAAGTCTCCTGTAAAGGATCCTCGTACTGGAGCAGCATGGCTTGCAGGAAACCCTCGATGTTGTTCAGCTCGGGGCTTCGGCTCTCGTACAGGCTCACATACCACCTCCTGGCTGCTCCCTTCAGCTTCAACCCCAAGTAGTCCACTTGGCTCGGCTCGTCAGGGAAAGTGTTCCCCCAATAGTGCATGTAGCTTTTGGCTTGTATGGTGAAGTACTCCACTTCTTCGGGGTCCCCATCAAAAGTGATGTCCAGCCCCCGGCCCCGTCCGAAGTCCCAGGCCACGGCAGTCCCAGCAGCCTTAGGGCGGCCGGCCCTGCTGGTGGGGCGGCTAGTGCTGGCGGATCCCGGGGCACCACCGGGGCAGCTGGGCCGGCTGGTCCTGCTGGTGGGGGGTCTGCTGGTGCTGGTCCCACTGGTCGGCCCCCTCCAAAGCCCCGGAGCAGCAGTCAGTCGATCTGCCTTTGCACCTCCCGGGTCACAAAAGCGGTATTCGCGTGGATCTCATCCCTGAGGTCCCTTTGTATTGCTCTCATCTCCTTTCTCATTTTTTCCATAATCACCTCACCCTTCAGAGGGCTTCCATTTCCCCCCTCCGAGTCGGTTCCTTTACCCCGCTCTTCGTCCGACCTGGCAGGGTCATTCCCCCCATCGTCGCGGTCTGGGTTGTCCCCGTTCCCCGGGTTCCCGCCTAGGCCGGGTTGGGCCAGCAAGTTCTCGAGGCGGCTCGGTGCCTCGTCCATCAGGGCGGTCGATGTTCTCGGCTGCCACTTCTGTGGGGTGATGAACAGCGTCTGAATGTGGAGGGGGGACCTTTCAGTTCTCCGCGCCCCAGTGATGTGCCAGGGGGGAGTTTTGATCTTCCCCAACGGTTTGGTAGGTTCTCTGTTATCCGGAACTTTTTCAGTCATCCGACTTAAAAGTGGCTGTTTCAGATAAGCCTTCAAAGGATCAGTCTCAAAATGTCAGATGATGGGACCTCAGAATCAACCAGACCTTGAATTGTTGCAAAGTTAGGCTTTATTCTGTAATCCATCGGTATCTGAGCACAGGGAAATTGAGACTGATACACTATAGCATTAGGGAGATAGCTATATGGGGATACATCAAGGAGAATCATACAAAGCCACAATTCTAAACATTGTTGAGCTGAGGTGCAAAGATTCACACCGTCTTGCTCTCTTATCTTATTGTTACTGCTAGTCTTCCGGGGACAGTCCAAAGCCGTCCCTGGAGGCGCCTTATCTTCAAAGAGTGGAATTTCTGCCTTTGTTAGTATCAAGGGAAATGAAGGTTCATAGTAAGCATTGGTAACATCTGCATTTTCTACTTTGATATGCAAGGCTCTTTCTCATGGTTAGTATCAGGGTTCAAAGGTGGCTACAGTGCAGCTAAGCATTTCATTCACTAAGGTTACAAGACATTTTATTCAGCAAGGTTACATCAGCTGACACCCTCCATACATCTGATGAAGAGAGCTGTGTTTCTCAAGGGCTTAGGCTGCAACAAAATTTGTTAGTCTCAAAGGTGCTATTGCTCTTTATTATATTCCACCCAAACTTCTTGAAACTTAGCGCTTAAGAGATAAGGGATTGATTCTGTGTGCACAGATTTGCAGAGGACCGATAGAACTGAGGTGTCTTAACTCTGTATGTTGATTGTATAACATTTTTGCTGTGAAGAAGAGGCATGTGATCAGTTTTCAGAACTGTAAAACCAAACATCTGTGATAATATATTTGTCAAGCATTAGATTTCAAAATAACCAGTCCTTGGATTTTGAAACAAAGTTTGGTTTATTGATAATCCATGTGGCTAGGTATTGGAACTGATACAGTGTAACAGTAAACTGCATACTTAAAAATGGCACATCAAAGGTTCTATAAACAATTCTACATTCTCTAAACAATTCTACATTCACGTGAGAAACTTCTCTCTATTGCGGTTGGCGCTTCCTGGGTCCAAGCCTAGTTGGCCTGGGAATTAGTCCCAGGAGGTTTTATCTTCAAAGAGTACATTCCTGCATTTGTTAGTAAAAGCGAAAGTAACAGGAGGGGGCTTTCTACTTTGATGTGCCTAAATTTAATTCAGGGTTAGTAACGTTTTTATGATCTGACCACTACAATCAGAAAGGAATAAACAATGCTTGACAATATTCTTGAGAGAAAAACTGCCCAATCATCTTACAGAAACCTCTGAGAGAGTATGACATTGTGAATAGATTAATAAGAATTCATTTACCCTCAAAAATTAGCATTGCATGAATTTACAGCCTCATGCTACATAATTAAAAACTATCCTTATTTCATAATGAATAACCTTTGGATTATAGATCCAGAGGAGTTAGCCGTGTTGCATGGAATAGGCCTGGATGAGATGTTAAGAGCTAAGTGTAAGGAGGGAGGGCAAGCAATACAAATTGACAGTGAAACTTTGAGCAGAATACTCCAGAAATCTTGAGATCTTTATGAGTGTATCTTCATGGGGAGTGTAAGCAAATATAAGAATACATATGCTATATGAACAAAATAGGAGTCGATTGCACACTTCTTCAGACAAGGAATGAGGTCCAGTAAGCAGAGCCACATATAGCTGGTGGGGTTTGGAATGCAAAGTGGTACAAAGTTAAAATCCAATGGCAGAATAGTAAAATTAACAAATTCAGGTTTTCTCTGGGTATCATTCTGGTTTGTTAATCTGTTAACCAGAATGATACCCAGAGAAAACCTGTTACAAGACAAACCCAAAAAAGACAACAGAACACCACTAGTGGGCACACACATCTCTCAACTGAAAACAGTTCAATGCATCATCAACAACTTACAACCTCTATTGAATAGTGACAGCTCTCTTTCTAAAGTACTGGGGGGTAAACCTTTTCATGCACACAGACAGCCCCCTAATGTCAAACAACTCCTTACCCACAACAATACAACATCTCATCTGAGCATGGACACTGGTACCAGCACTTGCAATAAACCCAAGTGCCAACTTGCTGCCACATATACCCAGACAACACAATCACTGGACCTAACAGCAATAACTACACCGTCTCAGGCTCATTCACTTGCTCATCTTCCAACATTATATATGCCATTAAATGCCAACAATGCCCTTCAGTTCTCTAGGGCAAACAGGACAAACGCTCCACCAAAGGATAAATGGACACAAATCTGACATCAGGAATTACAGAACTGAGAACCCTGTGGGGGAACACTTTAACCTTCCAATGCATTCAATGGGTGACCTCAAAGTAGCTGTTTTACTGCAAAGGAACTTCAAGAACAGAATGGAGAGAGAAATTGCTGAATTACAAATTATTATGAAACTTGGAACAAACACCTCCCCAGGACTGAACAATAATAATGGTTTTTTATCTCATTACAGATGCTAAACCCACTCTCAGAACTTCAAGAACAGAATGGAGAGGGGAATTGCTAAATTACAAACTATTATGAAACTTGGAACAAACACCTCCCCAGGTCTGTTTTTTTTTTAATCTTATTACATATGCTAAACCCACTTTCTCCAAGTATGGCGATATATCCACAGTATTCCAACATATTTATCTTTTAGGATAGTGTATTATAAGACCCCAGTGGCGCAGAGTGGTAAAGCTGCAGTACTGCAGTCCTAAACTCCGCTCATGACCTGAGTTCAATCCTGGCGAAAGCTGGGTTCAAGTAGCTGGCTCGAGGTTGACTCAGCCTTCCATCCTTCTGAGGTTGGTAAAATGAGTACCTAGCTTGCTGGGGAGAAAGTGTAGATGACTAGGGAAGGCAATGGCAAACCACCCCGTAAAAAGTCTGCCGTGAAAACGCTGTGAAAAGCAACGTCACCCCAGAGTCAGAAACGACTGGTGCTTGCACAGCGGACTACCTTTACCTTTATCAGAATAATGCTTTTGTATTGACATACTCAAACAAGGGATATTGGCTGTTTATCTCATTACATATATAAACCCATCTTCCACTATATTTTAATGTATTTTTTCCTAATCGCAAACTAGAATGATATATATAATTATGTTACATATTAAAAGGTAAATTAGTTGGATAGGAAGAACTTCTGGGAAAGAAATGCCCTAATTTTATTTCTATCCCGCCCTCCCCGCCAAGGCAGGCTCAGGGCGGCTAACAGTATGAGGGTCAGCAACATCATGCCCAACCATTTAACAGTAAATATAAACAATATTAAATATAAAAACGTTAAAACATTAAAACATTTAAAACATCTGGTGCTAATTCAATGTATCTGAACAATAAGATATTAGTAGTGGTAATCAGACTGGTCGATTTTTAAACTTCTGAAGGTCCCAGACAAGTCACTGGTGGTGTTTCTGGGCCCAATCCATTGCTGTAGATGTCATTATGAAAAAGCGTGGTGGAAGAGTGCCATTTTGCAGGCCCTGTGGAACTTTGTGAGCTCTTGCAGGGCCCTCACCTCCTAGCTAGGAGCAGGGATGGAAAAGGCCCTGGCTCTTGTTGAACCAAGTCTAGCTTCTTGGATGCTGGGGACCATCAACTGGTTTTGGGTTCCGGGCCGAAGTACTCACTGGGGCATATATGGGGAAAGGCGGTCCCTAAGGTATGCAAGACCCTGGCCATATAGGGCTTTAAAGGTGATAACCAGCACCTTGAAGCAAATCCGGTACACTATTGGTAGCCAGTGCAGTGCTTTCAGCACAGGCCGTAAAGGAACTCCCATTAACAACCTGGCTGCAGCATTCTGCGGTAGCTGGAGTTGACGGATTTGGTACAAGGGCAGCCCCACATAGAGGGCATTGCAGTAATCTAATCTTGAGGTGACCGTAGCATGGATCACAGTAGCTAAGTCGTCATGATCAAGAAAGGGAACCAACTGCCTTACAATCCGCAGATGGTAGAAAGCTGATCTGGCAGTGGCAGCTACTTAGGCCTCCATCGTTAAGGAGGCATCCAAGAGCACTCCTAAGCTTTTTACCTTGGGCACCAGCATAAGCTGTGCCCCATTGAAGGTCGGTAAACGTACCTCCGGTCCCAGACCATGGTGACTTAGATACAAGACCTCCATCTTCGTCAGATTTAATTTCAGTCCAGTCAGCCTGAGCCACCCCATTACAGCTTGTAATGCTGCGGACAGATCTTCCATGGTGGAATCGGACTGGCCACCCATCAACAGGTAGAGCTGGGTGTCATCAGCGTACTGGTGACAACCCAGCCCATGCCTCTGGGCAACCTGGGCAAGGGGGCGCATGTAGATGTTAAATAACATTGGAAAAAGAACCACTCCCTGCAGCACTCCACAAATAAGTGGGTGTCGCCGGGATAGTTCTTCCCCTAGTGCCACTCTCTGTCCCCGACCCTGGAGAAAGAAGGAAAGCCACTGCAAGGCTAACCCCTGGATTCCAGTGTCGGCAAGGCACCAGGTCAGTAACTGATGATCAACCATGTTGAACGCTGCCAACGTCTAATAACATCAGCACTGCTGAGCCACCTCTAGTCAGGTGTCTCTGGAGGTCATCTGTGAGGGTGACCAGTACTGTCTCCATTCCATGATCCAAACAAAAACTGGACTGATATGAGTTTAGCACGGAAGCGTCATACAGAAAACTCTGGAGCTGCACTGCCACAGCCCTTTCAGTAATCTTGGCTAAAAACGGCAAGTTGGACACTGGCCGATAGTTTGCCAATTCAGCTGGGTCCAAAGATGGTATTTTTAGAAGGGGACAAACCACAGCCTCCTTAAGAGGCCAGGGAAAGGTTCCCTCAAGAAGGGACTGGTTGACAATTTCCCTTAGGGGAGCCCGTAGCCCCTCACAGTCCAGGTTTTGACCCAGGTTTATTAGCAATAGAATAATTAACAGGCATTCTCACATTCTGACATGTTACTGTTTTATGGTTTCCCACATTAATGCAACCCAGATCAAAGGTTTTCTGAATTTGTTAATTTTACTATTCTGCTATTGGATTTTAACTTTGTACCACTTTGCATTTCAAACCCCACCAGCTATATGTGTCTCTGCTTACTGTACCTCATTCCTTGTCTGAAGAAGTGTGCATGCACACGAAAGCTTACGTTCTGAAAAAAACTAAGTGGGTCTTAAAGGTGCAATCAACTCCTATTTTGTTCTACTACTTCAGACCAACATGGCTGCCTGCTTGGATCTATCTACATATGCTATATGTTATTGTTTTAGTTAAACAAAACAATTTAAATGGCTATTGTTTATTATTTTATCCTTCCAATAAAGTACAGCAGAAAAGTTATTCAAATATGAATAAATCTATTAAACTGGAGAAAGTTCACCCTGCAGTGATTGTATAATTATCTATATAACTAAAACTAACCTGAAATGTTATTATACTAAAATGAAACCTTCATATAGGTAAGAACATAAGAGAAGCCATGTTGGATCAGGCCAATGGCTCATCCAATCCAACACTCTGTGTCACACAGTGGTAAAAAAAAAAAAGGAGGTTCACAAGTGGGGCCCTTCCACTTTAACCCCCCCCCCACAGCACCAAGAATACAGAGCATCACTGCCCCAGACGGAGAGTTCCATCTATACTTTGTTCCTAATACTCACTGATGGATCTCTGCTCCTTATGTCTTTCCAATCCCCTCTTGAAGTTGTCTATGCTTGCAGCTGCCACCACCTCCTGTGACAGTGAATTCCACATGTTAATCACCCTTTGAGTGAAGAAGTACTTCCTTTATCCGTTCTAACCTGACTGCTCAGCAATTTCATTGAGTATCCATGAGTTCTTGTATTGTGAGAAAGGGAGAAAAGTACTTCTTTCTTTACCTTCTCTATCCTGTGTATAATCCTGTAAACCCCTCAGTTGACATTTCTCCAAGCTGAAGAGCCCCAAGTGCTTTAAGCTTTCTTCATAAGGAAAGTGTTCCAAACCTTTAATCATTCTTGTTGCCCTTTTCTGCAGTTCTTCCAATGCTATAATATCCTTTTTGAGGTGCGGTGACCAGAATTGTACACAGTACTCCAAATGAGGCCACGCCATCAATTTATACAGGGGCATTATGATACTGGCTGATTTGTTTTCATTTCCCTTCCTAATAATTCCAGCATGGCGTTGGCCTTTTTTATTGCAGTTGGACACTGTCTCAACATTTTCAGTGAGTTAGCTACCATGACCCCAAGATCTCTCTCTTGGTCAGTCTCTGCCAGTTCACACCCCATCAACTTGTATTCACAGTTAGGATTTTTGGCCCCAATATGCAATAATTTGCACTTGGCCACATTGAACCTCATTTGCCATGTTGACGCCCACTCTCACAGCCTCAACAGATCCCTTTGGAGTGCTTCACAATCCCCTCTGGTTCTCACCACCCTGAACAATTCAGAGTCATCCACAAACTTAGCCACTTCACTGCTTACTCCTAACTCCAAATTCAGTTTCAGTATCAGTTTCAGTTTGCTTTATTACAGTCCATGACCAAATACACAGCACAATGCAGGCCAACAACAACCACATAAAAATTGTAAAAATCAAAATGGACCTAAATAGGTAAAACGTAAGATATTTAAAAAATAAATGTGAAAATAAAATATAGGACATTAGTAGAAATAATGAGATATGACAAATAATACAGTAGTGGTCAAACATCTTCTAGCTTAATAAATATAGTACATATAATAAAAAATGTAAAAATTATACAACTCCAGAAAAAATATTAACTAGAATACACTGGTTAAAATTACAATCTGTTACCTCGACATTAACGTGTAAGAACCATAAAATGCAATTTGATTGCATGGAAACAAAATTTGGCAACTTTATGCATGGTCTCTGTATTTATATCAGTTTCAGTAGCATTTGTGATGGTATACAGAGTACTCAGGCATTTAAGAAAAGATAAAATACAAGCTTGGAAAAATTAAAAAAACAGTTCAGGACCCCTTCTTTACATAATCCTCATGAATTCTCCTAGCTGCCGCCATAAATTTGGCACAATTAATTGTGAACTGGGGATTAAAATCTGTTAACAGCGTCTTTCTGATTTTGAAATCAGAAAACCCAAGACATCCTTCCAACAAAGAATAAATGTACCTGGCTCGTATGCAGGGTATAGGCCACACCCAAACAAAACATGGTCAATCGTTTCAACTTTATCTGCACCACGACAAACCCGCTCAGCCATAGGCACCTTTCTAAAGCGGCCCTCAACGACTGCTGAAGGAAAGATATTACAACAGGCCATAGAAAAGGCCCTTCTGTGGGATGGTATTGTTAGAGTTGAAAGATAGGGGGCTGGAGCTAACACATATCTCCTTTGAGGGGGAGCTAGATAATCCGGGACCTTGGCAATATCATTCTGTCTCTCAATGTCTTGTAGTCTCTGTTTGACTATGGCCCTGGCTTGATCCAGGGCCATTATCTGGAGAGATTCAGGTGAAAAGCCAAGCGTGGACAATTTCTGATGGATGGCTCTAACCCAAGAGGAACAATAACTATCCTTTAAAATCAACGATGTGATATTTGTGTGGCAATGGCTGAGATTAAGCCAAGTGGTGATTGAAAGTAGGCTCACCCTAGCCTTAGCAAGCCAGTTTCCAAGCGTAGTACTGCATTGGAAACGCAGGTTGGAGAGTGGAAAATGGCTCTCAAGAATTTGGACTGAATTTTCCCAAGGGGATCAAAACCTGATAAGGATGGACCCAACATAGTTCCATAGGTAAGTTGGGGTATTGTTTTGGCCAAGTAGAGTTTTAATGCAACTGGTATAAAATGCCCCCCTTTCATGAGAAAAAACCTAATGGTGGCCTGGGTCGATTTGCAACCAGAATTGGCAGCATATTCGTGGTGAGCCTTCTTTGACCCTGAGGACTGAATCATGACCCCCAAATATTTGTAAATTGTTACCTGTTGTAGACTATGGCCATTTATATTCCATCTCCTTAGCCTGGGTTTTGGGCCAAAAGCCATTACTTTTGTTTTCTGATAATTAATCTCTAAGAGGTTATGATCACAGTAAAGACCAAATTAAGCTAATGCCCTTCTAAGGCCTACTGGTGTTCCAGACAGCAAGATAGTGTCATCTGCAAAGAGTAAGGCTACCAGTTGCCTATCTGCCAGGGAGGGGGGATGAGTATCGACTAGATGGAGATTGCTGATCATATCATTAATAAAGGTGGCAAAAAGTGAAGGGGCTAGCACGCAGCCTTGCTTGACTCCTTTTAAAGTTGGAATAGGGTCAGTAAGGAGACCTTGCTTATTGCACCTGACTCTAATAGACGTGTTGGTATATAATGCCTGGATCAGGAATAAAAGTCTCCTGTCAATTGAGGTGGCACTTAACTTCTCCCATAATTTCCCTCTGGGAATGGAGTCAAAAGCAGATTTTAAGTCAACAAAGGCTGCATAAAGAGAAACTGTTCTGCTGGTTGCGTATTTTCCTATCAAATGTGATAGAATCAAATTATGTCCCAATGTGGATCGTCCTTCCCTAAACCCAGCTTGCTGATCTACCAAATACCTTTCTTGAATCAGCCAGCACTGCAATTTCTCTAGAAGATGGCAAGCGTATAGTTTGCCCAGAATACTCAAGAGGCTGATTGGCCTATAATTGGCTGGATTATCCTTCTGCCCGGACTTATAAAAAGGAATGATGATAGCCTCTCTCCAGGCCTCAGGTAAATTCCCTGTCAAATCTATATGTGTAAACAATGGGGCCAGGAGAGAGGACCACCAGTCTATATTATCTCTCAATAGATCTGGGGGAATAAAATCAGGGCCTGGAACTTTGCCTCTCTTGAATTTACTGATCAAAGATCTAACTTCTCCAGCCATCACTGGAGGCCAAGGTGGCAGGTCTGAAAGGGCCTCATGAATCTGGGGAACTGCAGAATGGTGGGGATCAGAGTACAGCACTTGAAAAAATGATTCCCAATTCTTGGGGGTGACAAATGAGTCAATGGGGGAGATGTCTCTGCAGGAGTGGCTCAAGATCAATTTCCAAAACCCTGTCAAGATCTTCTCCTTGGATGACTGTATAATGCTATTCCACAGCACTTTCATGGCCTCACACTTCTTTGTGGCAATCAGTTGTTTGTATAACTTCTTGGAGCATGAAAGATGGTATTGTGCACACAGAGAATCAAGGCCCTCAGAGTTCTTATATGTATGATACGCTGATTTTAGATCTCTTCTTGCTTGCTTGCATTCTTTATCGAACCAGGGCTTGGAGACGTTTTTGAATCTACGATGTTGAACAGAAGCATCTTGAACCAGTAATGGTTTAATAATAATAATAATAATAATAATAATAATAATAATAATAATAATAATAATAATAATAAAAATAAAAATTTTATTTATATCCCGCCCTCCCCGCCGAAGCAGGCACAGGGCGGCTAACAACATAGTCATATAATTATCTCTCTCTCTCTCGGCTTGACTTCGCGAACGAAGATTTAAGAAGGGTGCAGTAGTCCACGTCTGCTGCAGGCTCGCTGGTGGCTGACAAGACCAATGCGGGACAGGCAGATCCGGCCACAGTGGCTGCAGGGAAAAGTCTGATTTGGGGTTGGTGCTGTAGCAGTGCGATTCTTCCTCAATCTTCTTTTGTCCTCAAGACCAGCTATGCGTGCGTTCTCAAAGGAAGAGACAGCCTGGTGGATGGTGTGCCTTCATGCTTTGCAATCTGAGGCTAGATCAGACCACTGGTGATGGTTGATGCGACAGGTGCCAAGGGATTTCTTCAAGGAGTCCTTGTACCGCTACTTTGGTGCCCCTCTATTTCGATGGCCGGTGGAAAGTTCGCCATACAGAGCAATCTTGGGAAGGCGGTGGTTTTCCATCCTAGAAATATGCCCTGCCCAGCGCAGCTGCGTCTTCAACAGCAGTGCTTCGATGCTTGTAACCTCCGCCCTCTTGAGGACTTCAGTGTTGGTCACAAAGTCACTCCAGTGGATGTTGAGGATGGTGCGAAGGCAGCGCTGATGAAAGCGCTCAAGGAGTCGCAGGTGATGACGGTATAAAACCCACGATTCGGAGCCGTAGATGAGGGTTGTCATCACAACCGCTTTGTAAACATTGATCTTTGTGCCTTTTTTCAGATGCTTGCTGCTCCACACTCTTTTGTGCAGTCGGCCAAATGCACGATTTGTCTTTGCCAGCCTGTTGTCAATCTCCTTGTCGATCTTGGCATCTGAGGAGATGATGCACCCCAGGTAGCTGAACTGCTGGACTGTCTTCAGAACTGATTCACCCACAGTGATGCAGGGAGGGTGATAATCTTCCTGGGGTGCAGGCTGGTGGAGAACTTCTGTCTTCTTCATATAATTATACAAAGGTTTAAAATCACATTAATTTTAAAATATTCCGATTTAAACCAAATACAATACAAATAAATTTCAAATGCTAATTCTGTTCATAAGATAATGGTGACAGAAGTCACCCAATATCAATTGCTCAGCCGGCAAAGGCCATCTTGAAAAGGGTGGTCTTGCAGGCCCTGCAGAACTGGTAAAGGCTCCGCAAAGCTCGCACTTCTTCCGGGAGCTGGTTCCATAGGTGTGGAGCTGTGATAGAGAAGGCCCGTGTGCGAGTATTTTGTAGTTTTGCCTCTTTTGGTCCAGGGATAGTCAGCTGGTTCTTCCCTGCTGACCTCAGTGCTCTCTGGGGTTCATATGGGGAAAGACGGTCCCTCAGGTAGGCAGGTCCTCGGCCATATAGGGCTTTAAAGGTAATAACCAGCACTTTGTAACGAACGCTGTAAGTAACTGGCAACCAGTGCAGTCCGCGTAGCCCCGGCTGTATGTGCTCCCACTTTAGGAGCCCCAATAACAGCCTAGCCGCCACGTTCTGCACCAGCTGCAACCTCCGGGTTCGGCATAGAGGCAGCCCCTTGTAGAGGGCATTACAATAATCCAATCTTGAGGTGACAGTTGCATGGATCACTGTTGCTAGGTCCCGGCGCTCCAGGAAGGGAGCCAACTGCCTTGCCCGCCTCAGGTGAAAGAACGCCGACTTGGCAGTGGCTGCTATCTGGGCCTCCATCGATAATGAAGGCTCCAGTAGAACTCCCAAGTTCCTGACCCGGTGCGCCGCTTTCAGCGGCACACCGTCAAAAACCGGGAGAGGTATTTCTCTCCCTAGGGCGCCGCGGCCCACGCAAAGGACCTCTGACTTCGTCGGGTTCAGCTTCAGCCCACTCAGCCTAAGCCAGGTTGCCACAGCCTGCTATGCCAGGTCCAGATTCCCTGGAACGCAGTCAGGCCGGCCATCCATTAGCAGATAGAGCTGGGTGTCATCCGGGCCATCTGGGCAAGGGGGTGCATATAGATGTTAAATAGCATCGGGGAGAGAACTGCTCCCTGTGGCACCCCACAATCTAGTGTGTGCCTCTGGGACAGCTCACCCCCTATTGCCACCCTTTGTCCCCGTCCCTTGAGGAAGGAGGAAAGCCATTGTAGGGCTAGCCCTAACCCCTATGTCGGCGAGGCGGCGGGTCAGTAGCTGATGGTCGACCGTATTGAATGCGGCCGACAGATCTAGTAGCACCAGCACCGCCACGCCACCTCGATCCAGATGCCGCTGGAGGTCATCTACTAAGGTGACCAGCACTGTCTCCGTCCCATGACCTGGGCGAAAGCCGGACTGGCAAGGGTCTAGGATGGAAGCGTCATCCAGAAAACCCTGTAACTGCAACGCCACTGCCCTCTCAATAATTTTACCAAGAAACGGTAAATTAGAGACCGGTCGGTAATTTGCCAATTTGGCCGGGTCTGCTGTACTTTTTTTCAGGAGGAGGCGGGCCATGGCCTCTTTCAAGGGTGTTGGAAAGCGCCCCTCAGAGAGGGATCTATTTATGATGTCCCGTAAAGGACATCTAAGCTCCCTATGGCAAGATTTAATCAGCCAAGAGGGGCAGGGGTCCAAGTTGTTGGGCATGTGGAAGAGAGAATTCCGTCAACTTCCTCCAGGCTGAGTGGGTCGAAGCGATCCAGAACGAAATCGGAAGACAGGCACAGAGCCTCAAGTTCCTGTACTGTATTCAATTTGATAGGCAGGTCCTGGCGGAGCGACATGATTTTATCTGCAAAATATTTCGCAAAAGCCTCACAGCCTATCTCTAATTCTCTCACATTTGGTCTGCCTTGAGGCAGTGTTGTAAGACTTCCAATTATTCTAAACAATTGTGCTGGGCGCGAATTTGCAGACGCAATCCAGGCCGCAAAGTAAGCTTTCTTCGCGGCCTTGACTGCCATCTCATAAGACCTCATAAACGTTCTGTAGGATGCTCTTGTCACTTCATCACAAGTATGCTGCCACTGCCTCTCTAGTCGTCTGAGCCCTTGATAGCCTTAGCCGACACATCTACCATGTGCTTTGCTGCAGCCAGTTGTTACTTGGCCACAGCAAAGCCTTCCTTCTGCAACTTTCTAGTGGCAGCCTTCTTATCTTCACTCAGGGAGGAAAGGAAAGGGGTGAGCTGTTCCCAAACAGAGTATTGGTATCTACCCATGCAGGCTGCATAGTTAGATACCTTAACTCTGAGGGCCCCTGCGGAATAAACCTTCCGTCCCATACCGTCGAGCTTCTTCCCCTTCTTGTCCGGTGGGGAGGAGTGGACCTTGCGAGGCTTGGACGAGGACGAGACGACAACTGAGTTCAGTTTCAGATGGTTAAACAAGAACTCAGCCCCCGTCTCCTGGACCCTGTACATGTGGTCCAGCTTTCTGGAAGACACCTGTGTTGTGGATGGCTGCTTCCAGGGTTCCTTGACTGCCTGCAAAATCACCTTGGTGACCGGCAAGGCGATAGCAGTCAATGTGTCCCTCTGCATAATGTCGAAGATGTTATCGTCCACGACAGGCTGTGGTTGGGTCACCGGCAGAGAGAGGGAGGCAGCCATCCTCACCAGGTCCCCATAAGACTTCAGATCCTCCGACGGTGAAATCGGAAGATCTTTGGCTGTCTGGGAAACTGGCGAGGGCTCTAAGGCACCTTCTTGGACGTCACTCTCCGATTCCAATGAGGAGGACTCCCGATGAGCGGAGTGCTCCGACAGGATCGGTGTCGATTCCTGCAGTGGTGACCAAATCAGTGTCGATTGCCGTTGAGGAGGTTCAACCGGTACGATGCGCGGTTCCGGAGGGATCGACGCCAATGCCGACGGCTTCCAAGAGTGATGTGAGACCCTGGACATGCAGGACACCTCCCACAGCGGCTCCCACTCAGGAAACTCCCTCGGCGGGTACCATTGGTACGGGGGGTAGGGGTATGGATAGGGCTGCCAGCGACGCTGCTCCCATGGTGGTGGTGGTGGGAACCAGCGTGGTTCGAACGGAGGTTCAGGCTCCCATCGGCCTCTGGGTCTCACTGGTGTATCCGGGTCCATCGGAGCTGATGCCTCTAACTCCGAGATCGACTCGCTGCCACTACGTCGTCGCGGCCCCGATGACGAGGATCGCTGGGTCAGATCGATCTTGAGCTCCAACGTCGAGAGACGGGGCTGCAGAGCACTGCCTCTCGGTGCCGATGGGCTGCGGCGCGGGGAAGCCAGGATCTTCCTCGGCGGCTCGGAGGTCGTCTGTGCAGAAGCGTCTGGTGAAGGCGATGGAGTGCGGGGCCTCTTCTGCTTCTCCTTCGACTTGGCCTTCTTCGAAGCAGATGCTCGGGTCCCCGAGTCATCTCGACGCTTCTTGGCGGGCGGATCCACCGATCCATTATGGGACCGGTTGGTGGAGGAGCCTCGCTCTACCGGCACTTCGGTAGCGATCGGGGTCACATGGCCGATGTGACCACCGGGGCCTGAGCGTTTGCCATTGTCGATACCGACTGGCCCAGTGCCGATCTCTGGGGGCGGAGTGCTGACTCAGTCAAGGCTGCTGAGAGCCACGCCGCCCAGTTCTTCCGCGTTTGATTGGAGAAGTGGAGACAGTGTGGGCAGGCCTCCACACGGTGCGCTTCACCCAAGCAGAGAAGACACAGAGAATGGGCGTCTGGGGGGGCAATCTTCTTCCCGCAGGAACGGCACCGCTTGAAAAAAAACCCAATGACTGTCCATAGACAATAGCCGCTAAAAAACCCTCTCAGAGTCCTCTGAGGGGAAAGCCCCGAGGGGCAATTCGACAAACACACACAGAAAAACTGTTTGTTTGTTTTTTTAAACTATCTAACTATTTAACTAACTACACTAACAAAAACAACAAACGGGCTATATACACGAGAAAGGCAAATGCCAAAAAACTCTCACCAACCGGGGTCACGAGAAAGGAAACCTCTCCGTGTGGCAGTCAGAAAGGAACTGGCAGGATCCCCGCGCTGGCGCTGGTGAGCATGTGTGCTGGGACGCCTGCGCATGCCCACTGGCACCGAGCGCGGAAAAATCCCGGGCTTTTCAGGTACCGATTCGGGGATCGGTGCAGGCGCACTGTCCCATGGGTGTGAAGCACAGAGACCACAAAGAAGATCCATTGGGACATAGAGATGTTCGTGATCGCCCCCTCCTCTTCCTTCGACATAGTATTAGGAGTCGGATGGTTAGACAAGCACCAACCGGACATACAATGGGTGGATCAAACCATAGACTTTACTGACCGAAGGTGCAAACACCATCATTGGTTAGTGGAGTGGGGGCCTACTCCTCCCCCCAGAAATGAGAAAATGTGTGTGTCGGTAGAGGAGGTTTAGTCGATCCCCCGAGAGTATAGAGACTTGCGGAGGGTGTTCAGTGAGGAGGAGGCAAACGAACTTCCCCCGCATCGAAGCACCAACTGCGCCATCGAGCTAATTCCAGGGCAGGAGATGCCCAAAGCCAAGTTATATTCCATGGGGTGGGCGGAGAAGGCCGAACTGAGAAAATTCATAGACAAAAACCTCAAAAGAGGCTTTATTAGACCAGCCACCACACCGCACGCTGCCCCGGTGCTATTCCGGAAAAAGAAGGACAGGAGCCTCAGGCTTTGCACTGACTTTCGCGGGAGAAATGGGATTTCCATGTCCAACGCCTATCCCATCCCCCTGATCAAAGATCTACTAAGCACAGTGTCCAAAGGATCCATTTTCACCAAGCTGGATCTGAGGGATTAGAGTACAGATCAAAGAGGGAGACAAGTGGGAAACTGCCTTCAACACCCCAATCGGGCAATTTGAATACCTGGTGATGCCTTTTGGACTACAAGGGGCTCCGGGAGTGTTTATGAACTTTATAAACGAAGTCCTGAGAGAGTACTTGTACAAGGGGGTGGTTGTGTTCCTGGATGACATCATTATTTACTCAAAAGACATGGCGTCCCATGTCCAATTAGTGAGGAAAGTACTCACTACCCTGTATGAACACAAGTTGTATGCTAAACTGTCCAAGTGCAAGTTCCATCAAACCGAATTGGACTATCTGGGGTTCAGAGTGTCCGGGAAAGGACTAGCTATGGACCCCGCCAAAATACAAGCAGTATTAGACTGGGCAACCCCGAGGACACGTAGACAGTTACAATCTTTCCTCGGATTCACAAATTTCTACCAAAACTTCATTCAGGGGTTTACCCAGGTGATGCTACCCCTGACAGACTTACTTAAGACTAATGGGAAGGGTCCCGAGGCGAAAAAACCGGGGGCAAAACTGGCATGGACTCCCTGTCAAAAGGCGTTTGAGAAGCTAAAACGGTTGTTCACAAGCGAGACATTACGAAAGCACCCCGACGAACTTAAACCCTTCGTGGTCCAGTGCAATGCTTCCAATGTGGCTGTCGGAGCCATATTAATGCAGAGAGACTCGGAGGGGAGGTTACATCCCTGCGCTTACATTTCCAAAAAGTTTTCACAAGAACAGCGCAATTGGTCAGTGTGAGATAAAGAGGCGTTTGCAGTGACTTTTGTCCTAAAAACAAGGTGGTCTTGGCTAGACGGGGTGAGAGTGCCATTTGAGATTTGGACAGACCATAAAAACTTAGAGGCACTGACGGGGCGCAGGAAACTGACCGAGAAACAAATCCGGTGGCAGGGGTTTTTTGCAAAATTCGATTTCACCCTGAAACATATCCCCGGGTCAAAAAATTTCTTGGCCGACACCCTGTCTAGATTGCCCCAACACGAGAGTCAAAAGGAGGAGGTAGTGGACTCTATCATCCCTCCCAGTGCCGTAGCAGGCACGATGACCACCTGTTTGGGGAAGAGAAAAGGAGCGCCGGAACCGTGGGGGGGTAATAGACTGATTGAGGAAGCCGAACGAGAAGGAGAAAAAAGACCCGAAGGGTTGATTAAGGGGACCGGGGGCTTTTGGTATCATGATGGGAAACTGTATGTTCCAAAGACACTGAGACAAGAAGTTTTGCAACACTGTCATTGTAACAAATTGTCTTCGGGTATGTGAAAATGTTGGACTTGGTGAATAGACAATTTTGGTGGCCATAAATGAAAAAAGACATTTCTGAATTTGTAACCACTTGCCCAGTGTGTATAATGGCCAAGAAACTAGGTGGGAAACCCCCTGGTCTTCTCCAACCCACCCCCACAGCAGAACGTCCATGGTCTGTGGTTTCAATGGACTTTATAGTAGAACTGCCAACTTCCCAGGGTCGGACCGTAATACTAGTTGTAGTAGATACTTTTTCAAAGCAAGCACATTTCATCCCTTGCAAGAAATTGCCTACAGCAAAAAAGCTAGCCTATCTGTTTTTCCAGCATGTTGTTAAGGTCCACTCCTTCCCAGATAAGGTCATTAGTGACCGCGGCCCGCAGTTCATTGCCAACTTCTGGCGGGAGTTTTGTAAACTAACAGGCATGGAGCAAAGCTTAAGTTCTGCCTATCACCCGCAGACGGACGGGCAGACGAAACGCGTGAATGCGCTTCTAGAGCAATACTTACGGTGCTATGTGAATTACCAACAGACCAACTGGGTGGAGCTACTGCCGTTTGCAGAATATGGGTACAACAATAGCCTCCATAGCTCAACCAAAGCAACCCCTTTTAAGATTGTAAACGGCTGTGAAGGAAAACCCTTCCCCCTGTTACCTAGTAGCAACAGGGCCAAAACACCCACATCTTGTCAGCAATGGTGGGAAACGTTGGGAAAAGGGTGGGCCATAATCCAGGAAAACCTGTAAATAGCCAAACAGGACTATAAGGCTCAGTATGACAAAAAGCACACCTCAGAGTGGGACTTCAAAGTAGGGGAAACGGTGTTCCTGTCCACCAAGAATTTGCCTTTACCACAAGCCTCCAGGAAGCTTGCTTACAAATACCTGGGATCATTCAACATAAAGAGGTTGATAAACAAAGTGACAATGGAGCTGGAATTACCAAAACTGTTGAATAAAATCCACCCTGTTTTCCATTGCAGCCATCTTCAGCAAGATCCGGGGGCTACGAGCTGGCACCCCCGCCCACCAGAGCCCAAACCTATTCAGGTGAAGGGTCAGAGTCACCATGAGGTGCGGGAGATACTGGATGTTAAAATATTTCGCAAAAGCCTCACAGCCTATCTCTAATTCTCTCACATTTGGTCTGCTTTGAGGCAGTGTTGTAAGACTTCCAATTATTCTAAACAATTGTGCTGGGCGCGGATTTGCAGATGCAATCCAGGCCGCAAAGTAAGCTTTCTTCGCGGCCTTGACTGCCATCTCATAAGACGTCATAAACGTTCTGTAGGATGCTCTTGTCACTTCGTCACAAGTATGCTGCCACTGCCTCTCTAGTCGTCTGAGCCCTTGATAGCCTTAGCTGACACATTTACCATGTGCTTTGCTGCAGCCAGTTGTTACTTGGCCACAGCAAAGCCTTCCTTCTGCAACTTTCCCCAGAGAAGATGGGAAGGTACCAGATTCTTGGAAAGAAGCGGTTATTTTATTAATACCGAAAGAAGAAAGAGACTCCACGAATGTTAAAAACTATAGACCGATTTCACTACTGAATAATGATTACAAAATATTTGCTAGAATTCTAGCGGAAAGACTCAAACAGCATTTAAACATTTCTATTCAGGAAGAACAAGCAGGCTTTCTCCCTAGGAGGCAAATAAGGGATAACATAAGAAATGTAATAGACATTGTTGAATACTATGAAAAACATCCAGAAAAGGAGGTGGCTTTATTTTTTGCGGATGCGGAAAAAGCTTTTGATAATCTTAACTGGGACTTTATGTTTGCAGTTATGGAGAAAATGAATTTAGGAGACAATTTTATGATGACTAAAGCAATATATACAGAACAACAGGCAAAACTCTGTGTGAATACTGACTTAACTGAACAACTGAAGATCAGCAAAGGCACAAGACAAGGTTGCCCTCTATCTCCATTGTTGTTTATAATGACCCTAGAGGTCTTGTTGACTCTAATTGATGAAGATAGTGAAATAGAGGGATTGAAGTTCAAAGGTTTCTCCTATAAATACAGAGCCTTTGCAGATGATGTGATGTTCATTAATGAGAATCCAGTACAAGTGATGCCTTTGTTGTTAAAGAAAATTAAAGAGTATGGTGAGCTAGCTGGCATTTATATTAATAAAGAAAAATCGAAAATCCTTACTAAGAATCTGACACTAAACAAACAGAAAGAATTACAAAATGCCACTGGATGTGAAGTTGCCTCCAAAGTAAAATATTTAGGTGTGGAGATGACGATGAAAAACATTGACTTATATAAGAACAATTATGAAAAGCTCTGGCATAAAATAGAAGGTGATATGTTAAAATGGAATAAACTAAACATATCTATGCTGGGGAGGATATCTGCAATTAAAATGAATGTTCTACCAAGGATGATGTTTTTATTTCAAACTATCCCAATAGTGAAAGATAAGAAACAATTTAATCTGTGGCAAAGAAAGATTTCAGAGTTTATTTGGGCGGGCAAGAAACCAAGAATCAAAATGAAAATCTTAACAGATGCGAAAGAAAGAGGCGGCTTCCAATTACCTGATTTAATGCTATATCATGATGCAGTTTGTTTGGTATGGATTAAGGAATGGATGACTTTGATTAACAAAAAATTATTGGTGCTAGAAGGACATGGAAATATCTTTGGTTGGCATGCGTATATGTATTACGGGAAAGAGAAGATGGACAGTTTTTTCTCACATCACTATATAAGGAGGAGTTTGCTGAATACTTGGAAAAAATATAGTAAGTATGGAGATGAGAGGAAACCACTTTGGATTGTGCCAACAGAAGTAATAAGTATGCCGCAAAGTGTAAGGGAAGGGAAATGGGCATCATACGAACAACTGCTAAAGTTCAAGGGGGGCAAAGTTGAAATGAAATCGGTTGAAGAATTGCAGGACAAATTTGATTGGTTTCAGCTGTTACAAATTAAAAGCTTGATAGAGAAAGACATTAAGAGTACAGGTATAAGACGAGAGAAAACAGAAATGGAGAAAATGCTGTTGGGCGAGAATGAAAAATTGATCTCAAGGATATATAAACTGTTATTGAAATGGTCTACAGAAGAGGAGGTGGTGAAGCCTCAAATGATTAAATGCGCGATTAACTTTAATAAAGAAATACAGATGGAGACGTGGGAACACCTATGGAAGAATTCAATGAAAATATCAACGTGCTATAACATAAAAGAGATCTGTTTCAAAATGCTGTACAGATGGTACATGACACCTAAAAAGCTAACAAAAATGAGTAATCAAGCTTCAGATAGGTGTTGGAAATGTAAAAAACATGAAGGTTCTTTCTACCACATGTGGTGGACTTGTGAGAAGGCGAAACAATTTTGGACAATGATTCAACAGGAGATCTCGAAAATCTTGGGTTATAATATTAGGAGAGCACCAGATGGAAAGCTTTCCGAAGCAAGACAGAACATTGTTGTGGTATTTGCTTTCAGCTGCGAGAACATTGTATGCGCAAATGTGGAAGCAAGACAGAATACCTGAAAAATGGGACTGGGTCTTAAAGGTTCTTAACTGGAGTGAAATGGACAAACTTACTAGAATCTTAAAAGACAACAACTTGGAGAAGTTTAAAGAAGACTGGAGTAAATTTCAAAGTTACGTGGAAGTACAATGGAGGGTGAAGAGTCATTTAGTAGTTTATGACAACATGAATTGAACTTTAAATGATAAAGAAGAATCGCGATTATTGAGTTAGTAGGATGTAGTTACATGGTAATTAAATATATATGAGTTAAGATAAGATTAAGACAGCTGGAATTCCGGAGTTGATTCTATAATTATGAGATTTGTGTTTAATAAATACTAAGTGAATCATAGAGAAAAGGTTATTGAAAGATAACTCTTTGTGTAAAGATTTTATAATGGTGAAAAGATATTTAGTAGCGTATGATAACATTAATTGAACTTTTAATGATAAAGAGGAATTGTGATACAAGCATTAGTAGAACATAGCTACTTGGTAAATATATATATATGAGAGTTAAGATAAGACTAAGATAGGGGGAACTCTGGAACTGAATTAATAATTATGAGCGTTGTGTTTAATAAGTGCTAAGTGATTATTAGAGAAAAGGTTAGTGAATGATAAAAAAATTTTCTTTCTAAAGATTTTATAATTGTGAATTTACCTTTAATATGCTTTTAATTTGTTTTAAGTACTGGCGGAGGTCATGAATAACAGTGGGGGGGGAGGAAAATATGTAATGTATTGGAGAAGTATATTTGAATTTGAATAGATGAATTTATTTCAATATATTGCAGAATAAAAAGTTTGGTCACAAAAAAGAAAAAAGGGGGGTACTGTATTATCTAGTTCGTTGGAAGTATGGGTAAAATCATCCAATCTCCAAGCCGCCCTTCTCCTGAAAAGATTTTACCTACTGCACCCAGAAAAACCCCAAGCAAGAGCTTAGGGGGGGCAGTATGTCAAGCATTGTTTATTCCTTTCTGATTGTAGTGGTAAGATCATAGAAATGTTACTAACCCTGAATTAAATTTGGGCACATCAAAGTAGAAAGCCCCCTCCTGGTACTTTCGCTTTTACTAACAAATGCAGGAATGTACCCTTTGAAGATAAAACCTCCTGGGACTAATTCCCAGGCCAGCCAGGCTTGGACCCAGAAAGCGCCAACCGCAATAGAGATAAGGAAGTTACAGTGTGAAGTTTCTCACGTGAATGTAGAATTGTTTAGAGAATGTAGAATTGTTTATAGAACCTTTGATGTGCCATCTTTAAGTATGCAATTTACTATTATACTGTATTAGTTCCAATACTAGCCACATGGATTATCAATAAACCAAACTTTGTTTCAAAATCCAAGGACTGGTTATTTTGAAATCTAATGCTCGACACTGGGAGCCTCACAATATGTTCGGACATCCCTACCCTAGGTTTTACCATCTGTGGAATCACAACCACTTTGGATGTGAACAGTTTTCTCCACAAAATACACCACTAGACTCACATAGCAGGCCTGTACGCTTCTGCGCCTATAGCCTTGGGGCCTGGAATAAGAGACCTTCACAACACAGAAAAGCTCAGCTAGATGGCGTGTGTGTAGACACAAGGATGACTCCCATCATACCAAAGAGTAGGCAGACCAATGCCTCGTGCCAGTGCTGATGTTTGTTCTGTAAAACAGAATATGCTTTGCAAAGTTATCCCGCCTCTCTTTTTGTTAAACATTCACACTGATGAAGGGCTCTGAGGAACTGAGAAGTTTGCACATTGGTTTCTGTCACTTTCTTTGGTCTCCATAAAAGGTTTTTCGAGGATTTTCTGATGGATTTCCCTTTAGATCTATGCAGCTACCTAGAACTTCTGCTTATACCTTTTGTAGTGTTTTACAGCTAGAATAACAATAATTATGTTGAGTGAACCATCACCAGGATGCAAAGCTTTAAACACAAGATTAAGAATATAAATATTCTATTTTGATGGCTAACCAAAACTTTATCTAGATTTCAGTGACCCATAATACAAATTATGAGTTTCAAGAAGAAATGTTAAGAAATTAAAAGGGAAAGGAGCACAGATAGGAACTGCCACCCAAAGGACTTTGTTTGTTAACAAGGTGCTTTGTAGGGTCAACGGAAAGGGTTCAGCTTTCCATATGTAGCACTGACAACCAACTATGCCATGTATTCTTAACAGGAGACTACTGGAGGATTTGTTCATTTGAAACTTCTTCAGCCACCTAAAAAGGAACAGGAAGCAATCTGGGATTACAGTAAAAGAATACAAGGACAATTGAGGGAGGAAGAGGCAGCTGCCACACTCTAATTGAGACGAGGAGTTGGCATTTTTCCTAGAATTTGTGACGTCCTAGGAGTGCAGATTTTTACACAAAAGAAGCAGAGTTGGCAACAGTACCAGGTCCTTTCATTACTTAATTTATGGCTATTCCTTCTTTCTCTGGATCTTCAGCTCCCCATAGAAAAGTGCTAGATTCAGCACATTCAAGTCAACTAAACCAGATGAACTGGCTAATTTATTACATGCAACAAAACCAGTTACTCCTTGTCACAACTCCCCTAGCTCCACACTCTAGAAGAGGGGTGTCAAACTCATTTGTTATGAGAGCAGGATCTGACATAAATGGGACTTTGTGGGACCAAGCCATGTGTGTCATGAAATGTAATGCCAGGTAGCAAAGTTATAAACTTTAACAAGGACACGAACAAGCCCAATTAAAGATATTACTTTTTTAAACTTAAAATACAAACATGTTTAAAAAGTAACACTCTTGGGCTATTTTGTTTATTTAGCAGTCTTTGCTATATGGCACCTTCCAAGCCTCCCCCCCTCCTTAAAAGATGGCTGCCTAAAATGGAGAGGTGGGAGGGATAGTGGGATTTGGCAAACATCAAGAAAAGGCACAAGGATCACAGCAGAAATGAAAAATATAAACAAAAATGTAAAACACTGAGCCTAGAAAAACATACAATGACTGTGTATTGCAAGCTCCCCTTCCCCCCGCCGAATCTACTCACAGTGGCAGGGGCTCTGTAAGCAGAATATCAGGGTTTTTTGCAGGGTAGTTTGAGGTGGGGGGAGGCTTGAAGGCTCCGTGGAGATAATGGTAGCCAAGAATGCCAACTGACTTGCATGGGCTCCATTGCTATAAATTGCAGAACAAAAAAGGTTGCAAAGAAAACAGGCAATGGGTTTTCCATTAAGGTCTCTAGGGCACAACAGACTAGTCTGGGAATGGAAAATCCATTCCAAATTATGTTTGCAACGTTTTTTGGGAGGTGGGGGTGGGTTTGCAGTGTACTGCAAAGGAACCCAGAGGAGCTTCTACAGGCAAAGAGAAGCTCAGAAGCTCTGCAGCACCCCCCTCTGCTTCCTGTGCTCAGCTGCCCTGGGTGTCAAGTCTGATGTTTCAATAACGAGACCTTCTTGATAAAAAAGTTTCTAGTTTATTGTAACATGTTGCAAGACTGTAAAAGCAGATTGAGAGACTGGCGAGCATGCACAAAGGGCAAACATTTAAGGTATACATCAAAAGCATTCCTTAGGGTGGGGACACTCTATGCAGGGCACATTCACACATTGTTATTATTTTATCGTTCTCAAGCACTGGCTGGCCTTGGGCATTGTCTGAAGCACCGGCTATCTCTGAGAAGGCACCACAATCTTGTTCCCATATTCTCATTTCCAAGCATTGCTACATAACAAAGGAGGGAGGAGGGGGAAGGAGAATTCAAGCTAGCAGCATCTGAATACAGAGTGGTTCTACCCATGATCCTTTTCCTGAACCAGAGTTGGTGGCTGAACCTCTAAACTAGTAAAGCATAATAGCAGACTTGACATACTGCCCCCCCTAAGCCCCCTCTACCGCAGGGGAGAGGAGTTTAGTTGGTTTACTCTCCAGGGGTTCTTGCAGGACACGGCAGCGGTCGACCAAGGCAGGGGCGGGCCCCGTGGGTGGATTGTGCCAACTGGACGGCCCGGGGTCTCGACGAAGCAAGCTGCAATGAAACACAGGGTGTATTTTACCCAGGGAGGTTGGCAGGTCTAGTTCCACAGTCACCGGATTGATCACTCTCTTGACTCTGAAGGGTCCTATGAACTTATAAGCCAGTTTCCGTGAAGGCTGGCCCAGGGGAAGGTTTTTGGTTGACAGATACACTGAATCCCCCACTCTGTATTCTCCGGCTGGGGCATGTGATTTATCATATTGTTTTTTGTAAGACTCTTTAGCCGCCTCGAGGTTGTCTTTTATGAGCGGCCAGTTGCTGCTCGGCCCCCCCCACCATTGTTCGAAAGCAGTCGGAGCCTCTTTACTGCCCCCTTCGGGGAGCAGCGGGAGGGGTTTCCCCTCATAGCCAAACACAGTGGAGAAGGGGGAGGCTTTGGTGGAGTTCTGCATGCTGTTGTTGTAGCAATATTCAGCAAAAGGGAGCAAGTCCACCCAGTCTGACTGCCGCTGGTTTACAAAGCAGCGCAAATATTGTTCCAGCACCCCGTTCACCCTCTCCGTCTGTCCGTCCGTTTGGGGGTGATAGGCTGAACTCAGACCCTGTTCCATCCCCACCAGTTTGCAGAACTCCCGCCAGAAGGTGGCAACGAACTGCGGCCCGCGGTCGCTAATGACCTTGTCTGGGAACGAGTGTAATTTTATCACGTGGTCAAAGAACAGGGCCGCTAGTTTCTTAGCTGTGGGCAGCTGGGAGCATGGGATGAAGTGGGCTTGCTTAGAGAAAGTGTCCACCACCACCAGGATGACTGTCTTGCCTCGGGAGGGGGGATGTTCTACTATGAAGTCCATGGAGACTATCGCCCAGGGTCGCTTAGCTGTCTCAAGGGGCTGTAATAGCCCGGGCGGTTTCCCCCCTCGCCGCTTGGCCATCACGCACATGGGGCAGCTCGTGACAAATCCGGACACATCTTTGCGCAGGGACGGCCACCAGAATTGTCGATTTACTAAGTGCAGGGTTTTTACGTAGCCAAAGTGCCCCGCCAGTTTGGAGGAGTGACAGAGCTGCAGTATCTCCTTCCTCAGACAGCTCGGGACGTAGAGCTTGTCTCCCTTGTACCACAATCCATCTTTTCCCTTCTGCACCCCCTCTGGCCATTCTTTCCCCTCCCTTTCGGTTTCTATGGCGATGCGTTCTCGGCTGATCCCATCCAGCTCTCGTTTCTCTTGGGAGCGGGTGGTGACCATGGCCGCCACTTGTGACGGTGAGATTAATGAGTCCACCACCTCCTCCCTCTGGCTCTCGTGCTGCGGGAGCCTCGAGAGCGCGTCGGCCAAGAAATTCCTAGTCCCTGGGATGTGCCTTAGCGTAAAGTCAAATTTGGAGAAGAAGCCAGCCCACCTAATTTGCTTCTCGCTCAGTTTGCGCTTCCCTGTCAGCACTTCTAGATTTTTGTGATCAATCCACACCTCGAATGGGAGTTTCACCCCCTCTAGCCAAGATCTCCAGGTTTTCAGTGCGAACATGACGGCAAACGCCTCTTTGTCCCAGACTGACCAGTTGCGTTGTTCGTCTGAAAACTTGCGGGAGATGAAGGCGCAGGGCCGCAGCTTCCCCTCCCCATCCCTCTGCATGAGTATTGCTCCTACGGCCACGTCAGAAGCGTCGCACTGGACCACGAAGGCCCTATGCTCGTCAGGGTGGCTTAGAACGGGCTCGCTGGTGAATAGGCGTTTTAGGTGATCGAACGCGTTCTGGCACTCGGGCGTCCAATTCAACCCTGCCCCCGGCCGTCTGGCTTCCGGACCCTTGCCTTTGGTCTTTAGGAGATCGGTCAAGGGCAGGGCGATCTGGGCGAACCCCTCAATGAATTGTCTGTAAAAATTTGCGAACCCAAGTAATGATTGGAGCTGTCTACGTGTTCTCGGGGGAGCCCATTCCAGTACTGCTTGGACCTTTGCGGGGTCCATGGCCAGGCCGCGCTCGGACACCCGAAACCCAAAATAGTCTAGTTCCGTTCGGTGGAACTCGCATTTGGACAGTTTAGCATACAGTTGATGTTCCAGCAGGGTGCTGAGGACCTCCCTCACTAGCTTTACATGCAACTGTTCATCTTGTGAATAAATAATGATGTCATCCAGGTACACCACCACCCCCTTATACAGGTACTTTCTCAACACATCATTTATAAAGTTCATGAACACCCCCGGGGCTCCCTGCAGCCCAAACGGCATCACCAAGTACTCAAACTGTCCCATCGGTGTATTGAAAGCCGTTTTCCACTCGTCCCCCTCCTTGATGCGCACCCGGTCCAGTTTTGTGAAAATTTTCCCCCCAGCCACCGTGCTCAATAAGTCCTGGATGAGGGGGATGGGGTAGGCGTTAGACATGGAGATCGCGTTAATCCCGCGAAAATCGGTGCAAAGTCTAAGTGAATTGTCTTTTTTCTTTCTAAATAAAACGGGAGCTGCGTGAGGGGCCGTGGCTGGTCGAATGAACCCCCGGGCCAAGTTCTTGTCCAGGAACTTTCAGAGTTCTTTCTTCTCCGCCCACCCCATCTGGTACAGTTTGGCTCGGGGCAGGGTTTCCCCCAGAATTAGCTCTATGGCGCAGTTTGTGCTCCGGTGGGGGGGCAGTTGGTTGGCTTCCTTCTCACTAAACACCTCCATTAAGTCCCGGTAAACTTCGGGGATTGGGTGTATTTCCTCCACCGTCACGCACGCCCTCTCTTTAGCGGCCGGGGCTTTTGGCCCCCATGCCGTGTTCCAGAGATGGGCTTTACACCCTGGGTCCAAGAACCTGATAGTCTGTGCCCTCCACCGGATTAGGGGCTCGTGCTTTTCTAGCCAACCCACCCCCAGCACCCCCACCCCCAGCACCCCCAGGGTATGAGCACGAAGGGGCGATCACAAAGAATTCCTGGTCCCAATGTTCCTCGATCCCCATGGGGCATGGTTGCGTCTCCCGTGTGCAGGGCTCCCCGCACATGACGGAGCCATCCATCTGCTCAAACAGCATGGGGTGGGGCAGCTGCGAGCTTTCTAGGCCCAGGGCCTCCACCACTTTGGGGGAGATCAACTCTCTGTTACACCCCGAGTCTATGAGAGCTCTAATCTGCAGGAACCTCCGTAACTTGGGGTTCAGCAGTTTTACAGTCACAAAGTACAGTTCCCCCGTCACTCTCACCGTCAGCGGCGCCTCGTCTCGATCGACCTGCTGGTGGGCACCCTTTAGAGCAGCAGGTCGGGCTCGTTTCCCGCCGGCTCTTCCAGCCAGGCGAGGTTGGCCAACTCCGCGGACAGGAGCACTTCCTCCTCCCGCAACTCCTCTTGCACGACCAGGGCGCTGCTCTTCACCGCATCCTTAGGGCGGCCAGGGGCTTTCTTCGGGCCCGGAGTGGCTGGTTTAGGGGGCCCCGGCAGCGGCGCCCGCGGTTGTGGGGGGTGTGGGCAGTTGGAGGCCAGGTGGTTCGGATCCCCAGACCTGAAGCACCGGCGGGGCCCCACCGGCACGGCGGCGGTGGGTTTCTTCCCTCTGGGGGGTTCGGTCTTCGCAGGGCTCCCCCTTACCGGTGCCTTCTCGGACTGGTGCTGGCACAGCATGGCTACCCGCTTGAGGTTGTTCTCCACTTCCCCAGCCAGCTGGATCCACCCCACCAACGTATTCGGCCTGGCTTGGGTGAGGGTCCGATCCAAGATGCTTGCGTTCAGCCTGTTCGTGAACTTGTCTATCTTCATCAACTCGTTCCACCCTCGCACCCGGGCCACGTTGGCCTGGAAGTCCGCGACGTACTCGCGGATTGATCGGGGCCCTTGCTGCATGTCACGCAAGGCCGCCAGCGCTCGCGACTCCTGCAGGGGGTCCTCATACTGGGTCAGTAGGGCTTGTAGAAAGGTATGCACGTCGTCCAGGATCGGGCTCCTGATCTCGCACAGGCTCACATACCACCTTTTCGCTGCCCCCCTCAGCTTCGAGCCCAAGTAGTCGACCCGGCTGAATTCGTCAGGGAAGGAGTGGCCCCAATAATGCACGTAGCTGTTCACCTGGATCCCGAAATAGTTCACTTCTTCCGGATCCCCGTCAAAGGTGGCGTCTAGCTCTCTTCCCGCGTGGCGCAGCCCCGCTGGTTGGGCCGGCGGCTGCGGCGCAGGGGCCGGAGCAGCGCCTGCCCGGGCAGGGGCCGTTGCTGTTACCGGCTGGCTCCTGGCCCCCGCCTGGGGAGCCGTAGGCCTCCGGGAGGTTGCTCCCCCCAGAGCCCTCCCCAACTGGACCATTAGGTCGCGGACCTCGTCCCTCAGCCCTCCGAGAGCCCCATCAATCTCTTTGCGGACCATCGAGCGGAACATCTGATAGTCCTCCTTGTACGGGTCTTTGGGCTTCGGCTCGCCGCTGTCGGCCCCACGGCGTCCTGATCCGCCATCCTTGTCTTCACCCACTCGCACGACGAGGATGCTGTCCGTCTCGCCCGTCTCCCCTGAGCCCGGGTTTACGGTCTCCGTCCCGGCCCCCTGGGTTAGCCTGGTGTGGCGGTTCAGGATGGCTTCCCGGCGTAGAGGGGCCTGATCCATGATGGTGGTCGAGGTCCTTGGTTGGTACTGCCGGGGGGACAACACCAGTTGGAACTCGGGGGGAGATTCCGCGGCTCTCCTCGGGTCTAGGACGTGCCACAGGGTTGCTCCCTCCAGTCCCGTATCAAGTGGGAGCTCACCGTTGTCCGGAATCTGGTCAGCCATCGGGCTTTTCAAGTTGCCGGAAAGGTTGAGCCCCAAAAGGGAGTCTCTCAAAATGTCAAGTCTGATGTTTCAATAACGAGACCTTCTTGATAAAAAAAGTTTCTAGTTTATTGTAACATGTTGCAAGACTGTAAAAGCAGATTGAGAGACTGGCGAGCATGCACAAAGGGCAAACATTTAAGGTATACATCAAAAGCATTCCTTAGGGTGGGGACACTCTATGCAGGGCACATTCACACATTGTTATTATTTTATCGTTCTCAAGCACTGGCTGGCCTTGGGCATTGTCTGAAGCACCGGCTATCTCTGAGAAGGCACCACAATCTTGTTCCCATATTCTCATTTCCAAGCATTGCTACATAACAAAGGAGGGAGGAGGGGGAAGGAGAATTCAAGCTAGCAGCATCTGAATACAGAGTGGTTCTACCCATGATCCTTTTCCTGAACCAGAGTTGGTGGCTGAACCTCTAAACTAGTAAAGCATAATAGCAGACTTGACACTGGGCAGGTCAGTTCTGGCCCTTGAGCTGTAGGTTTGACATCCCTGCTCTAGAATGAGTTGGCATATCCAGTACCAAAAGTGGCCTAACGACTACACCAGCTCTGGCATGCCTACTCACTTCTCATGAGTACTGAGGTAATAAAACTAGAGTTACAGACCAGATTATAGATGTGATTCTCTGCTTCAAGAGGACTAAGAGACTTATTTTTCCTTGATGTGCTCCGCCAAATAATGCACTTGGAAAAGTTCAACTGTATGAAACCACAAGGGGTAACAGATATTTCCATGCCTTGAATTTTAGCAGTCTGATTAGGACAGATGTGTAAACCCATGATCAAAGATCCTGGGTTAAAGTCTTACCTCAGCTATGAGAGTTCAGAAGGGGTCCCCAAGATCTTTCTCTCAAGCAGAGCTCCTCGCACATGCATGCTGTAATAGATATGCTAACATCACAGAACTACTGGAAAGATGTATCCAGAGTGTTTTGAACACTTTAAATTGCTATATAAATTCTATCTTACTTGTATTTTTTTCAGAAGTCTGAGTTGCTCCCAATTAAGTGTGAATAAAGATTACAGCTCCCAGTTATGATTATGTAATTATTAGCAAGACTAGGAATTAAGCCTGTTGTGAGAAAAAATACAACGGCCTCTACAAAGAGGCTCTGGGCAAGTGTCCCCCCACCCTTACTGTCTTCCCACCCACCCAAGGCATTCACTGCCCTCCATACCTCAAGGGGAGCTGATCTCTGCCATCTGGAAAGCAGTTGTAATTCTGAGTGATCTCCAGCCCTCACCTGGAGATTGGCGGCAATGGTTCCCTAGGAGGAAATGGCTGGTTTGGAGACTGGCGTCAATGGCATTGTACCTGTCTGAGATCCCACCCCACCTCAAACCCTACTGGAGACCAAGTCCTATGAAGAAAGGTTGAAGGAGCTGGTCATGTTTAGCCTGGAGAGGAGGCGGCAGAGAGGTGATATGATCACCATTTTCAATTACTTGAAGGGCTGTCATATAGAGGATGGTGTAGAATTGTTTTCTTTGGCCCCAGAAGGTAGGACAAGAACCAGTGGGTTGAAATTAAATCAAAAGAACTTCCTGACTGTTGGAGTGGTTCCTCAGTGGAGGCTTCCTCAGGAGGTGGTGGACTCTCCTTTCTTGGAGGTTTTTAAACAGAGGCTAGATGGTCATCTGACAGCAATGAAGATCCTGTGAATTTAGGGGGAGGTATTTGTGAATTTCCTGCACTGTGCAGGGGGTTGGACTAGATGACTCTAGAGGTACCTTCCAACTCTATGATTCTCTCCAGGCTCTACCCCTCAAATCTGCAGGAATTTGCCACCTGGAGTTGGCAACTGCTAAGTCACACTGTCTGTCCTAAGAGGGTTGCTGCTGAACACGAGCAAGCAGCCAGGCCTAGTTAAGTCATGCTAGTGAGGTAGCATCAAGTCACCAAAAGGGTGCTGCCAGGCATATGGTAGTCAACCTCCAGGTGGAGCCTGAATCTCCTGGGATCACAACTGAACTCCAGACAACAGATCTCTCTTCCCAACCTGGAGAAAAGGACTGCTTTGAAGAGTGGACTATATGCCATTCTATTTACCTGAGGCCTCTCCCTTTATTGACAGAAGTCAATTGGCTACCAACAGCTTCTGGCTAGGGGCAAGGCTGAGGGGCAGAGTGGAAGATAAAGTATACATTTCAACTATATTTCAACCCAAAACTGCAAGGTTGGGACTGAAGTACTTGGGGCCTTTCCCTATCAAACAGATTATAAATAAAATTACTGTACAACTTGAACTGCCAAAGAATTTTAAATATGTGCACCCTTGTTTCCATGCCAGCTATCTGAAGAAGGACCCTGAGCCCTCGTCATGGCACCCCCAGACGGAGCTGCTGCCCCGGACTCTGGTTTGTGGTCAGATTCATCATAAAGTGCAGGAAATCCTTGATGCCAAGCTCAAACATGGTGAATTCTTTTACCATATCAAATGGACTCATTTTCCACTAAGTCAAGCAGAATGGGTCAAAGCCACGGACACGAACTGTAAAGCTTTGATAAGGGACTTTTACAACAAACATCCCAACAAGCCCGGGGGAAAGGGACCTTAAGGGAGGCAGAATGTCAAGAGTCACTCCATCTTTGTTCCTCTTGCCATATGTATCCAATTAGCTAACAATTATACAATGCTAATGTTGTGCTTGTTATGCTGGCTATTGCTTTGAAGCACCCCCACAGCTTATCTGGAGGAAGGGTGGCAGGTCTGGGAATTCGTATGTTACTATGCAAGCAAGGTCAAGGGAGCTAGTGAAAAAGCAGCCGAAGGGGTAGATAACAGACACCTGGGGTGATGATAGAGTAGGAGGGAATCCGTGCAAAACCCCCGCTTGGTGCGCTTTGTTTCAATTGTAACAGTCAGGACAAGGGGTTATAAGACCTGGGAACTGGCAGGAGAGCCAGTTCCGACAATGCCTGTATATGCCTATGATGCTGGAATAAAGATCTTGAATTTTAACTGTCTTTTCCTTGCCTCTGGGTCTGACAGTATCATAATTTATCAAAAGAGGGCATGGACTTTTTCTTATTATGCTTCATTGGTTTAAGTAAAATTAATGTTTAAAATGAATCATGTTTTGACTGATTTTTTTGTTTGTCATCTGCATTTCTGACCAGGAAAAAAAATTGAAACCTCCACATCTTTGCAAGAAGGCATTTTTAAAAACCCAGAAGATCTGCAGAACCTTCCTCTTTCCCTGTCAAGTGTGTTACTTTTAGACTGTTACTGTATATTGGTTATCGATAATATTCTTTCACTACCAACATACAAGGACCTGAGAGGACAGCTTGTGTTTTCATCAGTTCTTCCTGTCAAAGGCCATGGCTTATAAAGGGAAAGAAAAAAAGGTAAAGGTAATCCCCTGTGCAAGCACCAGTCGTTTCCGACTCTAGGGTGACGTTGTTTTCACATTTTCACGGCAGACTTTTTACGGGGTGGTTTGCCATTGCCTTCCCCGGTCATCTACACTTCCCCCCCAGCAAGCTGGGTACTCATTTTACCGACCTCGGAAGTATGGAAGGCTGAGTCAACCTCAAGCCAGCTACCTTCCTCTGGGATCGAACTCAGATCATGAGCAGAAGGTTCTGATTGCAGTACTGCAGCTTAACGACTCTGCGCCAAGGGGCTCTTAGAAAGGGAAAGAAGAATACCACAAATAAATGACTGGCTACATAGATGATGTTATCAAGAAAAGTTTGGCTTTTTGGATTGTGGCTCAGTTTTCGAGATGAAGCTCTACTATCGGGAGATGGTTTGCTAATCATGAGGGCAAGAAAACATGTATAATAAGGCCCTAATAAGGAGGGCTTTAAACTAAATCCTAGAGGGGGGGTGAGACAAAATATCAAAGCCTAGTATGATGCCAATAGTTGTATATAAGGACACTAAAGATTTGTGGGCAGTGGCACATATGTGAGAAAACATTACTCACAGGTAAGTACAGAAAGAAAAACCACAGGGCACATAAATCATGGATTCCAATGTCTATACACTAATGCGAGAGCAGGAATAGACATTACTGAGACTTGGTGGGAAAAAACTCGCAATTGGATCATTAGGATTGAGGGCTACAGGTTGTTTAAAAGGGATAGACAAATAAGGAAGGGGGGAGCAGAAATATACTTGTACATAGTCAGGCATATAGGTTCAACTTCAGGAAAGCAAATTTTGACAAACTTAAAGTTATGCTAGGCAGAATCCCATGGTCAAAAATATTTAAGAAGAAGGGAGTTCAAGAGGGGAGGGAGTTTAATAAAAGTGAAATATTAAAGGCACAACCACAAATCATTGCTATAAGAAAGGAAAAATGGGAGGAAGCCAAGGTGAGTCCATAAGCAGCTTTCTAAAGATTTGAAAAATATAAAAGATTTATTTAGGAAACGGAAGGAGAGTTTTATAGCCAAGGATAAATATAAACAAACAACCAGTCCCTGTAGGGGCAAAACCTAAAGCTCAATATGAGCTTAGGTTAGTGAGAGATGCTAAAAAACAACAAAAAGGTTTGTTTTCTTATGTCCAAAGTAAGAAAATGTGCAAGGACATAGTAGGTCACTTGTTGGAACAGGAAAGTGAAACTGTAACAGGTGATGAAGAGAGGGCTGAACTGCTCAATTCCTATTTTTCCTCAGTCTTCTCTTGCAAGGGAAATGGGTGTTCAACATAACAAAAACAAAACAGATTATGAGGGAAGGGAGCTGCAGCCTAGGATTGGCATAGGGATAGTACATAAACACCTAGTTTCTTTCAATTAAACTAGGGCCAGATTAATTGCAACCAAGGGTATTAAAAGAATTTGCAGGTTTAATTGCTGAGCCTCTGTCCATTACTTTTTAGAATTCCTGGAGTAGAGGTGAGGTGCCAGAAGACTGGAGACGGGCAAATGTTGTCCCCATCTTTCAAGAAGAGGAAAAAGGAGGGTCCAGATAACTACCAACCCATCAGCTTGACATCTATAACTGAGAAATTTTTAGAACAAATCATCAGTCAGTCCTTGAGCAATTAGAAAGGATGGCTGTGATTACTAAAAGCAAGCATGGGTTTTCTAAAGAACTCATGTCAGACTAACCTCACCTCTTTTTTCAAAAAAGTTACTACCTTATTGGATTACGGGAATGCCATAGTTTATCTTGATTTCAGAAAGGTCTTTTTTATAAGGTTCCACATAATATTTTTGTTGACAAGTTGATAAAATGTGATTTGGATCCTATTACTGTTAAGTGGATCTGTAACTTGTTGACAGATTGCACCCAAAGAGTGCTTGTTAATGGCTCCTTATCCTCTTGGAGAGGAGTGACAAGTGAAGTGCCGCTGGGATCTGTCCTGGGACCTGTTTTGTTCAATGTCTTTATAAATGAGTCAGTGTTGTCATGTGGTAGCAAAAAAGGGAAATACAATTTTGGACTGTATCAACAGAAGTATAGTGTCCAGATCACACAAAGTGATGGTATCGCTTTACTCTGCTCTGGTTAGACCTCATCTAAAGTATTGTGTTCAGTTTTCGACACCACAATTTAAGAATAATATAGACAAGCTAGAATGTGTCCAGAGGAGGGTGATGAAGATAGCCGGGAAACCAAGTCCTGTGAGTAAAGGTTGAAGGAACCTGGTATGTGTCTGGGCCCTGACATCCCAAACCAGCGCTCCCCCAGAACCTTAGGATTACCTGCTTCAGGACCACAAGAAGTGAATCCACTGCCCCCTCAACCCCCAATGAGACACCAACTACAAGAGAGAACAGTCCACAAATCTGCATGTTAAGAGAAAGCAGCACAATCCTGGTACAGGCTCAAAGAGTGGTGGGCCCCAAATGAGTTGACTGAAGGCAGTAGGAGTTAACCAAACAGACAACAGGTGGAGGGCCCACACAGAGGAGTCATCCCATCCACAAAGGGGGACAAGACCAGCTCCAGCCATGTCTGGCACAGGAGCAGCATGGGAAGGGCCGGGTTCACAGGCCCATCAGCCATTGGCCACTTCCCAAATTGACAACCTGACAACAGGGGATGAAGGAGGCAGGTTGGCTCAGATGGAGGAGATGGACCGGCAGGCACTAGATTTAAAGGGAAGATGCTGGGGAGGTAGAGCATGGTACTCTAAGGTGTGGGTGGCGGCCACAAGATGAGAGAGACAGAGCTGACCAGTTATGAGAGTACGCAACAGGAGAGATGGGGGTTGGTGCCTGAACCACCCTCCTCGCGAATTCTGAGGCACTGGGTCAGTTGGAACTTGAAGAAATCTACTTTCTGGAGGCCCCATCCCTCAGTGAGGAAAGGGAGGCAGCCACGAAACCTGACAGTATGTTTAGCTTGGAGAGGAGAAAACAAACAAAAGTATATAAGTTATTTGTATATAACAAATTAAGATCTGCTCAATTATTTTATAGATAGAAAAATGTTGTTAGTTACAATTTATTAGACAATATCAATGATCATGAATGATGGATTTTCTCATGTATTATTTATGCTTTTGTTGGCCAAAATATAACTGTTTATGTGTAAATGAAACACTGCAGTATTTCTGTTTTATCTTACTTTTTTACAATGTTTGCATTGTTTATATAAAATAAAAAATATTATAATGAGAGCAGAAAACCAGAAGGTGATAAGGTAACTATCTTCAAGTATTTAAAGGGCTGTTATATAGAGGGTGGTGCAGAGTTGTTTTGGGTTGCCCCAGAAGGTCAGACTAGAACCAACAGATTGAAATGAAACTGAAAAGAGTTTTCAGCAAAAAATTAGGAAGCACTTCTGGATAGAGCAGTTCCTCAGTGAAACAGGCTTCCTTGGGAAGTGGCGTGGGTTTTCCAACAGAGGCTAGATGGGCATCTGACAGCAAGGCTGATTCTGTGAGCTTAGGCAGATGATGAGAGGGAGGGCAGGGAGGGCTGCATCAGTTCTCATGACCCTTCATTGTATTCCCAGGGAAATGCCAATTGCCACTTTGGGAACAGGAAGCAATTTTCTCCAGCCGGTTTGGCCAGGGACCCTGGAGGATTTTTGGCCATCTTCTAGGCATGGAGCAGGGATCGGGGGGGGGAGGTATTTGTGAATTTCCTGCATTGTGCAGAGGGTTGGACTAGATGACCCTGGAGGCCCCTTCCAACTCTATGATTCTACTTTTACAAATAGGCCCCAAATATTTTATAACATTTCACAGAAATACACTTAATTCTTGAAGGGCTATTTTCAACATTCAACCCAACGGCAACCATATCACAAATAATTACAACACAGGCTGCTTGGAGAAGAAAGATGGAGGATAAATCTGCCCAATTTCTCCTCCTTGCTGCTGCCTCCCCACACCCCCTCAGAGAGTTTTCAGGGGGCTGATGGGAAGATCCTCTTGCATGAGTTCCTTCTATTTGCACATCTGTGGGAGCCAGCCCAGGAAAGAATATTTCCCAGCATCCTTTTCAGAAATGTAAATCGTAATGGTCTGCTGGTTGCTTCACGCTGATTTAACATTTCAGTCCAAGTGCCAACTTGCAGATGCCTCTAGAGCCTGCTCACAGCTGACTTTGTATGCAAAGGTGAATTGGAAGGCTTTCCAAGTGGATGCTCCTAGGCCTTTTATGGATCCCAGTTCACAACCGGGGTGGGAGGGGAGCAGGTGACTGAAGTGTGGGCCAGCAAACCAGATCAACTGAAAAAAAGCAGCCTATGAGACACTGGATACCAAGATGCCCCCCCTCCTCCCCAGCTCTCTCCACCTCCTGGAGGGCAGGGTCACAACAAGGTCATCGTGCTCACCACAGTTTGGGAATGCAGCCCAGCTGCCTAAAAACCACGAATGTAATTCTCATTGTTAATAACAAAATACAGAAAGTATATTTTATACAGTCTAAGGAAAGAGTATTGAGAG
Organism: Heteronotia binoei; assembly: GCF_032191835.1. Lineage (NCBI taxonomy): Eukaryota > Metazoa > Chordata > Lepidosauria > Squamata > Gekkonidae > Heteronotia > Heteronotia binoei. The sequence goes on along the minus strand of NC_083236.1, from coordinate 1,712,103 downwards.
AATTACATTTATTCCATGATTGTCTCAAAGTTATATGTACAGATCCTAGTCCACCTCCCCCCCCACACACTGAACCCCACATGGACCATGGCCTGCCTTAAGTTAAAGTGGCGCTGGATACCATTCAATTCAGACCACCATAAATAACAGTGCACATGCAATCCTTTAGATCCACTGGTAAATTCTGTGCATGGAAAGGATTTCCACCTAAACACCATCATATCCTCACCTCCCTCCTGCTGCTGTACCCCAGAAGGCTGTCCTGGGGACACCGGACCACAGGAACAGCAAGGGGGGGGGGGGAGATGGTGAACTGTCACTGTTGGGGGAATCACCCCCCTTCTTTTCATGAAAATCCTTTGAATCTAAGCCAAGGTAGGATTCCAATACAGATGGAGAAATGCCCCACTTTTACAGCTGAATGCTGTGAATGCATAATGTCAGTCAGCAGATAGATGAGAATAACTGCAGAGATAAAGAGACAGTTTCTGCAGTTCCCTAGTTTAAAACAAAGCTCTTTGTCATGAGCAGAACCTTCCCCATTATGGATTCCTGCTCTGCTACAGATAACTCCACCCCTCACTGTACAAGCGTCACAATACAGGTCCTGCCTGCGACAGCAGCATGGGCTGAAAAGCAAAGGACACCTGCAGGTTTACTCAATAGGAATGAAGATTACCTGTAGCAGTGGACTTTGTCTGAAGAAGAAGGCCTTTTATTTTGTCGAGGGTGCTGGGAGGTGTAGACGTTAGACATCCTAGGATGCAAGATTTGAAACAACAATGAATGTTGCCGTGGCAAAAGGAGGAAAGAAAATGAGGCCCAGGCAGGAGCCTCCTCCCCTTGCAATTTGCAGCTGGAAGAGGCTGTCCAGAGCCAGCTGTGGCGGAGCAGCCTGAGTGTCCAGCCGGGGCCTGGAAGGCTCAAGCTCCAGTCTTCATTCTGCCAGGGAACATTCTCCCTGGCTGACTCTGTCCCCCCCACACACCCTTTCAGCCTGTAGGGCTGTTGTGAGGATAAAAGGGAGAGGGGGAGCGGGCTTCACGCCATTCTGGGTCCCGACTGGTGAGGAAAAGGGGCTGGACGTGATGTGAATAAAAATCAATGACAATACACACGAATTCTTCCTCCTGCACAAACCACACCAATTGCCAGGCATGTAGCATCACTTCGTAGAGCACCTCAGGACCAGAGGCAACTCCAAACTGACAAGAGCCCCGTCCTGGCATCTCCCCTATGGTGCCATCCAACTCAGCGTGGGAGGAGAGGGATCAGGCTCCAAAGATCCAGGCCAGAATCAGTGGCTGGACCGGAGACCTGCATTGCTCTTGTGCTGGTCCTGTAGTCCTGCTCTCAGCCACTTTTTGTATCCCCACCTTACCAGAGCCGTATGGGAATGGCCACCAGGCTGCTCCACTCCCAAAGGGCGGCTCACAACAGTAAAGACATGCACAGATATTAAACATTAAGTAACTAAAACCTTAACCAATATAACAATTAAACATTTTAAAAACAATCTGGCGCTAATAATACATTCTAATAATTTCAGTTTCAGTCTTCTTGAGTATCCTCATATGTGGCTATTGATTAAAAGCAAGTTGAAATAAAGCTGTCTTGCAAGCCTTGCAGAACTGAGCAGGGTCCCACAAGGCTCTTGCTTCTTCCGGCAGTCGGTTCCACCAATAGGAGGCTGCTATAGAGAAGGCCCTCTCCCAAGTGATCTTCAATCTTGCCTTCCTCAGCCCAGGAATCGATAACAGGTTCCGTGTCCCTGATCTGAGTACCCTCTGGGGAACATATGGGAAGAGACGGTCCCTAAGGCAGACAGGTCCTCAGCCATATAGGGCTTTAAAGGTAATAACCAGCACCTTGTACCGAAGCCGGTACATTATCAGCAGCCAGTGCAGTTCCCGCAGCCCAGGCTGTATGTGCTCCCACATGGGAAGCCCCAATAACAGCCTAGCCGCTGCATTCTGCACCAGCTGCAGCCTCCGGATTTGAGACAAGGGCAGCCCCATGTAGAGGGCGTTACAGTAGTCCAATCTCGAGGTGACTGTAGCATGGATCACAGTTGCCAGGTCGCCATGGTCGAAGAAAGAAACCAACTGCCTTGCCCGTCTAAGATGGAAAAAGGCGTATTTGGCAGTGGCTGCTATCTGGGCCTCCATTGTCAATGAAGTTTCCAGTAGCACTCCCAAGCTTTTGACCTTGGGCGCCACTGCAAGTGGCGCACCATCAAAAGCTGGTAGGGGATTCCCAGGCCACCGTGGCTCAGGCAAAGGATCTCTGTCTTTGTCAGCTGCAGCTTCAGTCGATTCAGCTTAAGCCACCTTGCCACGGCCTTCAGCGCCAGATCCAGATTTTCTGGGGTACAGGCAGACTGGCTGTCCATCAGTAGATAGAGCTGGGTGTCATCAGCATACCCAACCCAACCCATACTTCCTGGCAATCTGGGCAAGGGGTGCATATAGATGTTAAACAGCATTAGGGAGAGCACCGCCCCCTGAGGCACACCACAATTAAGTGGGTGTCTCTGGGATGGCTGTCCCCCGATCGCCACCCTTTGTCCCCAACCATGAAGAAAAAAGGAGAGCCATTGTAAGGCCAACCCCTGAATCCCTGTGTCGGCAAGGCGGTGAATCAGCAGCTGATGGTCGACCGTGTAGAACGCAGCTGACAGGTCCAACAACATCAGTATCGCTGAACTGCCTCGATACTGATGATACTAATCAGCCCAAGTTATCCTACAGCACAATTCAGAGTAGCTAGAGTGCAGGGAAAGGGTAGGTTTAAGGCCCTCTGAATACACAGGAACATACACAATTACTGAGTTACAATGAAGTCCTAAGAACACTTTCCTAGCAGTAAGACTTGCAAATAAAAGTGTGCACAGGATTGTTACCTGACAGAGCAAAACTAAGCAGAGTTGCCCTGTTCTCTTCTCACATGGACACACAGGCAGCTGCCTCATTCTGAGCCAGCTTGGTATTAATACAGAGAGAGAGGAGGACAAGGAAAAAGAAGACAGACATCTTCTGATATAGGCCAAGTGAGGACTGGCTACTCTGATGGAGACCAGCTCTCTAGGGTCTCAGGCTGAGGCCTTCCCCATACCTTCCACCTGGGCCTGTGAGGGGGAGATGCCCGGGATGGGAGCTGGCTGCATGGAAAGCAGGCGCTCTGTCACTGACCCAGGGCCCCTACTACAGGGTCTACTGATTCCAATGGGCTTATTAGAAGGGTGTCGTTCTGCTTAGGATCACACTGCTGATCTCACAGGCAAAGCCTTTTCAGGTGGAACCAAACACAACTTTGCTGAAATCTGTTCACTGTGTGCCCTTTATGGCAACACCTGGATGAAGCCCAAGTGCTGGCAGCCAGGGAAGGTGCTGGTCTGCTTCAGGCCTGAGGGGCAGGAGGAAGGGGGGGGAGACCCCTGGAAGAGACCACACAGCCCCACCCCCGGGCCGAGACAGGCAGCTTCAGGTGTTCATAGGTCAATATTTTGAACTGTACTCCATTTCTTTTAAAGCAAGAACATATATTGAAGATGACTTACTGCAGGTTATGAGCTTAATACACTTTAACTACAATTTTGTACACTCTCTTTCATTAATTTCACCACTATGCATGGTCTGAACATTTGAACAAGGTAAGGAAGAAGCAGCCTCTGAGCCCAGGAGCGAGCAGTTACAAGGCAGGAATACATTTGCCTACAAATGAGCAGTAGATTTAAATCTTGTTATATATATCAGGGGTGGCCAACGGTAGCTCTCCAGATGTTTTTGCCTACAATTCCCATCAGCCCCAGCCAGCATGGCTGATGGCTGGGGCTGATGGGAGTTGTAAGCAAAAAAACATCTGGAGAGCTACCGTTGGCCACCCCTGATATATATGAAATAGAAGGAAGAATATATCCAGAATATAAAAGGAAGGGGAGGAGAGAAATGTATTCTTCTGTCCATTTAAAAAATTAGACCAGTAAAGATTTTCTCTACCTTGTGCCTGTATTGGTCATGATAAACACTTGGAGTTGGTTTTTGAGGAGATCTCTGCAAGAAGATGCATATTTGGAAACAAAACAAATATGACAGTGTGTATTTTCATTTCTTTGAGCTACACACAACAGAACTTTAGTCTTCAGTGCAGTCCAGCTATTTAAATATCCTGCCAGAAAGTTCTGTTCCTGCAGACACAATTTTCTCCATGTGATTTACTCCTCTAAAGAATCAAGTGGACTTCCTCAAGGGCCAGCAGGGTCTACATGTCTGAATTCCTGTTTGTTTACATGATTGTTCTTAGCAGAAAAGCATGCTGTACCATTACTCAGTGCCATTTGCTTCACATTTGATCAATTTGCTGCACATTTTCTCAGTGCCTAAATTCAGCATTTTGTTCCTAGAACAAATCAAATTCTCCCATCAGTTTCCACTCCTATTGCTATAATAATTTCTGACTGATCTGTAGTTACCACCAGGGTCACAGATACCAGTTCGATAGTAGTGCCAAGGACACCACTAATGACGCAATTCATTTCCTTAACTAGGCACTCACCTGCTGTCCTACCCAAGCAAAGGAGCCCATTCAAAACAGAATGGAAGGAGAGAGAGGCAGCAGGCAGAGGGTTCCATTTCAGATTGCACCAGGGAAAGACTAAATGGTCCCCTTTTATTGGGGTTTGTAGAATCTTTTGGGCTCAAGTGCCGTGTTCTACTGGAGAAAGTTTTTCTTCCAGACGTTTCGTTCTCGGCTGTGGAGAACATCCTCAGTGCCGTTGCAACCGGAGCAAGCGCTCTGACCTTCTTGGCTGCTGTGCATTGAGTGAGGCCAGGGCTGCTGGAGAGCTGCTATTTCTAGGCTGGAGGGGGTGTGGTGAAAGGGCAATAGGTTTGTGGATGTGCCCATTGTTTGGTGGGGCTTCCTGGAAGGGTAGTGATAAGGAAACTGGCTGTGGAATGTGACCATTGTTCTGTGTTAATTGCTGGGAGGGTTGGAAGGGGTGTGAAGATAAGGAAGATGGTTGTTGACTGTGCTGATTGTTCTGTGGAATGTGCTGGTTGTTTTGTGAATTTCTGCAATTTATAGTCTGTAGGGTGTTTTGCAGAGCTGGATACCAAGACTGGTGGATGGAAATGCCTTCTTCCTTTCTGTTAAAGTTGTGCTGGTGTTTGTAAATCTCAATAGCTTCTCTGTTCAGGCGGGTATGATAATGTGAGGCCGTAGAAAGGACTTCAGTTCTTTCAAAGTGGATGACGTGGTCTCCTTCTTGAAGTGCATGTTCAGCTACAGCTGATTTTTCTGGCTGAAACAAGCGACAGTGTCTCTTGTGTTCGGTGAGGCGGGTGTTGATACTGTGTTGGGTAGTGCCAATGTATACTGCACCACGGGAGCAGGGTATTTTGTAGACTCCAGGGGTTGAAAGTGGATCTCTCATATCTTTGGCCGAGCGCAGCAAGTGGCGGATCTGTTGTGTGGGTTTGAAGACTGTGTCAACATTGTGGCATTTGAGAATTTTGCCAATGCGGTCGGTGACAGATGTTATATAGGGCAGGAAGGCTGTACCTACATTTGTGTGTGGCTCGGAATTTGGTGTGGATGGTCTCTTGGGATGGAGGGCTCTTCTAATTTCTTGTAGGGAGTATCCCCTTTTAGATTCATTCAGAGAGGGGAAGGTAGCACAATATCACCTCTCTGGTCAGATCACAGAAGCTAAGCAGGGCTGGTTCTAGGATGGGAGACCACCAAGGAAGACTCTGCAGAAGAAGGCAATAGCCAACCACCTCTGCTTCCCACTTGCCTTGAAAACCCCTTACTGGGGTTGCAGAAAGTCAGTTCTAACTTGACAGCATTTAGGAATGGGCATGAACCAGGAATGGGCATGAATCTAAATATTAGGAATGGGCATGAACCAGGAAAGCCCAGTTCAGTTCATGAGCCAGACTGGCCTGCTTCGTAAACTCGTCTCCTCGGGCCCACCCTCCCCCCAGTGACAATGTGATAAACAGGAAAGGCTGACCCTCCCGCCATGCTGGAGGCCTGGGAGCCACCTGCAAAGTTGTGGGGGATGTATCTCCTTGGGTGTGATTATTATTTATATGATTGTTCTTAGCAGAAAAGCCACGCTGTAACATTACCTACACCTTTTTTTAAAAGTGACCCACAAGTTACTACTTAGTGCCATTTGCTTCACATTTGATCAATTTGCTGCACATTTTTTCAGTGCCTAAATACAGCATTTTGTTCCTAGAACAAATCAAATTCTTCCATCAGGGGAGGGACGGTGGCTTAGTGGGGAGGGACGGTGGCTAAGTGGTAAAGCATCTACTTGGTAAGCAGGTTCAATTCCCACTGGCATCCCCAACTAAAAAGGGTTCAGGCAAGTAGGCATGAAAAACCTTAGCTGGAGAGCCGCTGCCAGTCGACAATACCGCTGCCAGTAGACAATACTGACTTTGATGGACCGAGGGTATGATTCAGTATAAGGCAGCTTCATATGTTCATATATGTTCACTGGGTTCCAGCGCTGTCCAGTTCCTGGGAGGTCTCCCCAGACCAACTCTCCCCCAAATGGTAACAAGATAAATGGGAAGGGCTGATCCTCCCACCCTGCCCAACTGCCATCCACACTGTTGCATGTGACTGTGTCTCCCTGGGCCCACCCTCCACTTGCTGGCAGCACAATTACTAGGTAGGGCCAGCCCTCCTGCCCTGCCTGGGAGCCACTCACAAGTGGCTGTGTCTTCCCAAGCCCACCCTCCATCTGCCAGTAATGTGATAAATGGGAAGGGATGACCCTTCCACTCTGCCCGGGAGCCCCCTGTACAGTTGCAGGTGACTGTGTCTCCTTGGGCCCACAAGGTGACAACTAGGCAGGGCCAACCCTCCAGCCCTGCCTGGGGTCCGGGACCTACCCGCAACCAGATGGGCCCATGGAGGCAATGTCTCCCCAGGTCAATTCTTCCACAAACGGGAAGGGCCGACCCTCTCATCCTGCCCAGGAGCCACTTGCAGGATTGTGGGAGGCTGTGCCTCCCTGGGCAGACCCCAACAATGTGATAACCAGGCAGGGCTGACTCTCCTGCCCAGCAAGAGAGCCACCCACACTGTTGTAGGTGGCTACATCTCCTTGGTGCACCCTCCAAAAATAAATGTCAATGCTAGGTATAGAGAACTTGAATGGCCAAGGAAGGGTCAAGGAAGGAGGGGCAAGTGTTCCTTCTCCAAATCTGTTACTCCTGTGCCCTTAAGAGCAGGAACAGGAGCATGGGGGCAGAGGCAAGCAACTGTCTGGATGTGTCATCCACAGAAGCTAGCAGTCAACAGGTCACATGACCATGTGCCAGGTCCAGATGGCCCTCCCCAGCTGGGCCAGGGAGCTTCCCACACTGCTGTGGGTGGTGGTGTCTTCATGGGCTCACCACACCCTCCTGTGACATGATGGAAGGTCAAGTTAACACCACCTACCCAGCCTGGTGTCTTTCTTGTACCTGGCCAAGCTCCATCTTGAGGCTGTCTTAGGAAGGCAATGGCCATTGACAACCCATTGGCAACCCACTGCACTGCTAGCCTGCAGCTTGCCTCTGTGCAGCTTGCCCAGCATTTATCATCACACAGGAGCCAGTGATGATGGGATGGAGGGCAACGTTGGACTGGAGGTATGCAATATGCAGTGGGGGAGATAACATGGTGAAGAGGAGTTAGACACAATCTTGTTTGGAGAAAGCTGTCATTCCACTCTGTGTCCCATCATTCCAGTCCCAGAACACTTCTGCTACTCCCAGGAGCTGTCTATCTACTCTGCGCCCTGCCATTCCAGTCCCAGACTGCTTTAACTTCTCCCAGGGGCTGTCCTTCCAGTTCCAGAACACTTCTGCTATTCATAGGGACCATCATTCCACTCTCAGGGCTGTCACTCTATTCCCACAATGCTTCCACTACTCCGAGGGGCTGTTGTCCCACTCTGCGACCAGTCATTCCAGTCCCAGAGCACAGATTTTGTTCCCAGGGGCTGTCATTCCACTATATACTCTGTCATGCCAGTCCCAGAACACTTCTGCTTCTCTCAAGGGCTATCATCCCACTCTGTAACCTGTCACTCCAGTCCTAGAGCACAGATTCAGTTCCCAGGGGCTAACATTCCAGTCTCAGAGTAGTCTATCTGAGTTCAGAAACCTTAATGAAAAATCCATTCCACGTTTTTTTCCCACTTTCTTTTGTGCAGCAATGTATTTCAGTGGAGCCCATGCAAGTCAGTTGACATTCCTGACCCCCATTGCCTCCAATGGGCCTCCAAACTTCTCCCTGCTATTTACAATCAGCAGTCCTGTAATTTCTTTTAGTACATCCTAGATAAAATGCCATTGAACTAAGTTGCCTCCTACAAAACAACCGGGGGGGACCCTCAAAGAGTAATTCCTCCTCCTCATACTGCAACCCAAAGCGGGAGGAAACAATTGGGAAATTAAAAAGAGAGGAAACCCCTCAAGGAAGCAGACGGCACACAGAAACATCCTGCTAAACAGAAATGCTCTGGGAAAATGGAATCCAATCCTGCTTTTCCCACCCTTTGTAATAAAGAAACAAACCGGAAAATAAATAAGTCGCAATGAGAGAACCTGGGGAAACAAAGCCCCCCCTCCCCCGCCCAGCCCAACTAAGCCAGCCAAATCCCACACATGCCCAGCAGCAAAGCTCTTTCACAATCCCTGCAACACCCCCTCTGTGTCCAGAACCCCAACTCAAACAACCCTAAGAGTTCTTGCCTTCTGGAGTCCTTTGGGAACACAATTTGTGGGATGACTATCAGATTTATATAGAATATTATAAATTGATTTTACAACAAGGGTACGACACAGTTGCTTTATTGTGTTTGTTGTGTTCCCTGTATTGTGTACTGCTTGTGTATTACATTGTGGAACAGAAAGCAGGCAAACAGTGTTCACTGACAGCATGTGGTGTGTCCTCTTGGGACTGAATTAGGGCCATCGCTGTACAAATGTCTCCTCTGCACAAAGCTGAAAGAATTGAAGATTTGCAGATTTATACCCCGCCTTTCTCTCTGAATCAGAGACTCAGAGTGGCTCACAATCTCCTATATCTTCTCCCCCCACAACAGACACCCTGTGAGGTGGGTGGGGCTGTGAGGGCTCTCACAGCAGCTGCCCTTTCAAGGACAACCTCTGCCAGAGCTATGGCTAACCCAAGGCCATTCCAGCAGGTGCAAGTGGGGGAGTGGGGAATCAAACCTGGTTCTCCCAGATAAGAGTCTGCACACTTAACCACTACACCAAACTGGCTCTCAAAACTGGCTCTCAAAAATGCTTAGCCAGTGTGGTTCAACTAGGGAGGTATCTCAATTCTTCACTAAGAAAAGTTAAATTCTGCAACATGCGCCAACGGAACCAATTCGCATACCTTTTGCAACTGTGTGTGCTTTTCCCCCTATGCCTGAGAGGCTAATCTTAGGGAGGGGCAAGGAGTTATGCACATCCCAAACCCTCAGCTCTTGGGATTTCAGCAGGCATTTTCCAAACATATATTTACAGATATAAAATTCTAGAACAGTTTTTTAAAACACCAACTGGGATTTTCAGAAAGCTCATTTTTCTGCTCAGGATGAGACTTTGTGCTTTTTTCCTGCATTCCCCTGGGATCATGGAACACACGAATGTTAATCTAGGACTTGTGCACCTGGCCACTTCCACAACTCCTTTCTGCATTGTCTCAGCAGGAAACTCTCAGGAGCTCCCTTCCCAGGTAGATGCACTGAAAAGAATCAAGTCTTAAGCAGCAAACATCCACCCAGTGAACCAGAATCCTCCTGGGGCTTGTAAAGAAGGGGGAGTGGAGGTGTTTTGGGCAGGCAGCCTTTGGAGCTACAGAAAACAGTTTTCTGCACATTAATCCTGTCTCTATGTATGTATCCTATAAGGAAGATCCTACCCGAAGGACCTTTGCCTGGCATCTTAATCCAAATATAGATTCAATTATACTTGTCATGACATGTTAGTTTATTTCAATTAACTACAACCTGATTCTGTTTCAGCTAACACTTAGAGATACTTACATGCTAATTTAAAAGATACGTAGAAATAGCAATTTCTGAAATCAGTTCAAATTTTTAAAAGGAGGAGGGATAGGAAACTAGTCCTTCTTAACCTCAGATTCCCTCCTCAATTCTTAAAAACAGCTCCAAGATTATTCTAGTTCCCTTCACAGTATTTCAGTCTCTTTTTCTCCTCTCAAAAAACTCATGGTTCATTTCTCTTAACAACATTGCCAACTCAAGCTCTGTATCTCTTTGGTGAGGACTATGGAGCCTTCCTTCCCTCACCCAAGCCACCACCGACAAACTAGCTTCTCAATTCAGGCATCAATACTCCTTTTTTTTTAACCTGTGCAAACAAGGCAATTTAAGTCATCAAAAGAAAAAAAGGCAGATTGTGATTGGCTTTGCAGTTTGCAGTTTAAATACTTCCTGGACATACTTGCTCAGGAATCATTTGCTATAAGCAAATAACACACTGGTGTGCAATTAAATAGATTTCCTAAGCACCCTTCAGCTTCAGCCACACCGAAATATATTCATGACCTCTGGTCATACACTACAGAATTCTATCTAAACAGATAGAAGTCCAGTGGCACCTTTAAGACCAGCAACGTTTTATTCAAAATGTGAGCTTTTGTGTGCTAAAAGCACGCTTCTTTACAATAAATGCTGAGCCTGAACAGCAACCTCCCCAAACCAGTGGGAGTTAGGGAGAGCAGAATCATGTCATCCCCATTGAAGCAGACTGCAATTTCTTGTGGGGAGGAAAAAGATCAAGGCCAGAGAGCCTTTTAATGATGCCATTAATGTAAAGATTGAAAAGAAGAGGGGCAGGAACACAACTGTTTTAGTCCTCTGACTACAGCAGTGCTTTCAGTCAGAGAGCCTGAGATGCCTACTCTAATTTTCGAGGATACATCACTGTGGAGTTCTCTTATCTGAAGATGTTTCTCAGTGTTAGTATTCACCAATTCAGACCACAGTCTTTTTCTATCCACTGAGACAAAAGCAAGACACAACTGAATAAGCTTCCAAGTGGAGGCTGTCCAGCTAATGGTGTCTGGTTGCTACTTTCTCTTCTCCACAGCAACAACAAATCACTCAACAACAAGTTCTAAGAGCTCTCAGGAATGATAACAGTAGACTCCCATAAAGACTAGAAATAGGCCTCAGCAAGCTAGAGGTAGTTAATATCTTATTAATATTTTGCAAATGCAGAGCTCAAGGGAAAGCTTCCACTATCTTCCTCTGTCGAGGTACGTTATATGCCCAATCAGAATTTTAAGAGCTGTTCTCCGGAGGGTATACAAGCAGTGCAGCTTTTATCCACACTTTTAAACATCTAAAACTGCTAAATACAATCTATCCAGATACATGATCCCTTCACATGCAGTTTTCCCATCTATGGCTTTCTCTTTGGGTGAAGACGGTCTGGTATTCTAGGGAGCCATTCTGCTCTCCAGAAAGTAGCCTGAAGGCTGCATTCACAAGTGGGCCTGCCTGGGCTCCAAACTAAAACCAGCACAAGCTAGCTGTAAAAGTCAAGGCCTAACTAGCTGTTACATTTTCCAGAAGTTCACTTCCAGGAAACATGTTAGTTGCCAGACATTTCTGTCATTGCTGGCTCTTCCCCTCCAGACTGATGCAAAGAAATGATGCTGTTGAGAGTGCTGGAGAGCCAGTTTGGTGTAGTGGTTAAGTGTGCGGACTCTTATCTGGGAGAACCGGGTTTGATTCCCCACTCCTCCACTTGCACCTGCTAGCATGGCCTTGGGTCAGCCATAGCTCTGGCAGAGGTTGTCCTTGAAAGGGCAGCTGCTGTGAGAGCCCTCTCCAGCCCCACCCACCTCACAGGGTGTCTGTTGTGGGGGAGGAAGGTAAAGGAGATTGTGAGCCGCTCTGAGACTCTTCGGAGTGGAGGGCGGGATATAAATCCAATATCTTCTTCTTCTTCTTCTTCTATGTGGACCAGCAAGAGTAAATGGGTTAAAGAACTGTTTCTGTTCTTGCTTATACACCTTTGGAGTTAGTTGGATAATGTAAAAATAAATTGAAACACCTCAGTTCAAAGCCAAGTTTGTGGCTATAAAGTGTGTAAAGAATTAATGCTATAAAGTGTGTAAAGAAATAATGCTATAAAGTGTGTAAAGAATTAAAGACTCCGGTCTGAAACCCTTGTGTTGGAAATAACACATAAATGACCAAGATGTCCTTTTGAGAAAGGTTTTATAGCTCTACGTATAACAAAAGACCTTTTTCCCCCTCTTATCCTGAATAGTTCTATATTTACAGGTAATTGCATCAAAATGACACAAATTACAGCGTTTGTGATTATTAAACTTGAAGTGTTTTCAGATTTTAAGATCTGGGGCCACGATCCTGAAATTCAATTTTTCAATGAAAAGAAAGTGCAATTAGGGTTCCAGTATTCCAACAGCATAACCATTGACAGAATACCCAATTCCCTCCTCCCATTTTCTATTTCATCTGTCCTGGCTTCACTACCTGCATCCCTGTCTCTGGGGCACCCAGAGTTGGCAGCCCTTGGAAGGCACAAACCTGGCAAGGGCTGACCCACCCACAGCCGGCCTGTGGGGTCAGGGCAGAGCTGAGGGGTAAAGACTCAGCGCCAACAGAAAATACTGTGTTCTCCTCAGGTGCACAGCCCTTCCATGTGTTTACAAGGCACACCAAGCAATACACCCACACATAATAACAGGTCAAGGCTGATAAACCTACCCTATCTTACCCTATCCTGCCATGAGTGCCAAACTATTTTATTATTTATTTATTTGATTCGATTTATATCCCATCCTCCCCGCCGAAGCTGGCTCAGCTATGTCTAAAAGGAAGTGTAACTTAAACGTGAGCAATTACGACAGTTTACACATTTACTAGCTTTTTTTCGCAGATATGCCATCAAAGAAGAGGAGCTCTTCATCTTACATTTGTATACAAGTTAAAGGTATGTCCAATAATATTTTCTGTTTATGTGTATCAGAGCCTACTGCAGCCTGTCGCATCGCGGCGTGGCTGCAGGGGAGATTTTGCCCCCACCAGAGGGAGAGCGGACTTGGCGCGCTTTCGGGCGCGTCTGAAGGGGGTGGGGCTTCAGCACTCTTATTGAAGCCTCCGCTCCCCAGCTCGTCAGTCCTCTCGGCTTGCTTGGCCCACCCGCCCGCCCTGTTTGTTATGTAGGCATCTTGCTGGTCGCCTCATTTTTGGAGGGGCCGGGTAGGAATTTTTTACTCCCTGGCTGTTTGGCTGGTGACTGGGGGGTGTTTTTCACCTACCCTGCATAGCATATCAGTGGATTGAGGAATTGGCCTCGGGTTGGTGCCTTTGTATAGATTGGTCACTTTTAGGGCAGTTTTTACGGGGTTTATGGCACCATGCGGCCTGGGGAGGACCAGTTAGCCTCCCCCTTTTGGGGAGTTGGGGGTCTGGCAGGATCAACCTTTGGGTGTGGCCCGGGGTGTGTGAATGCAGACTGTCCTGGAGACTCGGTTGGATGGGTGCCTTTCGCTGAGACTCGCGTCTGGTGACTGGGCCCTCCAGTGCGAGCCTCCATGCTGGGCGGGAGCTGTGGCACACAGCTCCGGCTTGGGGGCCGGGTCTCTCACCCGCTTAAAAAGGCAGGGGAGCGGTCTGAGGAGACCCCTGGCCCTGACCTGGCCGCAGTTCGGTTGCCCTTGCCGTTGCTATGTTATTTAATAAAGTGGCCCATAATTTCACCAATCTAATTGTGTCCGTCTCTTTATTCCGACTTGGGGGGGGCAAAACATTTTAAGGGGTCATCTTACACTCAGAGTCATCTTCCTTTCAAACAAAAATGGTATCTATAACACATATATATGTGCAGTATATTATCAAGGCGTTACGAGTTTAACATTTAGAACCCATTTGGGAATTCAGTTCATCCATTTTAAGATCAGAAATGCTGACCTTAAAATGTCAAGTTCAGATAATAACTACAGCAGAGAACTCAAAATTCCTGCAGAACAGACCTTTCTATTCCATAAAAATTACTGTATCCATAGCGGAGTATTCAACACCTGTACAAAGCGGCTGATCAATTATGAACGGGAGCCAAACCACTCATAACCCATGTAGGGATTCATACAAGCCTGCATGGTTTTTATCTCCTTCTCCTTGACCCTCTGAGTGCCAAACCAGATGAGTTGGTACTCCACCCACAACTTGCCGACAATGAAAGGGTTTCAGAAGTCATGGCCTCTCTGTCAGCAGAGGAGCTGCCACAACTCAAGCCCAAAGCTCTGGTGAAATCCCCGGGCCACTTCTGCCCCCCTTCCCTGCAGCTGCAGTAGGGGGGGGGCAGTCTGAATGGCAGGCACAGAGGTGCAGCGTGCCTCTGGGAGCTAATAAGCCAGGGCGTGCATCCACTCACGAGCGCAAACACACTCCAGCTGTGCACCCAACATAAATGCAGAAGTGGAGGATGGGGTAAGCATGGAAGCAACAAGCCACCAAACTTCTGGCTTCTCTTGCCTTGGAAACCCGACAGGGTCACTGATGGCAACAAAAACAACAACAACACTTTTAAAAAATCTCACTATCATTATTATTATTACTATTATTTCATGATTATTACTGAAAATAAATTTGTCGTAATGAGGAAGGATCCTGTCCTGGAAAGGCCCAGCCAAGCCTGATCTCCTCAGATCTCAGAAGAGAAGCTGGGCCTATGCAGAAGCAGGCGATGGCAAACCTCCTCCAAACATCTCTTGCCTTGGAAAGCTGACAGGGCCACCAGATGTCCACTGTGAGGAGGAGGAGGGGGGTGTTAAAAATTATCTGCCCTGGCTGTCAAATGCGCCAGCCCCCTTCCTCCCCCAATGCTCTTCAAAGGAGCTTCCTGGTAGAAACTCCCTCTCCAAGGCTCAGAGATGCCCTCTCACCCCGCTGGGCTGAGTGACTGTCTGCTGGCTGCTTATTCCCTCCCTGTAGCTGGGCATAGGCAGGGTGTAGGTAGAGCAGGCAGAGCAATGAGACCCTACCTACTGGGTGCCAGAGCAGTGCCTTGGTGATTTGGACCACGAATCCACTACCAGAGGTTGGGTTGGAAGCTGTCATTTCCTGCTATCTTGCTGTCACATCCAGTCCCGTGCCTTGTACTGGGTATTAGGAAAAGCTTTTTGAGGGCAGGTGCTCACAGAAGTTGTGGGTTCTGCCTCCTTGGGGACTGGATGAAGATTGGTCAGGGATGCCGTCGGTCAGCCTGCAGGGGGCCACCAGGGGTTGGACTGGAGGGTCTTTACACAACTTTATGATTCTGTGATTCTATATAATATTATTTCCAGCAGTTTTATGACAGATAAGTGCTCTAAAACACACCTTGTCATAGAGTAGCAGCAAATGTAATTGACAGCATTGGCCATATATACCTGCTAAACATTTTTAATGTGTAGATTAAATTAGAGGATTAGTACAATAACAGACTAACCACATGATCCCATGCATGTCTACTCATAAGTAAGTACTAAATGAGGCTTACTCCCACATAAATGTGCCTAGAAGTACAGCTTAAGAGTGCAACTCTATCCAGCTACTCTCAGAGGTTTTTTGTAGAAGCCCAGCAGGGGCTCATTTGCATATCAGGCCACACCCCCTGACCTGGGAGCAGGGGGTTGCCACATGGCGGGTTGGGCCAGCTCTGCTTCTGTGGGCTCCAGCAGGAAAAAAAGTCCTGGTTACTCTAGTCTAAGACAACTGATTTCAATTGGTTCAGACTAGAGTAACTTCGCACTGGATTGCTCTCAAGAAATACCTCTGCAGGCTTGTTAATCCCAACAGCCTTTGTTTATCACCTGCACTTACCAGGAACTGTGACAATGAGAAAGAACTCGCATGCTGTGCTCGTTTCCCAGATGTCCTTCCAGACAGCTGTGGATCAGCCAGTGCTGCAGCTTCCTGCACAAGATTCCCATCGGAGCTGCCAAATACGGCTATGATGCAACCGCAAGGAAACCCACTTATAGCAGGGCCACAGACCCTGCCCAAGGAAGCAAGCAGCTCTGAGCCCAGGCCCTTCAAGCAAGCAAGCTGCCAGCCACATCTTTCACACTTCTTTCCTTCCAAGGACCTCAAGCAAAGTCACCCACGGCTTGTGATGAGTTATTAATTTTAAGACATCAGTTAACTACTCTCTTTATTAAAACTGCTCAAAGCGGCTAGGTTAAACCATATACCTGTGACTATAAAAGTAATACTAAAAATCAAAGAGAAGCAACAAATATCTAGTGAAATCAGCAAAAAAATTCAAATGCTGTTTTATTCCATCCCAAATCCATCTCCAGTCAAAGTTTTCTATGCATGAGCAAAGTCAGCCAACCAACCAGCCAGCAAGGGGCACCACTGAAGGAGCTCTCTGAACTCGACCCCACCAAGCCATTCCAGGGCGGCCATCAGGTTTTGTTTCATTGAGACTTATAGAAGCACATACATACATATATATTTGTATGTATACACACACACACTTTGTATAAACAAGAGAACCACTATCTATTTCAGACAGCAGGTCTGTAATGAAGCAGTCCTACAAAGTTATCCAAAAAGAGACTCCTACTGCTACTAAATATTTCCTCAGTGCCCCGCCCCCATGTGCTAAGCCGCTCAAGCTCTCAGAGCTCAACAGCACTGACAACGAACTTTCAGGGATGGTTTTGGGAGCCTAAACCACATGGCCAAAGTGAACTGAAGCAGCCAAAAGTAGCTCAATGAAAAATATTCCATAGCTGCAGATTTTCCCAGCTCAGTTCTTTTCCTCCACATAGCATGACAGGAGGCAGGCACTGTCTCACCTTCACCTCCCTCACAGGATAAAATAGAGGAGGATTGGCCTTGTGATTGCCAATGCATGGACATTGCTTGCGTATGCAAATGGATACAAAATTATTTATTTATTTCATCTATGTCCCACTTTCCCCCCCAATGGGAATCCCAAGTAGTTTATAACATTTATAACATTCTCCCCTTTTCCACAATTACTCCGTGAGGGAGGTTAAGGCTGAAAGTGTGCCTCTGGCCCAAGGTCACCCAGCAAGTGTCCATGGCAGAGTGGGGATTTGAACCCAGGTCATTCTAACCACTACACTGGAGTGGCCAAACGGCAGCTCAGGAGCCACATGTGTCTCTTTCACACATATTATGCAGCTCCCAGAGGTCGAGGAGGAATTTAATGCAGGCTTACTCTCAAGTAAGCATGCTTAGACTTGAGACCTTCGTCAGCCTCTGAGCGCTGACCCATAGGAAAGTGGCTATTTCTGTTGTGTCTGAAGCAGAGAAGGAGGGGGGACGTTGGGCTTGCAAGCTCTTCTCCTCCACCAGAGAGGTCACCCATAGACCTAGAATGGGGAAAGAGCACAAGAGCTGAGGGAGCCACTGTAAGCAGGGGTGGAATTAAGGACGGTAGCGCAGGGTTCCCCCTTAGTTTCATAACTCTTGTAGGAGCTATGTTTATTAACCTTGGTGTCAAGGCAAGAGAGATGCATCATGATGTAAACAGTGGTCAGAGATTTCTATGGTACCATGTGTGTTTCCTTTTCCCACTGGTGCAAAAAAATAATTCCCTAACCTTTCCCTGTCTTATGGGGACTGTTATTTTCAGGTTTTGTTTTTAAAAATGTCTCCTTCCAGCATAGTCATGTTGTAAAGAGTATACATATGTATTTTATCTTTCTGTGGAAAGAAAGTATGAGAGTTTTAATAAAGATGCGTGTGTAATATCTGCTCATGTCTTGTGGCTCTCAAACATTTGACATTTATTCCATATGGCTCTTATGCTAAGCAAGTCTGGCTACTCCTGCATCACACGACACCACTCTGAACCAAGATATAGGTATAAACCGATGTATCCTCCCAGTCGCATGAAGTCATCCCAAGCTGTCAAGAGCACTCATGACCACAAAGGTAGTAGCCATTCCTGACACCACATTTAAAAAACAACAAAAGTGAATCTGTGCTGCCAGGTCATCTGTTTTGATAGATGCCATTTTAAAAAAGACTAATTCAGTAATTACGTGGGACTTCCATAACCCAAGCTGCCTGTGTGGCGTTTTTTTTCTTAAGGCGCTGTCCAAAAATTTGCCTGGATGATGTCTCTTCTAGACACCTCAAAGGCCAGCCTTTAGCCAAACATTGCACTGACATAATTTAGCCAAACCACAGCAGCTCTACCCATCTGCTGTATCAAGGTGGTGTGGTTCAACAGCTTATCCATCATTCCAGTGTTTCCGCACTCACTTAACAGATCACTGGAAGCCAATTGAGTTTCCTTCTGACTGAGCAACTGGGTAGAATTCTGCTGAATGTTTCTGTCTTCCAGGCCAATAAACAAAAAAAAGGAAGCAGAACACTCAGGGGAGGGTCTGGAATATGCTGGCAATGGAGAGGAGCCAATGATTTGTCCTGCCACTGCCAAAGTTATCAATATGTTTCCCAAACATGCATTATTACTCCCTGATACTTTCTGCTGATCAATATTCTTCCTAGAAAAAAAATGTGTATTAAAATGCTGTTCCTGCCTGCCACTCACCATGGCTTGCACAGAGATCTGCCAATACATTGCAACTTAAATTCTGATTTTAAAAAAAAGATTAATGAAGAAGAAGCCTGGTAAGTAAGCAGGATTTGTCCTTCATCTGCTTATCACATAGATATGTGCTGAGGCACAATTAAGGCTGCATTGCTATGGCAATATCACCGTCATATCGCCTGACAAATTTAAGCTATATTTGCTGTTGCCACATCAACCACTAAGAATCTCCCACTTCGGTTCCCTTTTATAGTTATTCATAATGTGACCTGACAGTATATAAACCCTGACCTGAAAGCAGGCTCTGCCATGTGGGGTTTTGAGGAAACACCTCCAGGACCTCCTGCAATGGATGCCAGGGCTACTTTTCTACATCCTGGGGTAATCCTGATGAAGCTTCAGGCAAGGTGGTCCTTTCTGTTGGACTTGCACTGGCATCCACAGCCTGAACAGACAGTCACCGGCTTAGCCTTGCCCTCACACAGCAGCTGGCAGAAAAAGCTTTGCAGAGGAAGGTGCCTCCGGACCAACAATTCGGGCCATCACGGCAGCCCCCCCCCCTTCCCGCAGAGAGTCCTTGTCCTTCCAGCTCTTTTGCTTCCTCTCTCCTCAGTGCCTGCTTGCCTGGGCTCAGGACCAATGGAATTGCTGCTCAAGGCACAGATTAAGTAATATTGCCACAACGCAATACAAATATATTACATCCCAGGTCAAGGTGATTATGCAAAGGATATTAAAAGGGAAGAAAGTGTCTGCCGTCTGAAAGCCCTGTCCAGTGAATTATAAAGGGTTTGGATGAAGACACAGGATGCTCTCAGAACTCTGGAATGATCGTTCCGGGCAGGCAGCCATGTTGGTCTGCAGCAGAAGACTCCGATTCCAGGAGCATCTGAGAGACCAAGAAGATTTCCGGGGCAGAAGCTTTCAGGAGCCAAACTATCTGATGGAGGGAGCTCTGACTCACAAAAGCTTCTACTCCAAAAACAGTGTTGGTCCCAAAGGTGCTCCTGGGCTTGAATCTAGCCCAGACCTAATAAAAACATAAGAGAAGTCATGTTGGATCAGGCCAATGGCCCATCCAGTCTAACACTCTGAGTCACACAGTGGTCAAAACCAAAAACAAAACAAACCCAAGTGCCTTCAGGAGGTTCACAAGTGGGGCTAGAAGCCCTTCCACTTTGTCCCCCCGCCCACCAAGCACCAAGAATACAGAACATCACTGCCCCAGACAGAGAGTTCCAACAATACGCTGTGGCTAATAGCCACTGATGGACCTCTGCTCCATATGTTTATCCAATCCCTTCTTGAAGCTGGCTATGCTTGCAGCCGCCACCTCCTGTGACAGTGAATTCCACATGTTAATCACCCTTTGGGTGAAGTACTTCCTTTTATCCATTCTAGCCGGTTTGGTGTAGTGGTTTGTAGAGCCGGTTTGGTGTAGTGGTTAAGTGTGCGGACTCTTATCTGGGAGAACCGGGTTTGATTCCCCACTCCTCCACTTGCACCTGCTAGCATGGCCTTGGGTCCGCCATAGCTCTGGCAGAGGTTGTCCTTGAAAGGGCAGCTGCTTTGAGAGCCCTCTCCAGCCCCACCCACCTCACAGGGTGACTGTTGTGGGGGAGGAAGGTAAAGGAGATTGTGAGCCGCTCTGAGACTCTTCGGAGTGGAGGGCGGGATATAAATCCAATATCTTCTTCTTCTAACCCAACTACTCAGCAATTTCACTGAATGCCCACGAATTCTTGTATTGTGAGAAAGGAAGAAAAATACTTCTTTCTCTACTTTCTCCATCCCATGCATAATCTTGCAAATTATAATCTTGCATAATCTTGTCACCCCGCAGGCGTTTTAACTTTTCTTCATAGGGAGTTCCAAACCTTTAATCATTCTAGACACACTTTTTTGGACTTTTTCCAATGCTATAATATCCTTTTTGAGGTGCGGTGACCAGAATTGTACACAGTATTCCAAATGAGACCGCACCATCGATTTATAAAGGGGCATTATGATACTGGCTGATTAGTTTTCAATTCCCTTCCTAATAATTCCCAGCATGGCGTTGGCCTTTTTTAGTGCAATCGCACACTGTCTTGACATTTTTAGTGAGTTATCTACCATGACCCCAAGATCTCTCTCTTGTCAGTCTCTGCCAGTTCACACCCCAGCAGCTTGTATTTATAGCTAGGATTTTTAGCCCCAATGTGCATTACTTTGTATTTAGCCATACTGAATCTCATCTAACACATTGACGCCCACTCACCCAGCCTCAACAGATCCCTTTGGAGTGCCTCACAATCCTCTCTGGTTCTCACCACCCTGAACAATTTAGTGCCATCTGCAAACTTGGCCACCCCACTGCTTACTCCCAACTCCAAATCATTAATGAACAAGTTAAAGAGCATGGGACCCAGTACAGAGCCCTGCGGCACCCCACTGCTTACCGTCTTCCACTGCAAAATTGCCCATTTACACTCACTCTCTGTTTCCTATTAATTACCAGTTTTTGATCCACAAGAGGACTTGTCCTTTTACTCCTCTAAATGCCTAATCAGCGGAGGGAGGATCTGAACACAGCGTCAGCCACTGCCCCTGATTCAAACAGAGTGAAAGGGATTTAACTGCTATGCCATGTCCTGGATAGCCCAGGCAACCTCAGTCTTACCAGATCTCAGAGCCTCACCAGGGTCAGCCCCAGTTAGTGCTTGGATGGAAGACCACCAGTGAAGCCCAGTGTCAAGCATGTGGGTTCAATGACGAGTCCAAGTTGCTACAAAGACTACATTTATTGATACGCCGATACTTTGGCATAGACAGTTCTTGAGAAGAATGAAACTGATACATTGATACAATACTTTTGAGGCTTACTTCAAAGGGATTCCAAGGAATGGGGTTGCGGTGTAGCATTCACACATAAACTATAATAAATGTCTAGGTTCCCATAGTGTTATCAGGACTTCATCCTTGCTTTCTCCAGATGGCCTATACTCCCTTCACGGGATGTGTGAGAAGGTGCTGATTATTTGGTTTCAGTTCCCACTACTTCTAATTGCTAGCCATAAAGCGAGAGGGGGGGGGAAGGAAAAGAATAATAAGGAAACACGGTTGAGCCCTTCATGACACTTCCCAGACCAGGCTCAAGAAGGACCCTAAAACAATCAATTAACAATGGAATTTTACTCATGCTTGACATACTGCCCCCCCCCTAAAATCAACCTCGGGGCTTCTGAGGAAATGCTTTATGAAATTTATTTACTAAGTCAGGAGCTAACACATCTTTCTCAGCCACCCATTCATTTTCACTGGCTGGGAAATGTTTCCATTTGATCAAATAATACAATATTCCACGTTTCAATTTTGAATCTAAAATCTCCTGCACTTCATGATGATTCTGATTCCCAATCAGGATAGGTTGTGGAGCTGGCGGTCGAGGGTGCCAAGAAGAACCACCCGGGTCTCTTCGCAGAAGACTGCAATGAAAGAGAGGGTATGTTTTACTAAACATTTTGGGCACTTCTAGTTCCACTGTAACCTTATTAATCACCTGTTTGATCTTAAAAGGACCCAAGAATCTGTAGGCCAATTTCTTGGACGGCTGGTTCAGGGGGAGGTTTTTGGTTGACATAAACTGTCAAGCATTGTATGTTTATTCTCTACTATAGTACCCAGATCATAGAATTGTTACTAACCCTGAATTAAATGTAGTCACATCAAAGTGCCAACCCCCACCTTTCTTCTTTCGCTTTCACTAACAAATGCAGGAATGTCCTCTTTGAAGATAAGACGTCCTGGGACTTGTTCTCAGGCTCAGCCAGGCCTGAACCCAGGATGCCAAGTCGCAATATAGATAAGGAGCCCAGCGTGTGAATTTCACACGTGAATGTAGAATTGTTTATAGAACCTTTGATGTGCCATTTTAAAGCATGTATTCTAGTGTTACAAAGTATCAGTTCCAATCTTCAGTTCGAATGAGCCACATGGATTATCAATAAACCTAACTTTGTTTCAAAATCCAAGGACTGGTTATTTTGAGATCACATGCTTGACACATACACTGAATCCCCCACCTTAAACTCCCACACCAGCACATGAGACTTGTCATACTGCTTTTTATACGCTTCTTTCACCACCTCCAGATTCTCTTGGATCACTTTCCAGCTACTCCCGAGTTTTCCCCACCATTGTTCAAACGAGGCGGGGTCGCGGGTTCGTTCGCCCCCTGGCAGGTGAGGAACAGGCTTCCCCTCATATCCATTCACAATCTGAAAAGGGGAAGCCTTGGTTGAGCTGTACACACTGTTGTTGTAACCATACTCTGCAAAGGGTAAAAGATCCACCCAGTTGGACTGTTGGTGGTTTACATAACACCTTAAATACTGTTCCAACAAAGCGTTCACGCGTTCCATCTGTCCGTCCGTTTGCAGGTGGTAGGCGGAGCTCAACCCCTGTTCTATACCAGATAACTTATAAAACTCCTGCCAGAAGTTGGCAACGAACTGCGGGCCCCTGTCACTAATGACCTTGCCAGGGAATGAGTGTAATTTCACAATATGATGAAAAAATAGATAGGCGAGCCTCTTGGCAGTCGGCAGTTGAGCGCATAGAATAAAGTGCGCCTGTTTTGAAAAGGTGTCTACTACTACCAGAATCACTGTCTTGCCCTGTGAGACTGGTAGCTCGACTATGAAATCCATTGACACCACGGACCAAGGGCGAGTAGCCATCTCCAAAGGTTTCAGTAGTCCCGGGGGCTTCCCTCCCCTTCTTTTGGCCATGAGGCAGATGGGGCAGGAAGCCACGAACTCAGAAACGCCCTTTTTCATAGAGGGCCACCAAACTTGCCTACTAATTAGGTGAAGTGTCTTAACGTACCTGAAGTGGCCAGCCAGCTTGTTAGAATGGCAAAATTGTAAGACATCTGACCGCAGGCTTTTCGGGACGTACAGCTTGCTTCCCTTATACCAAGGTCCATCCTACCCTTTCTGTACGTCTCCTGGTCGGTCTTCTCCCTCTTTTTCAGTCTCAATGGCTAACCGCTCTCCCCCCCCCACCCATTTGGCCATGATTTCTGCTGAGTTTTGAACCTAGTGGTGACCATAGCAGCCTCTTGAGTGGGGGGAATCAGCGAATCCACTACCTCCTCCATTTGGCTATTATGCTGAGGGAGGCGTGAAAGGGCGTCAGCGAAAAAATTCTTTGTTCCAGGAATATGCCTCAGCACAAAGTCAATTTTGGAGAAAAACCCTGCCCACCGGATTTGTTTTTCACTTGCGTTTTCTCCGGCCAGTAAGCGCCTCCAAATTTTTGTGATCAGTCCAGATTTCAAAGGGCACTTTGGTGCCTTCCAACCATGATCTCCATGTTTTCAAAGCATAAGTCACAGCGAAAGCTTCCTTGTCCCAAACTGACCAATTTCTCTGCTCTTGGGAAAACTTTTTAGAAATATAAGCACAAGGCTTGAGCCTCCCTTCATCCTTCTGCATGAGGATGGCTCCGACAGCGATATCGGAGGCGTCACATTGCACAATGAAAGGTTTCAGCTCATTACGGTGGCTCAGAACCGGTTCGCTGGTAAACAGCCGTTTGAGTTTGTTGAATGCCTCCTGGCATTTCTGTGTACAATTTAACCTCAACCCTGGTTTCTTAGCGTCTGGGCCCTTCTCTTTGGTATTCAGCAACTCCATGAGGAGTAGCATGATCTGGGCAAACCCGGGTATGAAGTTTCAGTAAAAACTGGCGAACCTGAGGAAAGATTGGAGCTGTCAACGTGTCCTCGGGGGTGCCCAATCCAAAACTGCCTGGACCTTGCTCGGGTCCATTGCCAGCCCTTGAGCCAAGACCCTAAAACCCAGATAATCCAATTTGGTCTTGTGAAACTCACACTTTGAAAGCTTGGCATAAAACTTATGCTTTAAAAGGGTGCTAAGAACTCCCTCACTAGTTTCACATGAGATTGGAGATCTTACAAATAGCTAATGATGTCATCCAGGTAGACCACCACCCCCTTAAACAAATATTCTCTCAACACCTCATTGATAAAGTTCATGAACACTCCCGGTGCCCCCTGCAATCCAAATGGCATCACTAGGTACTCAAATTGGCCCATGGGAGTATTGAAAGTGTCAGACACTGAAAATCACTGAAATGAAAGGCTTAGCTTAAATGAATGTAATGAAATGCTTAGCTCAACTCACTCTATTTTCTAACCTATATTACTAACCCTGGGAAGAGACCTTGCACATCAAAGTAGGAGCATAGTATTTACTAACGCTGGTGTGAATTCCTGTCCCTGGAACTAACAAAGGCAATTCTCCTTTGAAGATAAAATGCCTCCGGGGATTGCAGTTTAGCCATCCCTGTGAGATCAAGGACTGCACAGAGATAAGAGAAAGTTACTGTGTCAAAAGTATCACTTCATACTAAGAATGCTTGGGAATGTAGTTTTGTTTAGAAAGCCTTTGATGTGCAATTCTTTAAAGTAACTCCTCACCGGGGAGAATGTATCAGTTCCAATCTTTCCACGCTCAGAAACTATAAACTCTCAAATAAAGCCTGAAACTTTGTATCAAATGGAGTCTGGTTGATTTGAAGTTCCATCGTCTGACATTTTGGAACTGATCCAATTTTGGTTTATCCGAACTGGCAACTTTTAAGCCGGATGGCTGCAAAATTTCCGGATAACAGAGAACCTATCGAACCTGTGGAAGAGCCAAAGACCCCGCCCGGTGTCACCACCACTCGGCGGACGGTAGGGTCCCCGCTGCACTTCCAAACCCTTTTCATCACCCCGCAAAAGTGGAAGCCTTGCACCTCAACCACCCTAATGGATGAGGCGGCGAGCCGTTATGAGAACATACTCGTTAGACCGGACCCAGGTGGGAACGGTACCCCAAGGAGGAAGGAGGCTGAGGAAGTGCGGAGCCGAGGAGACGATCGTGACCGAGAGGGCGGCAGGGTCCTGAGAGGGGAAGGAGGCATTGAACAACTGAGGAACAAGATGTGAGATTGGGTGAGGGAGCTCCGCAACGAGATCCAGGATAATACGGTGCACATCGCCAGAGAAATGCAACGGCAGCTGGACGAGATGCGAGCGCAGGCATGGCCCGTGCCCAACCAGCCAGCGCCTCAACCTGATCTGCCGGCGCCACAGCCTGATCTGCCGGTGCCACAACCCGACCCGCCAGCACCCCCCTTGGGCGAACCAGCAGAACCACCAGTCCCACCGGTGCCAGTGGGACAGCCAGCGCCTCCGGGCCCAGCAGGGCTGCCGGTACTCCCCGCACCGGTGGGGCCCCAAGTCCCGGCAGCACCACCAGCATGGCTGATTGAGCCGTTTGCCCCAAGACCACAGGCTCCCGGGCCCTGGGATGGGGGCAGAGGCAAGGAGTTAGACATAACCTTCGATGGCGACCCCGAAGAAGTGGAATACTTCACCATCCAGGGCAAAAGTTACATGCATTATGGGGGGAACTCCTTCTCTGACGAACCCAGCCGAGTGGACTACCTCGGGTCGAAGCTGAAAGGCGCCGCCCGACGATGGTACGTGAGCCTATATGAGAGCCGGGGCCCCGAGCTGACAAGTGTGGAGGGGTTTCTACAAGCGATGCTACGCCAGTACCGTGACCCCCTCCAAGAAATTAGAGCCCTCACCATGCTACACGACTTGCAGCAGGGATCGAGGTCAGTGAGGGAATACACGGCCGACTTCAGAGCCCACTGCGCCAAGGTCAGAGGCTGGAACGAGAGAATGAGGATCGAAGCCTATCAGCTGGGCCTCAACACGAGCCTGCTGGATCGGGCCTTCCACCAACCCCGCTCCACCACGCTGGTGGGGTGGATACAGCTGGCGGGAGAGGTCGAGACTAACATGAAACACATCGCCCTACAACGACAACTGCAGCAAGGGGCGAAGGGGGGACGAGAGGCTCGGCCAGGGGCCAAAAGTGAACCAAGGAAGGCACCAGCGCCAGGGGGGACCCCCAAGTCGACGCAGAGCCAAAAGTGTTTCTGGTGCGGTGATCTGGGGCACCTAGCAGCCAACTGCCCAGAGAAGCCTCGAGCCCCCCCCCTGAACCGAAACCGACGGCAGTGGGACCGAAGAAAACCCCGGGGAAATCCAAGGAGCCCAGTCGGGGCAGCATCGCCACGTCGTTGGCACTTGACGAGAATTCTATAATTATCGATGACTTGGGCAAAGAGTCATGGGAGCCAGGGCTGGCGGGAAACGAGAGCGACCTGCACTGAAAGGTGCCGGGCGGCAGGTCATGGATCTAACAGCACCATTACGGGTGAGAATAACCGGGGTCCTACTCTTTGTACCTTTGACTCCGTTGAACCCAAAGCTCAAGAGGTTTATGCATGCCCGGGCCCTGATCAACTCGGAGTGCACCCGTGAAATTATAACCCCAAGACTGGTAGACGCACTAGGGTTGTCTAGAACTCTCCTGCCTCACCCAATTCAATTAGAGCAAATGGACGGGTCAGCCATGAGGGGAGGGGAGCTGTGCACGGAAGAGACCCAGGGGTTGCCTGTGGGGATAGAGGAACACTGGGAGGTGGAAGTTTTCATCATCGCACCTTCTTCCTCTTTCGATGTGGTACTGGGGGTGGGCTGGCTTGCTCGACACCAGCCGGACATACAGTGGGGGGAGCAGACCATAGACTTCACCAACCAGAGGTGCACCCATCACCATTGGCAGGAGAAGTGGGGGCCGACCCCACCCCCTAAGAATGAAAATATGTGTGTGTTGGTGGAGGAAGTCCGATTGATCCCAAAGGAATATCGGGACTTGTGTAGGGTGTTTAGCGAGGAGGAAGCGAATGAGCTGCCGCCCCACCGTAACACTGACTGTGCGATCGAATTGATCCCGGGGCAAGAGCTACCAAAAGCAAAACTATACTCAATGGGGTGGGCCGAAAAGGCTGAGTTAAGGAAGTTTATCGACAAGAACTTGAAACGGGGTTTTATTAGGCCCACCACCGCGCCGCATGCCACCCTGGTCCTCTTCCGGAAGGACGGGAGCCTCCGGCTTTGTACAGATTTTCATGGGATAAACGGGATGTCAATGTCTAACGCCTACTCCATCTCGTTGATAAAAGACTTACTTAGCACAGTATCAGAAGGGTCCATTTTCACGAAACTGGATCTGAGAGAAGCCTACTTCAGAGTAAGAATCAAGGAGGGGGATGAGTAGAAGACAGCGTTCAACATGCCCCTGGGACAGTTCGAGTACTTGGTGATGCCTTTTGGGCTACAAGGGGCCCCGGGGGTCTTTATGAACTTTATAAATGAAGTACTCAGGGAATACCTGTACAAAGGAGTAGTGGTGTACCTGGATGACAGCATTATCTATTCGAAAGATCTACCATCCCATGTGCAGCTAGTCAGGAAGGTGCTTTCCACCCTGTATCAGCACAAACTGTATGCGAAACTGTCCAAATGTGAATTCCACCAGACGGAACTGGATTACCTAGGGTTCAGGGTGTCCGGGAGGGGGTTGGCGATGGACCCAGCTAAAATACAAGCGGTGTTAGAATGGAAACCCCCGAGAACACGTAGACAGCTCCAATCTTTCCTCTGATTCGCAAATTTTTACAGGGGATTTATTCAGGGGTTCGCGAAGGTGATGTTGCCCCTGACGGACTTGCTTAAGAATAAGGGGAAGCTAAAAAACCCGGGGCCCGGCTGCAGTGGTCACCCGAATGCCAGGCGGCCTTTGATGAACTAAAAAGAATGTTCACTAGTGAACCGGTGCTCACCCATCCGAACGAACTAAAGCCCTTCGTGGTCCAGTGCGATGCCTCCAATGTAGCCGTCAGAGCCATATTGATGCAGAGGGACGAGGAGGGGAAGTTAAAACCGTATGCTTATATCTCTCAAAAATTCTCACAAAAGCAGCACAACTGGTTGGTCTGGGACAAAGAGGCATTCACAGTAACGTTCGCCTTAAAGACCTGGAAGTCTTGCCTGGAGGGGGCGAGAGTGACATTCGAGATCTGGACTGACCATAAAAATTTAGAGGCGCTCACGGGGTGTCGAAAACTGACTGCTAAACAAATTCGGTGGGCCGGGTTCTTTGCAAAATTCAATTTCACTCTCCGGCACATCAAAAAATTGTTCAAAAAATTTCTTTGAGTCTCACGGCTACCCCAACACAAAAGTCTTTTAGTCTCACAGCTACCCCAACACAAAAATAGTCTCACGGCTACCCCAACACAAAAGTCAGAGAGAGGAAGTTATAGATTCCATCATTCCTCCCTCAGCCGTTCCCAGGGGGGTGACCACTCGTTCCAGGAAGAAAACAGGACAAGCGGAGCCCTGGTGGTGCAATAGACTAATTGAGGAAACCGAAAAAAGGGGAGGATAGACCGGAGGGAATTGTGAAGGGGGAGGGAGGCTTCTGGTACTACGAGGGGAAATTGTACGTGCCCAAAGCCTTCTGCCAAGAAGTACTGCAGCACTGTCACTGTACCAAGCTGGCTGGCCACTTCGGCTATGTAAAAACATTACACCTAGTGAATCGCCAGTTCTGGTGGCCGCAAATGAAGAGAGACATTTCCGAGTTTGTAGGATCGTGCCCCATCTGCATCACGGCAAAACGGAGGGGGGGGGACCGCCGGGGCTTCTCCAACCGACTCCCACGGCCATGAGGCCTTGGTCGGTGGTGTCGATGGATTTTATAGTGGAGCTTCTGGCTTCACAAGGGAAGACAGTGATTCTGGTGGTGGTGGACACTTTTTCAAAACAGGCGCATTTTATTCCTTGCAAGCAACTCCCCACCTCTAAGAAATTGGCTTATTTATTCTTCCAGCATATTGTTAGGCTGCACTCATTTTCAGACAAGGTCATTAGCGACCGCGGGCCGCAGTTCGTTGCCAACTTCTGGCGGGAGTTTTGCAAGGTGGCAGGCATAGAGCAGGGGCTGAGTTCCGCCTATCACCCACAGACGGACGGACAGACGGAACACGTGAACGGGCTTCTTGAAGGTGTTATGTAAACTATCAGCAGTCGAATTGAGTGGAGTTGCTCCTGTTTGCAGAATATGGATACAACAACAGCCTGCACAGCTCCACCAAAACGTCACCGTTTCAGATAGTGAATGGTTACAAAGGGAAGCCCTTCCCATTGCTGCCTAGCTGTGAGGAAACAGCGCCACCTACCTCTTGCCAACAATGGTGGGAGAACATTAAGAAAGGCTGGGCAGCCATTCAAGAAAATTTAGAGGTGGCCAAAAAAGACTACAAAACCTATTTTGATAAAAAGCACTCCCCGGAATAGGGGAGAGTGTATTCTTATCCACCAAAAACCTGTCTTTACCACAGACTTGCCGAAAGCTGGCATACAAATTTCTGGGCCCATTCAAAATAAAACGGGTGATAAATAAAGTGACTGTAGAACTGGAACTGCCTAAAATGTTTAGTAAAATTCACCCTGTTTTCCATTGCAGCCTTCTTCGCAAAGATCCTGGAATTACGTCATGGCACCCCCACCCTCAAGAGCCCACACCTATTCAAGTGAAGGGTCAGAATCACCATGAGGTGCTAGACTCAAAATTAAAAAGGGGGATATTGTACTACCTAGTCCATTGGAAATATTTCCCGCCAAGCTGTGATGAATGGGTCAAGTCATCAGACCTGCGGGCCCCCCTCCTTCTCAAAAGATTTTACCTACTGCACCCAGACAAACCCCGAGCAAGAGCTTAGGGGGGGGGGGCAGTATGTCAGACACTGGAAAATTACTGTAATGAAAGGCTTAGCTTAAATGAATGTAATGGAATGCTTAGCTTAACTCACTCCATTTTCTAACCTATATTATTAACCCTGGGAAGAGACCTTGCATATCAAAGTAGGAGCATAGTATTTACTAACACTGGTGTGAATTCCTGTCCCTGGAACTAACAAAGGCAATTCTCCTTTGAAGATAAAATGCCTCCGGGGATGGCAGTTTCGCCATCCCTGTGAGATCAAGGACCGCAGTGATAAGAGAAAGTTACTGTGTCAAAAGTATCACTTCATACTAAGAATGCTTGGGAATGTAGTTTTGTTTAGAAAACCTTTGATGTGCAATTCTTTAAAGTAACTCCTCACCGGGGAGAATGTATCAGTTCCAATCTTTCCACGCTCAGAAACTATGAACTCTCAAATAAAGCCTTAAACTTTGTATCAAATGAAGTCTGGTTGATTTGAAG
This sequence comes from Heteronotia binoei, assembly GCF_032191835.1. Classification (NCBI taxonomy): domain Eukaryota; kingdom Metazoa; phylum Chordata; class Lepidosauria; order Squamata; family Gekkonidae; genus Heteronotia; species Heteronotia binoei. The sequence continues at coordinate 1,681,316 of NC_083236.1, read as the reverse complement.
TTCCATCGTCTGACAAAAAGCAGTCTTCCACTCATCCCCCTCCTTAATGCACACTCTAAAGTACGCATCTTGTAAGTCCAGTTTTGTGAATATCTTCCCCTCCAAGACCATGCTGAGTAAGTCCTTGATGAGGGGAATGGGATAAACGTTGGAGGTGGAAATCCCATTAATCCCTCGAAAATCAGTACAAAGTCTGAGCGAGCCGTCCTTTTTCCTAAATAGGACGGGGGGAACGTGGGGGGCTGTCGCCGGTCTGATAAAACCCCATTTCAAGTTTTTGTCTAAAAATTTCCACAGTTCTACCTTCTCAGCCCATCCCATCGAATAAAGTTTCGCTTTAGGCAAGGTTTGCCCCGGAATCAGTTCAATGGCACAGTCCGTGTCTCTATGGGGCGGAAGCTCATCAGCCCCCTGCTTACTGAACACCCCCAGTAACTCTCTGTACTCCTTGGGGATAGAGTGGACCTCCTCCATAGTCAAGGAGACCCTTTCATTCCAAGGGGGTGGACGGGGGCCCCACTCTTCATTCCAGTGGTGGGTCCCACATCTCGGGTCATTGAATTCTATTGTTTGGTCGCTCCATCGGATGTCTGGCTCGTGTTGTGCCAACCACCCTACTTTGATGCCCACTGGTACCATTTGAATCTCTTAACACGCAGAGTTCTCCCTTCATTACAGACCCATCCATTTGCTCAAACTGGATGGGACGCGGCAAAGCCATTGTGGGGAGCCCCAGGGCGTCCACTAATTTAGGAGTTATTGGTCCCTCATGCAGCCCAAGTCAGTTAAGGCTTTCACCTGCACGAATCTCTTGAGCTTGCTGTTTAACAAAACTACGGGCACAAAATAAAGGGACCCCGTTACTCTCACCCTGAGTGGTGCCGGTTCTTCGGTGACCTGCTGGCTGGCACCGTTTAGAGCAGGTCATCCTAGTTTCCCGACAGCTCATCAGCCCAGGACATCTCACTCAGCTCATCTGTGACGATGGTGTCATCGTCCTGCATTGAGCTCGCAGCGACGTTGCTCTTAGCCACTTCCTTAGGGCAGCCGGCCGGCTTCTTGGGAGTCAGTGTGCTTGTTTTCGACGCGCTCGATGGCGCCTGGGGAGGGTTCGGGCAGCTACTGGCCAGGTGGTTCAGGTCCCTGCATCTGAAGCACTAACAAGTCCCCGCTGGCTTCCCCGTCACGCCCCCGCCTTGGGGCTTCTTCGCCTCCACTTTCCCCCCGGGCTTCGGGTCCCGACTCGACTTACTGCTCTGGTGCTGACGTTGTATGGCCACTCTCTTCATGTTGGTCTCTACCTCGCCCGCCAGTTGGATCCACCCCACCAGGGTGGTTGGTCTGGCTTGCTGCAGGGCGCGATCTAGAATACTCACATTCAGCCCACGGGTGAAGTGTTCGATCTTCATCAGCTCACTCCATCCCCTTACTTGGGCAGCGTTTGTACGAAATTCCGCTGCATATTCCCAAATTGTCTTCGAGCCTTGCTGCATGTCCCTCAGGGCAGCCAGCGCACGGGTCTCCTGTAGTGGATCCTCGTATTGGGCCAGCAGAGCCTGTAAGAAAGTGGCCACAAAGTCCAGTTTCGGGCTCATGGCCTCATACAAACTCACGTACCATCTCTTCGCGGCCCCCTTTAACTTCGACCCCAGGTAGTCTACACAGCTGAACTCATCAGGGAAGGTGTTTCCCCAATAGTGCATGTAGCTATTAGCCTGGATCATGAAGTACTCCACCTCCTCCGGGTCTCCATCAAAGGTAGCTTCCAGCTCCCATCCACAGCCTCCCTCCCGAGGAGGATGGGGCGCCGCTGGCGGGGGTGGTAGCGGAGCTGCAGGAGGTCTAGGTGGAGGTGGTTGGGGGCTCTCCTCAGGGCCGGCAAACCCAGGATTTGATTGATTTGCCTGTTGAATTCTCCTGCCATCATGGTGGTCATCCCCTGCATCTCATCTCGTAGCCCCTTAGCCACTTCTTCCACCTCCTTCCGGACCATCGCCCGGAATTCACGAGCCATCTCGTCTTCCTCTTCTTTTGGACCTGGTGCGTTGGGGTCCTCATCTCCTCCCCCCGCCGGGGGGTCGGCATCCATGACTGGTACGATCGCGGGCCTCGTTCTATCCTCCTCTCCCGGTCTCGGGTTATCTCCCCCTTCATTAGCCATTTTCACCCGGCGCATGTGCCTGGTTAGTATGGCCTCTCGTCACACTGGGGCCTCATCCATTGTGGTGGTAGAGGTGCGTGGCTGCCACTGCCGAGGGGTGACAAGGAGCTGCTGAATGTGGAGAGGGGGGGAAGGGAAAGAATAATAAGGCAACACGGTTGAGCCCTTCATGACACTTCCCAGACCAGGCTCAAGAAGAACCATAAAACAATCAATTAACAATGGAATTTTACTCATGCTTGACACCCAGGGTTCCTATGCAGAGGCAGGCAATGGCAAACCACATGCTTGGAAAACCCTGCTGGGCAACCATAAGTTGGCTGCGATCTAGTGGCACTTTGTTCATTTACAAAATTTATATCTCACTTTCTATCCCACCATTCTCAGAAAGGCCAACAAGGCCTATAATAAAATCATAGTTAAAACCATCATTAAAACAATTAAAACCAACATAACTGATATCACAAGAGCTGTTGCCAAATTCTTGACTGAAGTTGTCAACGATTATTTTAAGCAGGTTTCGTTGTGATTCTTAACCTTATTTTAACCTTTTTTGCTTCAAACTAAACAAAAGGGGCTCAGCTGGAGAAGGGGGAGAGGTCCTCACACTAGCCAGGGGCTCCAGCATCAACTTTTGAGTAGAGGCATGTTTGTGTTTACTTTTAAGAAAAGGAACTGGTACTGAACAGCACATGTACTGACTTGTACGTGTTAGGAAGACAGTGAAACCCACTACTCAGGCATTTTTTCAGGCATCTTTAGTGACATTGACTTATTCATGAGTTGCACCAAGTCAAGAGCATCCCACCACGGCTGCATTATAGTCTTAGAAGGATCAGCCCCAGCAGACTGTGAAGACGGAAGGGTTTATCTAACCCTTAGGAAACACTGAGCACACCTGGTGGTTGAAGGTTCCTTGGCACTCAGACTGTAAAAGGGCGTGCCTATTAAAACAACTAAGTCCAAAATAAAGTGGGGACCCCACTGACAAAGGGGGTCTTGGCTAGCAGTGTGGAAGATCCCTACATATAGCCAGGGATTCCACCATTTATTTTACACCTTATCTTACTTAGCATTACAGCAGACTGAAATCCAACAATCCAACATTTTTTTACTGTTTTTTACTGCAACAATCCAACATTTTTTACTGTTAAATGGTAGCTCTGAGGGAGACTGGATCAGATGGGGTTAATACAGGAGGATGAATTCTTTTTCTCCTTCCTCCTTCCATGCTGTTTTCTACTGCAGCTGCCTTTGGCTCCTCTGAGGGATCATTTTAGTTGCCTGAATATCACCCCTAATGGAGCAAAAGGCACCTACAGAGGATCACCTGAGGTCAGGAAAACAGGGCAGGGCAGAATTAAACCACCACCACCCCACCATCACTTTGCAACCTGAATCCAAACAAGGGTCTCCACAGCTGCTAGTTAGCAATAAAAATACATGAGAGATCTTATCATAGACTTTCCAGCACTTTTATGTACTCCATCCACTGTAAAACCCAAAACTGGGCTTTTGTTTTGTGTGGGGGTGGGGGGGTATAAATCCAGTGTTTGTAGGCATAAAAACCAACAACGACATAAAACTGATTGACACAAGGCATTACACCCAAGGGCTTTTGCTTTGACATGGCAAGGAGACCCCAGTGAACTTTGTGCCCCCAATCTTCCATAACTGAAGGCGTTCTGGAATAACTGATTTACTCCCCTTTTTGTGAACTGGCAGGATTAAAGGCTCCAGAGCAATCCAACAACAAAAACCTAGCAGCAGTTATGTTGCCACAAAGTGTTATGTATATATAACCTTTGGAATCCAGATACAATGAGGAATCACCCAATAAAATCCAGTACTTAAAATTAACCTCACAGAGCTTAGAATTAACCTTGTAGTACTTAGAATTAACCTCATTGAAATCAATCCAACCCTTCCATTTCTGGATCACAATACAGAATCATAGAAACTTCAACTTAACTTTCTAAAGAATATCAAAACAGTTTTTAGGCATTCACCAATCCAGTATATAAATAATTGTTTCTTACCTGGACCAAATTCCATCCTATTAGGGATTCAGCAATAATGGATGTTACAGTTGTGCATACTCCACCAAAAACCATCAAGTGTGTAGGTCCATATTTTATTGCATCGTAGAAGGCTTTGAGCCCCTTTGCATTGTCACACTGTGGGGAAAAAATATTAAGTCATTAAATGCATTGAATATTGACCAGATTTTTTTTAATACAGTCAATATTAAGTACTAGGAATTCAGCTTTCTATCTCTTCCCCACTCCCTGCAGCTTCTATTTATTTATTTATTTATTTATTTATTTATTTGGGATTTATATCCCGCCCTTCCCACAAGTGGCTCAGGGCGGCTTCCAGTGATAGATCCAACAAAATTACAGTACTTAAACATATAAAGGGATCAACATTTAAAACAGATAAAAACAGATAAAACCATGGTTATCAATAAATATTAATAAATATTAATAAATATTTCAGCTATATATAAAAGAAAGAAATCCGGCAAGTTACATTCTACCTAGGAAAAGGACAGTCTTTCTCCACAGTGGCATCCAAAGTAGTGCCAAAGCAGTTTACATCATTCTCATCTCCCTCTTTTCATCTGCACAACAACTCTGTAAGGCAGGTTAGGCTGAAAGTCTGTGACTGGTCTAAAATCACCCAGTCAGCTTCCACAGCAAGAACCTGGGTCTGGTAGACCCCGCTCTGAAGCACTAATGCTACATCACAATGGCTGTCATGGGGGGGGGGGGTGCTGCTGTTGAACAGGAGCAAGCAGCCAGGTCTACTTAAGTCATGCCAGTCAGTCAGGTGGCATCAAGTTACCCAGAAGGTGCTGCCAGGCCTAGGGTAGCCAACCCCCAGGTGGAGACTGAAGACCTCCTGATATAACATCTGAACTCCAGACAACAAATCTCTTTCCCCTGGAGAAAGCAACTGCTTTGGAGGGTGGATTCTATGGCATTATATTCAGCTGAGTCTTCTACCCTCCCCAAACTCTGGCTGCCTTAGAATCCTCCACAAAATCACTAGGAATTTCCCACCAACCTGGAGCTGGCAGCCCTAGTCAGGACTGGCCCTAATGAGTTCTCCCTCAGAGGCCAAAATAGGCCTGGAAAAGGGTCTCCTCCCCCTGCCTTTTACTGACAGAACCAAACTTGGTTGCCTAGCAATAGCCACTGCCTAACAGTTTCCCCAGTGGCCCAATCCTTGTCTGTTCTGGGGCTGGAGAGTGGAGTTCCTCTGAGCGACACGCAGCTCAGCCAAAGGGAGGGTAGGTGAGCCATCCCCAATATGGATAGGCTTTTTTATGTATGTATGTATGTATGTGTATGTATGTATGTATGTATGTATGTGTATATATATGTATGTATGTATGTATGTATGTATGTATATGTGTGTGTGTGTGTATGATTAGCATAACTAACACGGGAGAAGCTGCACAATGTTTAACAACCAACAAACTTTAAACTGTTGCTAAAAAAATAGACAAAACTCCTAAAAACACTTTGTATCCTTTGCTTTGAGAATTTTTGCTTTCAGAATTGTATCTGACATAGCCTGCCCCTTCATGTAATAAAACAGAAGTCATCTGAAATCACAGGTAAAGACAATGACTGTGAAAACCATTGTTCCATTTGTCTGAACTATGTAATTAAAATCCAACAAAATACAGTGTTGTTTCCACTCAGTATCCCTCTTCTATTGTAATGACCCTCACAATATTCCTTCAGGGCTGAAGTTAGATTTCGCTGATACACACTCCCTCCAGAGCATTACTTTAATAAATATGTTGTTGTATCACTACTTGGAGACCGCAACAGTTGCCATGCAAAGTTTCCTTCTTGCAAGCTGCTTAGAAGGGATGGGGTGAAATATAGACAGATTATGTGCTATTGCCAATTCCCCCCCAGCACTGAGCATGCTCAATGATGAGCTGAACAACGATGGTACCCAGAAAATAAAAAACAACAACAAATAAGTTGTTTCCAGTATATCTTGCATTCCATTTGCATCAAACCTACCATGTTGCAAACAGGTTAGCAACTCATTAACAAAGTTATTAGCTTTTTCAGAAGCTGAGCTTTAATTATGTTCATGTGTTTTTATTGAACTGTTTTATAATTTTAAATGTTAATGTAATTGTTTGAATCTTTTAATGTTTTCCTGTTTGGGGCCCCAAGGACCCTGATATGGTGGAAAGGCAGCACAAAAACATTTTAAATAGAATAAATAAATAAATAGTGGTGCTTCTCAAGAGCTCTAGTTGATTCTAATATTTTGGAATATTTCCAGGACTCAATCACAGAAAAACAGCCAGAGAAGCCGAGTGAGGTGGTGGGAGGTGCTGAAAGAGGCTCCCAGAGTTCCCTTTCAGCTGAGCATGTAAGCAGTGGCCACTCACTGACACAGGAAGCGCTGCTCAGCAGCAGTCTGGAGCTGCCCAGAGGCTTGCCCTTCCCATGGTTTTCCCCAGATGCAGAAAACACCCCCTGCTGCCTGCCCACAACCCCCCAAGGCAAGAAGAACTTCCAATGTTAGACTATTCGGATGCTCAGCTGTAAATAGGTTATTACACCACAGGCAAAAGGTCAGAGAAGAGACACCACAGGGAACTCTCTTAAAACAACTCCGTGTCAACATTCAAGTAGAACACAGCTTTCACAAGTACTGATTCCTCTGTTTGGACTGGAGTTAATTATTTGCATGTGTTATATCATTCTGCTCTTGCACACCTTTTGTTATGTTTTTGTATCGATCTGCCTTTTTGAACTATGATAAATGAGGGAAGAGAGCGAAAATGCAGAGCCATCAGCTCCAGACATTTTTTAAACTGTAGGTTTTTGTACAACACATGGCACTAATCCCAAATCTGACACACAGGGTTAACCACCATTGTTCTGGTTTCAGGCAAATTTATATGCACCTAACATGTCAGGCTGACAGATCAAACTGGAGAAGTCAACAGTTATGGGGACCCTTTCTCCAGATAAACTGGAGAAGAGCACCCTGTCAGGCATGCTATTTCTAAGTACTGGTTTTATATGTACCTAGGAAACAGGCCAGAGTTAAAGCAGGATATCACCTTTGTCTTTTCCCCTTTCTTCTTCTCCCTTCCTCCCCCCCTTTGGATGCATAATAAATCCATCTAGACCCAGGATGTTTTAGAGTAACCTTGTATTAATGGTGTAGAAAGCCTCTCCCCCAGATTCACACAGCCATGCCTTATCAGCTGCAGAGAATGTGTGAGAAATGGAGATGTTGTCATTAGCTAACATTCCTTAGCCATAAAAGAGATACTAGTGAGTAGCCTTTGAACTCTCAACTCAATTTACATCTTTATGTTATTCTTTTGAAGTTATCTGTAACCCTGCCTTTTGAAGTTTGCCTATAAGATACTATCCAATGCTATGTATGCCATTACTTCCAAGGAATCCATCCTTGGAGCAAGCCATGGAGTTTTACAATAAAGCAAGTTTTGATTAAAGAACAAACGCTTGATGATTGTGAAATATCGATGCTTGACACACCCTTCAATAAGAAATCTAATGCAGCCACATTCAATGACTATAACAGCTCTACAGCGCATGAGATTTTTCATGCATTACTTGTTTAAGTGTATAACTAGCAATTAAATCGGAATATAACAAAGACATTCCAAAAACATGTAGTATTTGTTGGGTATCATGCACAATGTATGTCAAGATTGGCTGCTACTGAAGTGTTCATTTGGTTGCAAACCCAGGTTTGCTGCTATGTATTGTGTGAAGAGAAGAAAGACCCAGTTAACACAAAGTGTTATGCACCCCAAGAAGATTGCAAAGTTACATAGAGAAGATGCTGAGCTGCAAAGAGGTTATCCCCATCACAGGCAAAAGGGTCAGAGTGGGGGGAAACTGCAGACAACTCTCTGAACACTGGATTGTGCTGAAAGGGAGCGTCAAACTCTTCCTAGGTAGTCAGCTGAATGTTTCCTGTCACTTTAGTTGTTAGCTGGCACAGAATTCTGCTAGCTGGTCCCAAATACAAATAGCTGAATGATCCAAAACTTAACCATCCATTGTTTAATTTGTTTTGTGCTGTTAAAATTTCCTTTTTATTATAATAATAAGCACATGCTTTCATGAACATATGAAGCCACCACAGAGCCAGATTAACAATTAGGCCAAGTAGGCACTGGCCTATGGGCCCCCACGCCTTTAGGGGCCCCAGTTTCCCTTTACTCCCAGCCCTCCCAGCCTGCACAGCCAGCAGCTGAGCTGCTCTTTGCCTGACTTGCCTGGTGCGGCTGCTGCTGGTTTTGTCCCCAAGTTTGCCTCTCTCTGCCTCTCCCCCCCTCCGCAGTTTAGTCAAAGGGGCTTTTGAGAAGGTGCCTGCAGGCTGCAGCTGGGGCCATGGGAGGCGGGGGGGTGCCTCTCAGACTCTAAGATAATTTGCGAGGGTGGCCCCAAGATTTTGCCTGCCTAGGAGGAGCCTCCACAGGATTTAATCTGGCACTGAGCCACAGGCTCTTCTGATCCAGGATTCTCAACCCTGGCTGGCAAATTGTTGGATTTCTTATACATATATATGATGTTTCTATATGACTGTTCTTATTGAAGGGTCCCAAAGTATTCCTCCAATAAAAGCGGATGGTTGGCCGATGGATGAATTATCTGGGAAAATACATTTGATACTAATTAGCGGCTGGCCGGATAAACTTATCGGCAAAAATATGTGTGGAGTCAATATCTTGTTATGTGACTGCATAATTGCACAAAAATGCTGAAAAAACAACTTGGTTCCCAGAACATCTGAAGATGGTTAAAGTAAACTTTGATAACGGCGTCCTCAACGCATGGAGTCCTAATGAGGATCTGGGAAAACAAGTCTATTAATCTCATTTCGGAAGATGACTTTGACAATGCCCTTGTATGGGGCTTCAATGCGTCCAGCGTGAAGAAATATTGCTAAACAACCTGAATCCTACAGAATAATATTATGGATTTTGTCTATACCCTGTTGGGAAGAGATTAGATTGATAGGAGGCTGAAATGATCTCCTATAGAGGGGTTTCTATAACAATCATCCCAATACTGTAGTGAAATGGAGAAAGGAGAGAGTGAGAGAGAGATTGCCAAATGGGGAATCAGCCTGTCAGGAATTCAGGCATGAGACACAGAGGAGAGATTCTTATTAAATGGATTTGTTAGACTTTCCTAATAGGCTAGGGAATTATAGTGGTTATATAGAATGCACATACACACATACATAGCCTTTCCCTTTTATATATATATTCATATATGGCAATATTCCTGGTCTCACGTGTGATTTTATTATGATATATTATGATATTATGTTTTATTATGATATATGTGTATTAAGGTATTGATTAGAATGGGTGAGATAGGGTTCCCAGGCTTTCATGGGAAGCTGTTGGTCCCCGATGGGGATTTTTGCCCTTTAGGGTTCAGTGGCCTATCTGGTACTAATTAGCATAAGTATTTGGCAACAATACGTGGTTTCTTATGTGACAGGGGCTTTTGGGGCTTTCCATCCAAAAGATGACGAAATCTGGGTTTCTGGATTCTGACTGGATAGAAGGAAAGGGGTGCTTTCTGGATTCTGATTGGATAGAAGGAAAGGGGTGCTTTCTGGATTCTGATTGGACATAAAGGGAAAGGGCTGATGCTATGGAAAACGTATAATTGGGCTTACCAAGAAGGGTGCAGTTGGTTAGCCAGTTAGCTAGTTAACAGTGAGTTTAAGGGAAGCCTCCTGAGAAGCAAGACCCCTCAACATTGCTGCATAGACAACCACCTGAAGCCATAGGAGAGGTGAGGAGGAAATGCTTTTTGCTATCTTTACAATGGCTTTGCTTATATTAAATGTAATAGGCTAAGGAATCTGAGCATAGGAAAGACTATAACCATGTAACTAAGCAGCTATGTAACCATGGGTCATGTAACCACACACACCCATGAGTCCATGTAGTCATTTAATCATGTGAGCTACTAGTCTCACAGGGCAAGACAGTGATTCTGGTAGTAGTAGACACCTTTTCAAAACAGGCGCACTTTATTCCCTGCGATCAACTGCCCACTGCCAAGAGGCTTGCCTATCTATTTTTCCATCATATTGTGAAATTACATTCATTCCCTGGCAAGGTCATTAGTGACAGGGGCCCGCAGTTCGTTGCCAACTGCTGGCGGGAGTTTTGTAAGTTATCTGGTATAGAACAGGGGTTGAGCTCCGCCTACCACCCGCAAACAGACGGACAGATGGAACGCGTGAACGCTTTGTTGGAACAGTATTTAAGGTGTTATGTAAACCACCAACATACCAACTGGGTGGATCTTTTACCATTTTTAGAATATGGTTACAACAACAGCATGCACAGCTCAACCAAGGCTTCCTCTTTTCAGATTGTGAATGGATATGAGGGGAAGCCTGTTCCTCTCCTGCCAGGGGTCGAACGAACCTGCGACCCCACCTCGTTCAAATAATGGTGGGGAAAACTCGGGAGTAGCTGGAAAATGATCCAAGAGAATCTGGAGGTGGCAAAAGAAGAGTATAAAAAGCAGTATGACACGTGTCATGTACCGGTGGGGGATTATAAGGTGGGGGATTCAGTGTTTGTGTCAACCAAAAACCTCCCCCTGAACCAGCCATCCAAGAAATTGACCTACAGATTCTTGGGTCCTTTTAAGATCAATTGGGTGATTAATAAGGTTACAGTGAAACTAGAACTGCCCAAAATGTTTAGTAAAATACACCCTGTCTTTCATTGCAGTCTTCTGCAAAGAGACCCGGGTGGTTCTTCTTGGCACCCTCGACCGCCAGCTCCACAACCTATCCAGATTGGGAATCAGAATCATCATGAACTGCAGGAGATTTTAGATTCGAAATTGAAATGTGGAATGTTGTATTGTTTGATCAAATGGAAACATTTCCCAGCCAGTGAAAATGAATGGGTGGCTGAGAAAGATGTGTTAGCTCCTGACTTAGTAAATAAATGTCAGAAAGCATTTCCTCAGAAGCCCCAAGGTTGATTTTAGGGGGGGGGGGGGGAAGTATGTCAAGCATGAGTAAAATTCCATTGCTAATTGATTGTTTTAGGGTCCTTCTTGAGCCTGGTCTGGGAAGTGTCATGAAGTGCTCAACCATGTTGCCTTATTATTCTTTCCCTTCCCCCCGTCTTGCTTTATGGCTAGCAATTAGTAGTAATGGGAACTGAAACCAAGTAATCAGCACCTTCTCACACATCCCGTGAAGGGATATAGGCCATCTGGAGAAAGCAAGGACGAAGTCCTGATAATGCTATGGGAACCTAGACATTTATGAGAATTTATGTGTGAATGCTACCCCGCAACCCCATTCCTTAGAATCCCTTTGAAGTAAGCCTCAAAAGTATTGTATCAATGTATCAGTTTCAATCTTCTCAAGAACTGTCTATGCCAAAGTATCGGTCTATCAATAAACGTAGTCTTTGTAGCAACTTCGACTCGTCATTGAGCCCGCATGCTTGACAGCTCTCTGAAATACCATCTGTGACTTTTCTGAGCACCGCTCCCCACCCAAGATGGCCCCTGCCCCATGTTCCAGGAAAGTGAGCTTGGCCAATGCCCAGTGAGGCTTGTACCCACTGAGAGGTGGTTCCTATCTTGAATAAAAGAGGGAGGGGATTTGACTTAATACATCACTACGCCACACTGGCTCCCCAGTCAGCATTGCCCTGGCTCAGTTTGGTTACTTTACCAGCTAATGATCCTAGGAACACGAAGGAACAGAACAAAGATAGAACCACCACTAGAACAGGTAAATCACAACCAGAGAATACATATGAGAGGGGTTAAAGAAGACTTAGAGCCAGCAGGCATCTTCCCCTGTAAACTGATCACATGGGTTTGGTCAGACTCAGGATCCTGGTTTTGTAGACATTCCTCTGTTCTTTCTGAGGTTTTTGTTTTGTTTTGGGTGGAACAAAATGCCCTCAGAGCAGAAGGAATGCTCACCTGAGTACCTAAGATTCCATTCTTGCACAGAGGAGGAAGAGAGCATCTTGGAATGGACTCCCAAGAATGGCGTCTCAGTGACAGACAGGAATTGATGACCACATCCTGCAACACTCTTTGCCAAAGGCAGCAATCGACTGAGGAGAAGAGGGGAAGTTTGTAGAGCCTGGCAAAGGTCGAGGCTGAAGAGCATGTTCCCACCTTGCGTATTTCCTCAACTAAGGCTTGATGATCAAAGGCTGCAGCAACAGTGGCTGCATTCCTCACTGACTGGACAGTGATTCCTACAGGAACTGGAATATTGCTTGCCTTGTAGGCATTGGAGATGCACTGTCAAATGGCATAGCTCAGAGGTGTCAAATGTCTGGCCTGTGGGCCTTATCTGGCCCCCAGAGGGCTTCTGTCTGGTCCACAAGGAACTGCCTATGGTCTGCTTTCTTCTCCCTCTCTCCTGCTCCTGTGGTTGCCATTTTTGTTTTTCTCTACGAGATTGAGGCAGCCAAGCAAAGCAGCCTCTGCTCTTTCTCTCTTCTCCCTCTCTCTTCCTCAAGGGAGGGGGAGGAAGGAAGCACCTCACCCAATTGAGGACCTTGGCTCTGAAGCTCTGCTGTGTGATTTAGAGAGCCTGGCACAGCTAGAGCTCTCTCAATCAAAGCTAGAGCTTGTGCCAGGCTCTCGCAATCATGTAAACTATTATCACCCTGCTTGATATGGGCATTGGCTGAAAAACTGTCTGTCCTGATGAGTACACGCCAGTCCCCAATGTCTGCCTGGAAGAAGTTGAGCACTTTCCTGACAGCTCTGCATTCCAAGACACTGATGTCCATCATCTCTTCCTTTGATGTCTATATGCTTTGGGCTGGACAGTGGTGCTGCCCAACCAGAGAGACTCGCGGTCTGAAAAGTTGCAGGATGTGGTCTGAGACACAGGATTGGTCCCCTCTCACCAAACCATGCTCTGACTCAGAAACTGTTTTAGGTTTAAAGTTAAGTTGTTCTTCTGCAGGATCTCTAATTGATAGAGCTGGAGGAACCGCTGAAGTGGTCCAGCAGGTAATCAGGGCCATGGAACTGCCCTTGTGCAGGAGGTTATTAGGTCCTGGGGGCATGCCAGGGACATCAGCAGGGTAGTCTGGGTTTTGGGGTTTCCAGGAGCTGAAAGGTTCTGAGGACATCCCTGTACCCAAGCTCTCAAGTGGGAGGTCAGGATATCATCAGATAAGGATGGTAAATACGATTGGTTTCAAATGCAACAAATAAAGAGTTTGGTGGAAAACAACATTAAAACTGAAGGAATAAGACAAGAGCAAACAGAAATGGAAAAAGTTCTGCTTGGAGATAATGAAAAATTAATTTCAAAAACTTATAAGTTACTTTTAAAATGGTCTACGGAAGATGAAGTAGTGAAATCTCAAATGATTAAATGGGCAATAAATGTAAATAAAGAAATACAGATGGAGACATGGGAATATTTATGGAAGAACTCTATGAAACTTCCAACATGTCAGAGTATTAAAGAGAACTGTTCTAAAATGATGTATACATGGCATATGACTCCTAAAAAATTGGCAAAGATGAATAACAAGATGCCAGACAGATGTTGGAAATGCAAAAAACATGAAGGTTCTTTCTACCATATGTGGTGGATTTGTGAAAGAGCGAAAAAGTATTGGCAGATGATCCAACAAGAAATTTCTAGGATCTTGGGATATCAATTCAAGAAAGCTGCAGAGACTTTCCTGTTGGGATTACAAATGGAAAAATTTCCAAAAGAAGATAGAACTTTAATCTGGTACTTGCTTTCAGCTGCTAGGACACTATATGCGCAGTTATGGAAGCAAGAAAAAATACCAGAAAAATGGGATTGGTGTCGTGGGTGCTGGGGACCCTGCAGAGGAAGACAAGTCTGCCGAGGAAACTGTACCCCTGCCACCTGCACCAGTACCCCTGCCTCCTGCTGAAGAAGATCCCAGCCCCCCTGCCTCACCCTCTCGGGTGGCTCGTGTGTGTGACCGCCTCCGTCAGGACCTCAGGGATCGGAGGAGGGCGGCACGCTCACAAGCAAGATGCTCCCTGAGTCCTGAGTTTTGAGAGGATTCTGGCCCTCCTAAGAGCAAGGATGCTTGAGTTGTAACAGGATCCTGGCTGCCTCCCAGAGCCAGCAATTAGCCCAAATGGGCTACAGCCAGCAGAGGGCTATATAGCTGTGGGCTTTGGGAGGAGGCTTTGTGGAAGCAACTAGTCATCTCCCTGACATTCTAGCATCCACTCCGGCTTGACTTTGGTTCCTGACTCCCTGACTTTGGCTTTTGACTTCTGGACTCCCTGACCTCGGCTTCTGGACCTCGGACCTGCAATACTTGCACAGCGATTTGGATTTGGCACCTCGGACACTCCTGCTTGCTGGCTACAGACCTCGGACTGCCTCTGGACTTTGCCTGACCCGGCCCCAGCCGTGACAATTGGATTGTAAAAGTTATGACATGGAGTGAGATGGACAAATTAACAAGAACTTTAAGAGACTATGATTTAGAAGATTTTAAAAGGGAGTGGAAAAAATTTAGAAGTTATGTAGAAGACGAGTGGAAAGTAAAAGGACTTTGGACAATTTTTGATAATGATTAAACTTTAGAAGAAAGAAGAATATTAATTTTAATTCTTAGTAATTAACGGTACCTTTTAATGTTAGTATTTTAAGTAAATAACACTGACGGGCGTCAAGTAACGCGGGGAGGGGTGATTAGAAAGAAGCATATGGGATAGATGAAAAGAAGTTATTAAAGGAAATTGTTACCATATGTTATCAATAAAATTGTTTAAAACAGAAAACTCTCCCTCTGGTCTAAAATCACTCTAGGAGAAGAGCAAGTAAAGCAAATTGAACCAGGGCAATGCCCACCCTGTAGCAGCCCCGTAGTGCAGTGTAGTAAAGCTGCAGTACTGCAGTCCTAAGCTCTGCTCACGACCTGCGTTCGATTCCAGCGGAAGCTGGGTTCAGGTAGCCGGCTCAAGGTTGCTTCAGCCTTCCATTCTTCTGAGGTCGGTAAAATGAGTACCCAGCTTGCTAGAGGAAAAGCATAGATGACTGGGAAGGCAATGGCAAACCACCCTGTAAAAAGTCTACCGTGAAAACGTTGTGATGCAACATCACCCCAGATTTGGAGACGACTGGTGCTTGCGTAGGGGACTACCTTTACCTTTTTAATTCCCACCCAGGAAACAGGGAGTTGGAGAATTTAGTCCTGCCTCCCTGAGCAATTGGTGGGAATCACCCATTCCAACATGCTCTCCTAACCTCAGAGCAAGAAGGGAGACAGCACCCAAGAAGTCTGAAGGAGGATGAGACACAGAAGGGCAGCCACGAAGGAGGAGCTAGAAAAGATTCTTAAGTGAAAGGATGCATCACTGATGACCAAAGTTAATCCATGCCATAATATTTTCCATTTCCGGTTTGGTGTAGTGGTTAAGTGTGCAGACTCTTATTAGTTTGATTCCCCACTCCTCCACTTGCAGCTGCTGGAATGGCCTTGGATTAGCCATAGGTCTCACAGGAGTTGTCCTTGAAAGGGCAGCTGCTGTGAAAGCTCTCTTAGCTCCACCTACCTCACAGGGTGTTTGTTGTGGGGGGAGAAGATATAGGAGATTGTAAATTGCTCTGAGTATCTGATTCAGAGAGAAGGGCAGGGTAGAAATCTGCAGTCCTCTTCTTCTATGTATGGGTGTGACAGTTGGACAATGAAGATGTAATGTACTGAGTGACGAGACGTGTTGAAGGCTACATACTTTATTAGCGGAACATCACAAGAGGGTGAAATGCAGGCCGGGTCCCGCTATACATACAAACCCCCGGACCAACCTTCAGTCTGGCCAGGTCCAATCCTGGCCAGTTAAACTTCCCGCCACAGATCTTGATTGGCGGGGTAGTTTCGCACGCTACATCGAGTGACCAGTGGACTTCCTCTGGTCACCTCTGTAGCGTCACTGCGCAGTAACTTCAGGACTGCATTGCAAGACACAACACTCCTCCCCCCTAGTTCAAGACACATAGTCCTTCAAGTAAGCTGGCGCCCTGCGCTCCCTGCTTTACCTCCTCGGGGTTATTTGGGGCATTGGAGCGGCCGCCGGGAATGGGGTTTCCTCTCAGGGACTTGACACCGGCAGAGGGCGGTCTGATTCTTGTTGCTGTTCTGGAACCTCCATTCTTGGCGGGTCGCACCCTCCGCTGTGTTGCTCTTCCACCCGCGTGGTCAGCAGGATCGGCGCCCTCTGAGCCACTTCCGGGGGTGTTGCGGCTACCTCTCTCCCACTTGCTGCTTCCCCAATCACTGTTGGTTCTTCCAGCAAGGTGCGGCGGCACAGCTGGTCAATATGCCTCCTTAGGATCTGACCCCCCTCGGACGAGATCTCGTATGAACGGGATACTGTCACCCAAAGCACCCGGCCAACAACCCACTCCGGGCTGCTTCTGAAATTCTTTGCATAGACTGGATCCCCTGGAAAGAATCCCCGCGCAGCTTCCCTGACGTCGGAGGAACTGCGGAAGTCGGTAGCCTTGTCGGGATGTAGCCTGTCTAACCTTCTGATCAATTTCCTCCCCATTAGTAATTCGGCAGGGCTTGATTCGGTGACAGGGTTGGGGGTGATCCTGTTATCAAATAGGAAGGCTGCCAGGCAGTGGTCCCAGTCGCCCTGTATGATGCAACCCAGGGCCTCTTTGGTGGTGCGCACCATGCGCTCTGCTTGGCCGTTGGTGGCCAGATGGAAGGGGGCAGACCGAACGTGCTGAATGAGATATCTATTCAAGAATTCCCGGGAGGTGAAAGCGGTCCCATTGTCCGTGACCAGGGCATCGAGGATTCCGTGTGTGCAAAAGACCCTTCACAAGACTCGGACCGCTGTGGGGGTGGAAGCTACAGGGATCACCTTTAACCACTTGGTGTATGCATCGACCAAGATGAAGAATATTTGGCCCTGATATGGCCCCGCAAAATCTAAGTGAAGCCGGGACCACGGCCTCCGGTTGGACTCCCAGCGGTGGACGGGGGCGCTAGGCGGATCGGGATGGGACTCTTGGTAGGGTTGGCACCTTCTCACCCACCCCTCTATCTTGTCATCAATACCCGGCCACCATACATAACTGCATGCCAGGGCCTTCATCCGCACTATCCCCAGGTGTGTTTCATGTAAAGCTTCTAACACTTGCTTCCGCAGTGGGGGGGAACCACTACCCTGCTACCCCAGAGTATGCACCCCTTGTGTGTGGACAGCTCATCTCTGCGCGATGCGAACACCCTGAATTCTGTGTCCAGTTTGCCTGTGGGCCACCCCCTTCCCACCCAGTCCAAAACACGTGCGAGTATACGGTCCCTCCCCATGGCCCGGGCCACCTCAGCGGCGTGGAGGGGCCGCTCCGGCAGAGTCTCCATAAGCATCACATGGTGGGCAGGGGCAGGATCTGGGTACATCGAGGGTAGCAGCTGAGGGCATCAGCGTGCCCCATAGCTTTGCCCAGGCGGTGAACCAGGGTGTATGTGTACAAGTTCAGAAACTGGTTCCACCTCAGGATGCGCTGTGACAAAATTTGCGGGGTCTGGCGGTCTGGGGCGAGGAGGCCCAGGAGCGGCTTGTGGTCCTTGGCAATCGTGAAATGCCTACCATACAGGTAGTCGTTGAATTTATGCACACCCGCCACAATTGCCAAGGCCTCCTTGTCGATCTAAGCATAGTTGCACTCTGCAGGGGTCAGGGTTCTCGAATAATAGGCCACGGGAACCTCTCTCCGGTCGGGGAGTTGGTGCCCCAGGACTGCGCCCACCTCAAACAAGGAAGCATCGCAAGCCAAAATCAGTGGTAGGGCTTCATCAAAATGGTGAAGCACCGCGTTGGAAACAAGGAGGTCTTTGACTGCCTAAAAAGCAGCGGCCTACTGCTTTCCCCAGACCCACGGGCTGTGTTTATCGAGCAGCCTGTGGAGGGGTTCTGCTATGGCCACTTTGTGGGGCAAAAACGAATGATAAAAATTTAATAAACCCAAGAAACTTTGTATCTCCGCCTTGCACGTGGGGGTCAAGGCATGGACTATGGCCCTGGTCTTGTCCTCTCTCGGGTGGATTCCCGCGGTGTCTACCGCAAAGCCCAAGAATTCCACCCTCGGCACCCCTAGTGAACACTTTTCCTTTTTTACTTTCAGACCCGCCGTCTGGAAGCAGTGGAGCACCTCTCTCAGGCGGCTGCTGTACTCCTCCGCGTCCGGGGCCGCGATCAGAACGTCATCTAAGAACGGTTGCACTCCGGGGATCCCTTTGAGAAGAGAGTCCATTATGCTCTGAAAGATCCCCGGAGCTACACTAACCCCAAATTGCAACCGCCGCACCCGAAAAGCTCCCCTGTGGGTCACAATAGTTTGAGCCTCTGCTGTCTTGGTGTCTACCGGGAGTTGCTGGTACGCCGGGGCCAGGTCCAGTTTTCCAAAAACCTTGGAACCAGCTAGGGCCGCCAGGATGTGGCTGACCACCGGAACGGGGTATGGATTGTCCTGGAGCGCTTTATTGATAGTGCACTTATAGTCAGCGCATATTTGCACATCCCCGTTCGGCTTCACTGGCGTGACTATGGGTATTTCCCAGGCAGCATAGGATACTGGTTCCAGCACTCCCTGGGCCGTGAGTCGGTCCAGCTCTGCTTCTATTTTAGGTTTTGGCGCGAACGGAACTCTTCTGGCCTTCAGTCTT
Organism: Heteronotia binoei; assembly: GCF_032191835.1. Classification (NCBI taxonomy): domain Eukaryota; kingdom Metazoa; phylum Chordata; class Lepidosauria; order Squamata; family Gekkonidae; genus Heteronotia; species Heteronotia binoei. The sequence continues at coordinate 1,662,408 of NC_083236.1, read as the reverse complement.
ATCGGTCTAACGAGGGGATCGAAAGGTAGGGTGATGGGTGGCCCCTTGTAACTCCCCAGGGACCCATCAAACACTTCGGGGAATTCCCGGCACACATTCTCGAAGTTATTCGTTTGCATCTGCTGCACCCCCACTATTGGAATACCTAGGGGTCGAAACCAGGCCAGCCCCAGTAATGTGGTGAGCTGGCGCTTTACAACGAGAATGTCCAGTAGCCATCTGAAGTTCTTACGCTCTACTCCTACCGTGGCCCAGCCCAACACGTGCACGGGGTTTTTTTGGAAGTCCCGCAGTATAAAATCAGCCAGTCTCAAATTGAGCCGGCGCCAGGGGCACAGCTTTCTTAGGGTCTCCTCTGAAATTATGGAGATGGAGGAGCCCGAGTCCAACTCCATTTGGCATGGAGCGCCCTCGATAAAGACCGACAGTCTGACCTTGTCGGGGGCAGTCAGGGGCAAGTTCATTACCTGCAGGCTAGTCGATACTGTCGTATGGGCATCGGTCGAGCCCTGGTGAGCAGACTGACATCTGCAAGTTTGGTGTAGTGTTTAAGAGTGTGGACTCTTATCTGGAGAGCCAGTTTGGTGTAGTGGTTAAGAGTGTGGACTCTTATCTGGGAGAACCGGGTTTGATTCCCCACTCCTCCACTTGCACCTGCTAGCATGGCCTTGGGTCAGCCATAGCTCTGGCAGAGGTTGTCCTTGAAAGGGCAGCTGCTGTGAGAGCCCTCTCCAGCCCCACCCACCTCACAGGGTGTCTGTTGTGGGGGAGGAAGGTAAAGAGGATTGTGAGCCGCTCTGAGACTCTTCGGAGTGGAGGGCGGGATATAAATCCAATATCATCTTCTTCTTCTTCTGCAATTGGCCTTGGCCCGGCAAGCCCGTGCGATGTGGCCCACCTTTCCACAGTTCCTGCAGTCCATGTTGCGATAGGGACAGTCCTGTCTCTCGTGGGGATCTCCACAGATGGCACACTTGCTGTAGGCCGGTCTCTCTGTTGCTGTGGTTGCTCTCGGTCCTGTTCCTTATTGGCGGCGGAGCTGGTGGTCCTCTTCGTCCTCTGGGTCGCCCGGCGCCATCTCTTCCTGGTAGACTGCGTCTCCTCGCGGGTTGTTGTACGCTTTGGTGGTTCTCTCGAACGTGGTCGCTTCGTTGAAAGCTTGTTGAAGGGTGACCTCCTCCTTCACGAAGAGCTTTTGCTGTAGCCTTTCGTCTCGGAGGCCCCAGACGAATCGGTCTCTCGGGGCTTCCTCCCGTTTGTCAAATCCACAGTTCCCAGCAATCTGGCGGAGAGCAGCCAGGTAGACGGCTGCCGTTTCTCCTGCCTCTTGATCTCTCTTGTGGAAGAGAAATCAGCGGGCGATGATTGAAGGCTGCGGCAAGAAATGCCCAGTGAGGAGTCTGACGATCTCCCCGTACGTTTTCTCGGTGACCTTTGCGGGGGCCGAGAAACCTTTGGTGATCTCGAAGGTGGCCTCCCCACAGACGCTCAGGAGTACGTCTCTCATGCGGCTGTCGTCGGTAATCATGTTTGCGCGTAGGTAGCATTCGACCCACTCCGTGTAGGCCTCCCACCTCTTGGGGTTGGCGGGGTCGAACTCAGCAAGGTGGCCCGTCGTTACACTTGGGTTCACCATGGCGGCGGGCACTTCCGTCTCTTTCGGCTGCGTGCTTTCCTCGTCTCCAGCCAGGTCAGCGACCTCCCGCTTGGGGAGTTACCTGGCTGGATCCCACCTTCGTCGCCAGTGTAATGTACTGAGTGACGAGACGTGCTGAAGGCTATATACTTTATTAGCGGTACATCACAAGAGGGCGAAATGCGGGCCGGGTCCCGCTATATATACAACCCCCCGGACCAACCTTCAGTCTGGCCAGGTCCAATCCTGGCCAGTTAAACTTCCCGCCACAGATCTTGATTGGCGGGGTAGTTTCGCACGCTACATCGAGCAACCAGTGGACTTCCTCTGGTCATGCCTGTAGAGTTGCTGCGCAGTAACTTCAGGACCGCATTGCAAGACACAACAGAAGAGGGCCAAAAGGAAGAAAGTAGATTCCTTTGAAATGTTACGTTGGAAGAGTTTATAAATACCACGGGCTGCCAAAAAGACAAATAAGTGGGTTCTAGACCAAATCAAACTGAACTCTCCCTAAAAGCTAAAATGACAACTGAGGCTATCGTACTTTGTGAGAAAACAAGAAAAAGACAATAATGCAGGGGAAGTTGAAGGCAGCAGGAGAAGAGGAAGATGCTGCATGAGGTGGGTTGGCTGTGTCATGGAAGCCATCAGGCCCCTCCATTCGCAAGACCTGAGCAAGGCTGTTAATGACAGGATGTTTTAGAGGAAAAGCCAGAAGAAAGGTGATGGCACTTAATACACACACAGAAAAACAAATTCCTTTCCTTGCTTGTACTTTATTCCGTTCATTGGAATAACTGGATTCACTGAAAGGCAAGAAGTTTGCTTCTTAGTGAAGAATTTTGTACTTAGTGAAGAATTTTGAAGAAGGCATTACCTTCGTGTATATTTTATATCTTTGTGAGGGAAAAGGACTGGATACATAGCAGAAATGGCTTAGCATTATTTAAACCAAAAGTACAGGGAACAGAGTCCAGAGCAGACATAACAGTCAAAATGTCACAGAACCTCACCTTCCTTCACACCTGATGTCACCTGAGCAACCTTCACAAATTTATCAATAAAATACAGAGCTCTTGTCTGTCTGCCAGACAGATGTTGGAAATGTAAAAAGCATGAAGGTTCTTTCTACCATATGTGGTGGATTTGTGAAAGAGCAAAACAGTATTGGCAAATGATTCAACAAGAAATTTCTAAGATATTGGGAAATGAAGTAATGAAAGTTGCAGAGACTTTCTTATTGGGATTACAAATGGAAAAATTTCCAAAAGAAGATAGAAATTTCCAAAAGAAGAAGGACACTGGACAATTTTTGATAATGATTAAGTTTTAAAAAGAATATAATTTTTTTTGTTTTAATAGTTAAGGGTACCTTTAATATTTGTTTTTTTAAATAAATAACACTGGCGGGGGTCAAGTAACGGGGGAGGGGTGGGTGGAAAGTAATATATGGGGTAGATAAATTTTTTAAAGTTGTAAGATATAGATATAGATTTATTACATGTTACCAATAAAATTGTTTTAACATTGTAAAAAAAAAAATACAGAGCTCTTGAGTCTACCCCTAGTTAGCTCTCCAAATACTGCTGTCTAAACAATGTGCATCATTTGCATGGAGCTTCCAAACACTTGCATTCATCTGCCTGACAGCATAACAGCCACGGGGGTGGAGCAGGGGTGACAGGCTGTGAGTTCAGGGGATGAGAAAGAGCAGAGTCAAGGAAATCAGGCAGGCCCTGCTTCAGTCTTGCCTACACGAATTTCATATCCTACCACGTTTGTGGCTTTACAGGGCTTTGCAGAGGGTATAACAAAGGATTCCCTTATCAAATGTTCTCACACTGTTCTCCCCTTGTTGTGTACTCTTGATGGTATCTGATAACACACTGGATTTTGATTTGAGTGCTTGACACGGTCATCCTAAACAAAGTCACACCCTTTTAAGCCCATAAACTCTGCTTAGGACTGGATTGCAAATCACTCTGCAGAAGTAAAAGAAAGATCCATCCATTGATCTGATTCTGCACAAAGAACTCTCCCATCTGCTCAGCAGATGAAATCTATACTGAAAACTATACAAGTAAATGAGCAGTTTTATAGAGTCAGGTGGGCAGCTGTGTTGGTCTGAAGCAGAAGAGCAAAGTTCAAGTCCAGTGGTACCTTTAAGACCAACCAAGTTTTATTCAGAGTCTAAGCACATGAAAACTCATACCAGGAGGAGGAGGAAGAGAAGAGTTGGATTTATACCCCGTCCTTCACTCAGAGACTCGGTTCTCCACATTAGAGTCAGCTGCTCTTAACCACTCCCCCAAACTGCCCAGGTGCCACAGGACTCACACTTTGTTATGAATATTCTTATACCAGAGGTACCCTTCTTTAAGGGATCCCACTAACACTGCAATCCTAAGAACACCTTCATGGGAGTAAGTCCCAATGAACAGACCTTAGTAGGATACTGAGTAAACCTGCTTACGCCTGTAAATTTAATAAGTTTTTTAACCCTCTTATTTATGTATTATTGCAAAAATTTAAATTCTCATCCTATCTGCCTCACTTGTCCATAAAATTTTACTTCATAAAATCAGTCTCCCCAACATACTATCAAGACCGGAGGGGCTCTTTCATATTTCAGAATGAGAATTGTTTGGAACAAGAACATCAAAACTAAAAACTGAAGTTTTAACTGTGGCTTTATTTAAGAAGATGATCCTGATAGCGTGACTAAAGTAAAGGTAGAGGTAGTCCCCTGTGCAAGTACCAGTCGTTTCCGTCTCAGGGGTGATGTTGCTTTCCCAATGTTTTCATGGCAGACTTTTTACGGTGTGGTTTGCTATTGCCTTCCCCAGGACAGCATAACTGCATCACACAAATGAACTGTAGCTTTACAGCTCATTTTTGTTTGTTTGTATATTTTAGTTTTAAAAGCATTTATCACAAAACCCAGGAAAGGCAATCTAGATACACCAGCCAGTAGTGATGGTGGATACAGTTTCTACAGATGTAGGTTGCCGCGAATCTCCCTTAGGGAACTTGTGCATCACAAAGGAGGTCTATGATTGATGGGGGAAAACCCTCTGTGGGCCACTAGAGGAAAAGGCCTTGATATCCCACTATGCTTCCAAGGTGAACGGCTGAGCTTCTTCAGAAGCAAAGAACCACAATCAACAGCTTCACTAGGTGGCCAGCAGTCACCCAGGGTCCCACTGAGAAGCAACAGCCAAGTGTAAGCTGAGCAGTATCCAAGTGTAGCCCTTTTTCTTGTTGCTGGAGCTCAATGGCAGGCATTATTATTTAAATATCCAACTGAGATTCTCTCTCCTTGGAAACAGACTAATGAAGCCCCGTTCAAGCCTTGCACTCAGCATCCCACAGACTCTCAACCCAATCATGCCAGAACGTGTGGGAGTTCAGTACAGCTACACCAACCTCCTGTTTTGTCCCCACAGTATAAAAATATCCACTTTTTAAATTTAGATCAACAATAGCTTGTTCTGTCCTGATTAACTCCCAGTTCAGCATTTTCCTGTTTTCAATAATTCCAGAATCAATTTCTTTTTAAACTCTGTGTTGTATTTTCAGCCAGTAGCAATGATGAGACCTCTGGTTATCATCACATAAAAATCAAGGGCTATATGAAGAAAAATATTTGGCCTCTGTGCAGAGAATCCGAATAGAACTAACTTTGGGCAAAGTCAGTGTCTTCTTATTCCATTGAAGATAAATACTTTTAATAAAGGCTACCTTAAAAATAAGACAGCGGGTAAAGAAATCAGTTGGGGGGGTGGAGTCTCAGCCACAGCAATTACTCAAAGCTTGCAGAATGTATGAATCTGAGGAGGAGGGGGGAGGGGGAGGAGGAGAGGGAGAAACCCAGTCAATAATTTGGAGTTACTTCAAAGCCCAGAGAGTCAAGGCCACCAATGCACCAGATGCCACCTACAAAGCAATTCTGGTCTTCAGCAGCCTTCTCAATTTTTGTTTTAAATACTTTTATTGCATTTCTTTTTTAAAAACATAAAGAGTAAATCTAAACACATCAGTTTCTTCAGGAAGTTTAGAAGGGTTACATTTTGCTCAGAACTGGGGAGGGACGGTAGCTCAGTGGTAGAGCATCTGCTTGGGAAGCAGAAGGTCCCAGGTTCAATCCCTGGCATCTCCAAAAAAGGGTCCAGGAAAATAGGTGTGAAAAACCTCAGCTTGAGACCCTGGAGAGCCGCTGCCAGTCTGAGAAGACAATACTGACTTTGATGGACCAAGGGTCTGATTCAGTATAAGGCAGCTTCATATGTTCATATGTTCAACTGTACTAATAGCCTGCCAGTCAGTTATGGCTTGTGCCAAAACAAGGGAGACTGGAGATTTTAAAACGAACAAACAAAAAAATGCAATCACAAAAACTGGAATTTGTTATCATTAAAGCCCTACTGAAGGTAAATTTCAGTATCACTTATACTATGCTCTCCAATCCAATATTTTCCAATGGGTCCCCAGGTTAAAAAGAAAGATTATTTTTCCTCAGTGGGTTCTCTTTATTACAAACATATTTTGCTAATGCTACTGATTTTACTGAGCATTACATTCCTTTGCAATAGGAACACTTGCTGATTTCTCCTTAGATTATACTAATATTTTTCACACCTATTTGCCGGGGATTGAACCCGGGATCTTCTGCTTCCCAAGCAGATGCTCTACCACTGAGCCACCATACCTCCCCTTTCTGTCTGTTGCAAATATATTTGATAAAATTAAGTCTAACAGGAATTCACAAACAGCAGTAGAAAATTGTCCCAATGATATATATGCAGTTGTCTCTCTCTCATTCCTTTTGCAGGGGGGTTGTATGGCTGGAAGGCATCTCAGCCTAACAACACTGGCGCCGGCCCATGTACTGTTAGGCAGAAATGCCTTCCAGCCATTAAACTGGCCGGTTTCATTCCCCTTGTTTTCAAGTGGAGGGGAGTGAAACTGACTCCTTTAATGGCTCACAAGCAATTCAGCCTGTGTGCCCCTCCGCTGCTAGGCTAAAATGAGCTGCAAGCCACTTCAGCGATCCTTTTCACACTCACACACACACATACACAGAACCACAGTAAAATAGCCAGCAGGCTTTTAAACCTGGCAGCTGCCCGCTGACTGTTCGGTTTAAATGGCTGGCAGCCCTTTCACAAGCAGGTTTTACTTGCCCCTACTTTTTTTGGGGGGGGGGGGGAGCAAAAATGATCGCTGAAATTGCTTGCATAGAGTATAATAGCCCTGAATATATTCAGGTTTCCTGAATATTTCCCTCAAACCAATATTAGTATTTTGGTTATGGAGAAAGCCTTTTATTTCACTGCTTTTCTATTAACATGGAATATGAATTACTTAAAATGTGATCAGAATTGAAGACAAAATGGTGAGCATCTTTGACCTTAGTATTTAGATAATGAATTATACTAACTATGACTATGAAGCAATTTGAAAAATATCATACCAATATTGATATTTGGGTATATTGGGAAATACTGATATTTTTCAGGCCCAATACACCCAAATTAAAAAGGCATTTTCTTTCTTGTACACCCCTACACCACACCACACTGGCTTTCTCTGTGTGTACAAACACATAGTGGGCATCTTTATTATAATGACCACCACAGATCCAGGGCACCAGGACAGAGACCCTAGACCAACAGGAAAGAGTACAAGTAGTGGACCCTTGACATTCTAAGTGCCAGTTCCAGTTCTGGTAGGTAAACATTCAGCTATAACCTAGTGGCATGACTACACTGAGAACTTGAAAAATTCTGACACTGCCATAATTGCAAATATATTTTGTGGTACAAATAATTACAAACTCTAAAAAAAGCAAACTGGCAGATTTTTGACTGATTTTTCCCCGGAAGAAAAGACTGTACCCTTTTAAACTGAAGCTTGGACTTAAAAGGGGTTTGTCCCTGTGACCTATTCAAAGATTCTTGCAATTGCTTCATAGTTACTATAATTCATTATCTGATTACTAAGGTCAGAGATGCTCACCATTTCCTCATTCATATCCCATGTTCATAGAGAGGCAGTGAAATAAAGGGCTATCTGCAAAAACAAAAACCCCAACTGAATTACATGGAGCTGCCTAGGTCAGATCACTGGTCTGTCACTTTCAATCTCGTCTCCTCTGACTGGCAATGAATCTCCAGGGTCCCAGGAAGAGGGCTTTCCCAACATCTATTACCTGATCCTTTTACTGAAAGGAGACTGAACCAGGGACTTTTCACACACCAAGAAGATGCTTCCCTGCCCCCCACCCCCGAGCCACAGCCGATGTCCTTTTCACGGACTGTGTTTGAACAGAACACAGAAGACCACCTGGGGACACTGGATTTGCCAGCAGTCCAGCACCAGTCATCACCTCCTGAGTTGCCGAGCAAGTGGACAAGACCGTGCCTGGGACTCCAAGCCAAGAACCCCTTTGAGCTCTTACTTTAAGAGTTGGCTTAGTGCTGAAGTAGTGAGTATGCAAAAGATTCTTACACAAAATCAGGCCCTCACATAACTAGGTCCCGATGTGTGAGATGGGGTTGGATGCCCCTCCTCAGAGCTGCCATCGTCCTTCAAGTGGCCCTGCTCCTGGGCTATTATTAGCAATATGTTATATGGAAAGTAAGCAGCTGGGAGTTTTTCCCCACCATGTCTGCATGCTGAGAAAACTTCTCTCTTCACCAACTTAAGTTCTGCTATTAAAGGCACAGAAGCAGGAACACACACACACACATAACTGGCTTCATCCTTATTCCATACAGTAACTGTCAGTTTGCTTGCAGGGCCAAGGTTAGGTTGCCCATCCCAAACAGGAGGACAGAAGAGTGGAAGGCCAAAATCCTGAAGAGGCCAAGGCCAGGTCTTCACAGCAGTTAAAAAGAAATCCCCTGAACACAGAAGTGGCCAAGCCTCATTTTGTCTCTATGGACTTTTGTTTCTTAAGGTATGGAAGAGCATTTAGTCACACAAGCTGCTACCTTCAGTATGAAGCGAGACAATTCAGAAACAAGGTTCCCATCTTGTGAGAACTTGGCCAAACTCTGACGGAAAAGAAAGGGCATGAAGAGGGTCACCATAAGGTGGTGGAGACTTGATGGCTTTGAATTGCTAGGAAAGAGGTAAACAAGGCAATGTCCTGTGTTTGTCACACTTCAGCAGATAAGCAGACACACCACCAACCAACAGGGCTTACAGAACTTCCCACTGTCCATTAAAATACCCAAAGCAACATCTCAATATCACACCACTCTCTCACTTCAACATCTACTAGAACTTACCTATGTCAAAACAAGGCACACACAGGCAGAATAAGGTGGTAAATTGATTATGCCACAACTTTACTGAATTAAAAGAAAAGTAACGTGGGGGAAACTATTAGCATTTCCTCTTGGTGTGGGTATTCTCCAATCTGCATTTTGATGCCAAGCCACAGACTTCCCTCCTGAGTGCACTGCATGGCTGGTCTACCCTTCTCCAAACAGACCTGCACAGATGCGTGACGGGGGGGGGGGGGGTCTGCTCTGCCCTCTTCTAAACCCAAAGGACTTGAGCACAAACCCAATGCTGTCGAGGGGCAAGATGAAATATAACCAGATTTGGGAAGACTTTATGTCCAGGGAAGTTGAGACCAGACAAGCAGGGACTATTATCCATATCTCAGAAAGTGTCCTATCACTCTTGAACGCTCATAGCGAAATAAATGTTGTTAATCTCAAGAGTCATTCTCTTTCATCTATATATACTACTATCCACCTGCGAATAAATAAATCCATGGAATTAGGGCCACACAGAAGCTAAAGAAACTCTCTGAATACTTGGGGTACTCCCAAGGTGTGCAGAAAAATCTGAAATGTTTAAATTTCACCCCAAGTAAAGTTTTTTTAAAAGTTTAAAAATTGAAATGTCTGCACATGGGCAGACAACAAACTTACATTGCTTCTGCAGTGATGGCAGCAAAACTCTGTAGTCCAGCCATGGCAAGAGCTGCTCAGGGCCCAGCCACTGTGGTGGATGTCAGGAGCCCCTCAGGGCTCAGAGCGGCTCCCAGGCAATGTGGTGGTGGGGGGGGGAGTAGGGGGCCCTGGCAAGCCCACCCGGACCAACTCTGGATGAGCCACCAAGAGCAGTGGGGAGGCAGTGAGCCAGGGGGCCACCTGGGAACCTGGGGACTGCAGTGGACCCAGTGAGAAAATGGGTTAGGGTGATGGGATTCCACCCCCAGTAAGAATCACAGGCCCCCACTTGTTTTACTGTAGCAGACTCACATTACCACCCGCCCTTGGTGATTCTTTCCAGTCAAAGTGCTGGATTTACCAGCTTGGCAAAGGAACTAAACACAGCACAAGGCAACCAATGCAGACTTATTCTGGAGGCCCAATGAAGGAGACCCAAACCCAGCCCAGAGAGGAGATGCTGAAAGAAGACCAGGGAAGCTCCCTTGGGGCCTTCACCAAGCCTCAAGAGCCGTTCCTGGCAAGGGCTTCCCCTTGGCAAACAAAAGCCATTCAGCAGTTTCCCTCCTCCTTGTCCAAGGACAGGAACACTGAACCGGGCGTATGAAACACTCCATAATCTCAATTCATTCCCTTTGGTGGAATTTAAAAAGTTCAGATGAAGTCTGTGAATGAATGATTTAGGGCAGGCTTTCTCAAAGAGAAACATTTAACTCCTCTGTGTGTGAAAACTGAAAAATAGCACCGATTTACCTCACAGCAGGCCAATGTGAACATGAGCTTATTAATGTTTTGGAAGTGTGGTCAGGGGACAAGAAAAAAAAATCTAAATGCTGCATTAAATGGTCAACTCTGAGCAACAGAACATGACCGACAAGGGAGAAAAGGGGACAGTCTTCTCCATCATTGCAGCCCTCCTTTTGGAGAGTTATCAGTTCATTTATTTAAAACAATATACTGTCTTGATACTACAATGGTCTGGGCTTGCCTCATCTCATCAGATCTTAGAAACTAGGCAGCCCTGGCTGGTACTCCAGTGGGAGAAAAAAAACCCAGAAGCCCAGGGTCACTATGCAGAAGCAGGGAACAGCAAACCACCTCTGCTCATTTCTGCCCTTGAAAACCCAACTGCAATCTGACAGCACTTTCCACCATCCAAGATTCCCTGGCCTGCCTTGCATCAGTAACACAGACATGAAGAGATACAAAAGAGCATGAAGGAGACAGCCACTGAAAGCAGTCTACTAAACAGAAAGTTTGGCAAACCTGAGCATACTTAATGACTCCAACACAACTACTTCATTGCATCTGCAGAAAAGGAAAGGCTGGAACAGTAGAATGAACACTGTCCCTTCCAAGAACTTTTGCAGGTACCAGTAACATAAACTGGTTAACTGCCTCCACTTGTGCTAATCTGCTGTTGTAGACAGAATTTTCTATCTGAAAACCTACCATACTGATTCTCCCTCAGTGACTCAGGAGCTACATGCCCTCCATGGCTCTTCTGAGCACTGTTTCCCAGAGGGGCACTGGACCCATGTTTCAGAAAAGGTGGGCTACTTTGAAACAGCTGCAGGTAGAAGAACAGGTAAGTCACAAGTCTCCCTGAGATGGCCTCAGCTCAGTTCGTCTGCTTGATGTCAACTGTGAATTAACTTTCTGCAGGCTGAAGAGTGTGTACCACTGATCTAATACAACCTTGGGAAATGCATGTGGAATACCATCATTAAAATGTCATTTGCAAATGAGGAAGAGACCTGTGACATGAGGGCTCTTGTTCATACCTGAAGCCTCTCTCCCCTTGACCTGCTGAGCCAAGGCCCACCCTTGCCCCAGGACCATGAGTGTTTCCAAGCAAGAGAAGCAAGAAGATGCTTAGTGGACAGCACATTGATGCAGGTGGCCCCAGGGCCATCGAGACATGCCTCATGGCTGACAGGGAATCCAGCAAAGCCTTGACTAACACAGGTATCAGTGGGGATGGCAAGCTGTTCCTCCCCACCTCTCCTTGTGCCAACACATCTATTCTAGGCACACTAAGTAGGCTTAGTAATAGATACATTTAACTTACATGAACTCAGGCTGAACTGAACAGCTTCGTTGAGTCTGTATTATTGCTCAGAGGTCAGATTTCCTAATGTAAGAGACATGATTTAACTACAGGTATATGTACTGATTGTCCAAGGGTTATTACTGTATCAAGGCAAGAGGAGAGGCACCTTTTGTGTTTTTTAAAAAAGTCTGACCTATTTTTGTTTAAACACTGAAACCTTGCACACTGATCATGGGTATTTAGAAATTTCTGCAATGTTCATGGTGCAATCCTAAGCAGAGTTACACCTTTATGAGCTCACTGGCTTCAATGGACTTAGATGGGTAGTAACACTATTTAGGACTGTATTGTTAAGATGAAATGCGGTTTTACAGGCTGGTCATGAAAACTAACAAACCTGGCCTGGATCTTGAAGCACAGATTGATTTACAAAGATCAGAAGGTGAAGCTTTTCACTGGCTCCTAGAAATGTCACCTACTAATTGCTGCAATTCAAAGGATGGTTAAAAGCACACTTAAAGGGTAATTCAAAAGCTGGGTGTCCTCTGTTGGTTGCCAGCATTTCCATTAATAACTAGATTTGCTGTAGGAAATGAAAACACTGTGAAGACGAATGAGGAATCTCACCTCTCATTTACAACCTCATAAAATACATGATATATTTATATATTTTTATCCCACTTTTCCCCAAAAGCTCAACACAATTTTCAAACACAAAAGCTGCACATAAAATAAATAATTAAAACATCTCTCTCGGCTTGACTTCGCGAACGACGATTTAAGAAGGGTGCAGTAGTCCACGTCTGCTGCAGGCTCGCTGGTGGCTGACAAGACCAATGCGGGACAGGCAGATCCGGCCACAGCGCCTGCAGGGAAAAGTCTGATTTGGGGTTGGTGCTGTAGCAGTGAGATTCTTCCTCAATCTCCTTTTGTCCTCAAGACCAGCTATGCATGCGTTCTCAAATGAAGAGACAGCCTGGTGGATGGTGTGACTCCAAGCTTTGCGATCTGAGGCTAGGTCAGACCACTGGTGATGGTTGATGCGACAGATGCCAAGGGATTTCTTCAAGGAGTCCTTGTACCTCTTCTTTGGTGCCCCTCTATTTCGATGGCCGGTGGAAAGTTCGCCATACAGAGCAATCTTGGTAAGGCGGTGGTTTTCCATCCTAGAAATATGCCCTGCCCAGTGCAGCTGCGTCTTCAACAGCAGTGCCTCGATGCTTGTAACCTCCGCCCTCTTGAGGACTTCAGTGTTGATCACAAAGTCACTCCAGTGGATGTTGAGGATGGTGCGAAGGCAGCGCTGATGAAAGCGCTCAAGGAGTCGCAGGTGATGATGGTATAAAACCCACGATTCAGAGCCGTAGATGAGGGTTGTCATCACAACCGCTTTGTAAACATTGATCTTTGTGCCTTTTTTCAGATGCTTGTTGCTCCACACTCTTTTGTGCAGTCGGCCAAATGCACGGTTTGCCTTTGCCAGCCTGTTGTCAATCTCCTTGTCGATCTTGGCATCTGAGGAGATGATGCACCCCAGGTAGCTGAACTGCTGGACTGTCTTCAGAACTGATTCACCCACAGTGATGCAGGGAGGGTGATAATCTTCCTGGGGTACAGGCTGGTGGAGAACTTCTGTCTTCTTCAGACTAACTTCTAGGCCAAATAGCTTGGCAGCCTCTGCAAAGCAGGACGTCATATGCTGCAGAGCTGATACCGAGTGGGAGACAAGTGCAGCATCATCAGCAAACAGTAGCTCGCGGATAAGTTTTTCCATTGTCTTGGAGTGAGCCTTTAGTAGCCTCAGGTTGAACAGGCTGCCATCAGTGCGATAGGGATGTAGACACCATCGTCATCATCTAGATCTACTGCAGCTCTTTGAAGCATCATGCTAAAGAAGATCGTAAAGAGAGTTGGCGCGAGAACGGAACCTTGCTTTACACCTGTGCCTATTGGGAAGGGCTCCGAGAGGTCGTTGCAGTGTCTGACTTGGCCTCGCTGGTCTTCATATAGCTGGATGATCATGCTGAGGAACCTTGGGGGACATCCTAAACGTTCCAAGATTTGCCACAGGCCTTTCCTGCTAACGGTATCGAAAGCTTTGGTAAGGTCGACAAAAGTCACATATAGACCCTTGTTCTGTTCCCTGCATTTCTCTTGGAGCTGCCTGAGAACAAATACCATGTCGGTGGTGCTCCTGTTAGCTCTGAAGCCGCACTGGCTCTCTGGGAGGAGTTCTTCTGCAATGGTGGGCACCAGTCTGTTCAGGAGTATTCTGGCAAGGATTTTGCCTGTGATGGAGAGCAGGGTTATCCCCCGGTAGTTGGAGCAGTCTGACTTTTCCCCTTTGTTCTTGTGTAGAGTGATGATGATTGCATCGCGAAAGTCCTGTGGTAGTTTGCCTTGTTCCCAGCAGGTGACAAGTACTTTGTGAAGTGCGCTATGTAGTACTGTGCCCCCATGCTTCCAGATCTCTGGTGGGATTCCATCAACTCCCGCTGCCTTGCCACTTTTCAGTTGCTTGATGGCTTTAACAGTCTCTTCTAGGGTGGGGATCTCATCCAACTCTGTTTTCACTGGTTGAAGTGGGGTGAGGTGGATTGCTGAATCTTGAACTACGCGGTTGGCACTGAAGAGAACCTGAAAATACTCCGACCACCGGTTCAGTATGGATGCCTTGTCTGTGAGGAGCACTTGGCCGTCTGCACTATGCAAGGGACTCTGAGCCTGATATGATGGGCCATATACTGCCTTCAGGGCTTCGTAGAACCCTCTTAAATCACCAGTGTCTGCACACAGCTGGGTTCTCTCTGCAAGCTTGGTCCACCACTCGTTCTGAATGTCTCAAAGCTTGCGCTGGAGGTTGCTACATGCAGCGCGAAAGATTGCTTTTTTCCTGGGACGGGAGGGCTGAGCAAGATGTGCTTGGTAAACAGATCTCTTTTTCGCTAGTAATTCTTGGATCTCTTGATTGTTCTCGTCAAACCAGTCCTTGTTCTTCCTTGTGGAGAACCCGAGGACTTCTTCAGAGGTCAACAGGATGGTAGTTTTTAGGTGTTCCTAGAGTGCTTCTGGAGAAGGGTCTGTGGGGCAACTGGGGTCCTCAATTCTTGACTGGAGTTTTGCCTGGAAGGCAGCTTTAACTCTGGCTGACTGAAGGCTGCCAACCTGAAGCTTCCTCCGAGGGATACCTCCTCTCCTGGGTGTGGGTTTAAAGTGAAGGCGGAGATTGCAGCGTACAAGACGATGATCCGTATGGCATTCTGCACTGGGCATTACTCGGGTGTGTAAGACATCTCAAAGGTCTCTCTGGCGCACCAGAATGTAGTCGATAAGGTGCCAGTGTTTGGACCGTGGGTGCATCCAGGTTGTCTTCAGGCTGTTCTTCTGCTGAAAGATAGTGTTGGTGATGGTGAGCTGGTGCTCCGTGCAGAATTCTAGCAGGAGGCGCCCGTTATCATTGCAGTTGCCAATGCCATGTTTGCCAAGTACTCCTTTCCAGGCATCCGAGTCTTTACCTACTCTGGCATTGAAGTCGCCAAGGATGATCACCTTGTCCTCTGTAGGGGTCTTCCGTACGAGGTTGTGTAGATCAGCATAGAACTTGTTCTTTTCTGCAGGATCTGCTTGAAGGGTTGGGGCATACACACTGAAGAGTGTTGCATGCTGCTTGTTTTGAAGTGGGAGGCGCATGGACATGATGTGATCTGAGTGACCTGTTGGCAGGTTTTCGAGTTTGGAGGCAATGGAGTTCCTGACCATGAAGCCAAAGCCAGAAAGGCGGCTCTCAGCCTTTGACTTACCCGACCAGTAGAGGGTATAGCCAGCACCATGTTATTGAAGACTACCTTCCTCAGGGAAACGGACCTCACTGAGAGCTGCTATGTCAATATTCAACCTGAGAAGTTCGTGGGCAACTAGAGCAGAGCGTTGTTCAGGGCGACCACTGTCTACTGTGTCAAGCATGGTTCTGATGTTCCAACACGCAAGCTTTAGTCTTTGCACACTTTGTGAGGCAGGTGCATGCCTTTTCTTTGTTATTTTTCGACCGCAAGTAAGGATGCCCATTGACCGCAGCTAGCCAACTGGGGTGGGGGAGACGAGCTTTGTTTAGGCCACCTTTTCTAGGCCCCTCTCCGTGTGGAGCAAGCAGTGCTGTCCCTAGATAAGGCTGCTTGGTCGTTCAGGGTGCTGCCGAAAAATGCTTTTGTCTCCGGGTCAGCATCAGGAGACCAATACCCTGAACCGCCTACATGCAGGATCGGGACTGCGGCTTCCAGTGGCATCTTCCACCTGCCGTTTCGCCCCTTGCCCATCGCTGCAGGACTTGGTGTGTTGTGTGTTGTGGATGTGGATATGCCCTTCAGGCCTGCGCAGAGGAATTTTTAGGTGAAGCACAGTGTGCGCGGTACTGGCTCCACCCTTTCACCTTGGGGTCATCTGCCATGGCCCAGTAAGCTGGGACGCCGGCAGCGAGTCCTCCAGGTGGTAGGTGTTACATTAACGAGTTCTATCTGCCCGGGTTTGATGTTAGAGTTTTCCTTCTCTTGGCTGGCGAGGTTGGTGAGCCCAGCCTGCCCATCCAGTTATACCGCCGGACATTCGGTCGCACCATGACGTGGCAAACTCTGTGAGAAACGGGGGGGGACCAGCGGGAAGGTGTTGCCACGGATGCAGTAATGCAGGAGAGGCCATTGCAGTGACCATCTGCCAGGCGTAGCCGGACAGTGACTACACCGGGAAAGGAGAGGCTATGTATTGCGCATACACTTTCCCTGGGGGGGCAGGATACCCAAGAGGGAGCCCACCCCCTCCCCACCCCAATTAAAACATATTCAGTTACTAAAAGACACAGACCAATTTCTCACTAGTGTTGCTCCATCCCCAAGCGTCTGTTTTCCCTGACACAAGCTATGGATTTCCCACCAGTTGCTTCGCAGGTGCATTTCGACATGTGGTTCCCCCCAGTTCCCCTCACGGCTTTGTGATGCTGTTTTTTAAGGATTAAGAAACAGTGAAGGGAACTGGAGGGAGCCCCACATCAAAATGTACCTGCAGAGCAACTGGTGGGATATCGATTGCTTGCGCTGGGGGGAAACAGAAGCCTGAGGCGGAGCAATGCTAGTGAGAAATCGGTACCAGTTTAAAAGCAACATTCACACAAAAATGCTGCTAAAAAATGCAAGCTCTAGCTCACACTTTCCCCTAAAAAGCAGAAAGGAAGGACCACCTTCATGACCTGTCCCAAAGGGGTGGAGCTGCCACTCTTCAAGAGGTCTTTGTGAGAAGCCTGAAGGGGCTGGCGGGGCTGCATCCCAAAAAGGAGGGCCAGTTTTCAAAGCTGCAGTGGGGAAAGGCACTGCTAGCAACTGCACCACTGCTCCTTCCAGCAGGGAACGCTTCTTCCCTTCTGCCACTGGCAGATGTTGCACTTGTGGAATGTTCTCTTCACAGAGCAGTCACAGGCCTACAAGCCCAGTCCTGGAAAATACTGGCTTCTGATTTACTGACATGTATATCCAGATTTTGTCTGCTGTAATAACTTCATCAATGTTGAAGAGTCCTGAGGTATCTTAAAGACTAAAGTTTATTGTGCTGTAAAGTTCTGCTGTCTGTACTTCCGTCTCAGCAGCAGAAACTGAAAAAGAGACAATATGAGAACTTAGCAGTACTTAAAATTAGCAACAATCACTCAAACACTGCACCTTTACAAATGTCTTAGTCTATAACTATGCAGAAATGAGTATTGGAAACTTTTTATCTGCTCAACAATCAAATGAATAAGGAAGATACCATTTTTGAATCACTTGTTCTAATCCCTATCTTGCAATTCACCATCTGTACAGAAGGATTTTCAAACAGGTCAGATGCTTCATTATGTGGGAAGGTAAGTGTTAAGAGCACTGTTGTTCTACTAAAAGGAAGAGAATCCCAGTTTATTTTGCAGGGCTTTGTTGACATATTGACAGGTTAACCACCGGCATTTCTTGCACTACATTGTATCTTGGTGCCTTCTGCACAGGCTGCAAGGTGTAAAACAAATCTCAAGCTTAACAAAAGGTGTGTGAGTGGTGGTGGTGGGGGGGGTTTAAACCTTCTATGACTTTTTTTTTTTTGCTGTCAAGTCACATTTGACATGGCACCTCTGTGAGGTTTCCCAGACCTTCAAAGGTGGTGATTAGCCAGTGCCTGCCTCTGTGCAGCCACCTGGACCTCCTCAGTGGCCTCCTCCCACCCAAGTGCTGGCCAGGGCTGACTCTGCTGAGCTTCCCACACCCAGACAAGATCCAGCTTGCCGGACCACCCAGGTCAAGGCCGCTGTTTACTCTGCACACAACAAATTATGCAGGAAGGTCAAGAGGGAAAAGACCTCAAGAGAGGCTGAAGGCAATCCTCAAATAAATCTACCAGTAGAGAAAGGTAGTGAGGAAACATCAAAGAGAAGATCTTAACAATTAAGACACCTAATGACACCTAATTCTGACATCTATTGCCTTTACTGTTTTTACTGCCCAGTCAACCCAAACCGATGATTACCAGATTTGACTTGTTATTGTTTTAATCTGCTAAAAATGTTTTCACTATAAGAACATAAGAGAAGCCATGTTGGATCAGGCCAATGGCCCATCCAGTCCAACACTCTATGTCACACAGTGGCCAAAAAGTGTGTGGGTCCTCAGCTGAGGAACCCTCTGGCTGAGCCCCTCTGCTTGGCTGTGGCTCTGAGAATACCAGACACTGTCCCAGCTGGGGAAAAGTGTTCAAAAATCCCACTGAGGAGGGACAAGTGTATCAGAGCCCTGAAGCACCAACCCTGGTCACACAGACTTCCCGTTCCTTCCCTCTCTGCTTCTTAACAGTAACTACTCCCTCTCTACCTGACTGCTGCACTGAAAGCAGCTGAGTATGAGCTGGGGGTATATATCCATTCTGCTAAATAAAAGCAGAACGTGAGGCCTCTTGTTAGCAGCCAGAGCTGCCTATCAAGCATTGGAGGGCTACTGTTGGGGTCTTCAGGGCTGCAGATCTCCAACCCTCCCCCCCACCTCTGGACAACTGATTCATCAGTGCCAGCATGTCCGGCCCACGAACCATGAACTTCACGAACCTCTGTGGAAAATGTTTAGGTTTCTGGGCAGTTTGTGGGAGAACCAATCACACAACCTATCAGCCAGGCCTAGTTCATAACAAACTTTGGTTCATAATTCGGTTTGTCCCCATCCTTAGTTCACATCCGAGCCCTGCCACGAAACTTGCCAGTCAAGTTCACTCAGTTTGTGCTTTTTCCCAGGATTGTTGTGAGAATGGAGTGGGGAAAGGAGAGTTGAGTACAGAGTCCTGAGCTTCTTGCAGGAAGGAGAATAAAAAACATATAAATCTTCATAGGAAAATTCAGAACCAGAATTATCTAACATATATTTAAATTATTAAAGGAATTACTAAATAATAAGCAAATTTTAGAAGATTAGTCATAATTGCATTGAAAAACATTTGAAAGATTCAGCTTCAGTGAATATAAATCTAAGAGTGAATTTTGTGTTTCTAGAAATCAGTGCCAACAGATTTCCATCAAATTTAATATCACCACTAATGATAATTTCATTATGGCTCATAATGCAAGTCAGTCAATTCAGGCTGAGCAGACAACAGAACTGAAGACTCCAGTATGCAGGCATAAGTGACCACAGATTCATAATGCATTCCAAAAGTCTAATAAAATGCATTTGGGAGACAGTTATAGTTGGGTATTGGGGAAATTATTTAGAAGAACATTTGATCTGTATCCATTTCTCACCATTCTGAACTACATTCAACTTAATAGCTATGAACTGGATCCTACTGAACAATGAATACAGTGTGTTCATGGACTCGACTATGAGAGACTTTTCATTCCATCTGCAACCCTCTATGTGCAGGGGAGGGTATATTTTCTGGCTACTTTCCTTTCTGACTGTAGCCTCTCACACCACATCCCACATTGTTCCTGAGGGTCCCACAACTGTCAGGAATGGCATTTCAGGGAATGTAGAGGGTTGTGATGGAAAGGGGCAGAAAGCAAAAATGACTCCAGCCAACTCACTCAGTTTTTTGTTTGATAGGACTCAACTCTGTCAATAGCTGTCCTCCGAATCGTGGGTTTTATACCATCATCACCTGCGACTCCTTGAGCGCTTTCATCAGCACTGCCTTCGCACCATCCTCAACATCCACTGGAGTGACTTTGTGACCAACACTGAAGTCCTCAAGAGGGCGGAGGTTACCAGCATCGAGGCATTGCTGTTGAAGACGCAGCTGCGCTGGGCAGGGCATATTTCTAGGATGGAAAACCACCGCCTTCCCAAGATTGCCCTGTATGGCGAACTCTCCACCGGCCATCGAAATAGAGGGGCACCAAAGAAGAGGTACAAGGACTCCTTGAAGAAATCCCTTAGCACCTGTCACATCAACCATCACCAGTGGTCTGACCTAGCCTCAGATCGCAAAGCATGGAGGCACACCATCCACCAGGCTGTCTCTTCCTTTGAGAACGCACGCATAGCTGGTCTTGAGGACAAAAGGAGATTGAGGAAGAATCGCACTGCTACAGGACCAACCCTAAATCAGACTTTTCCCTGCGGCCGCTGTGGCCGGACCTGCCTGTCCCGCGCTGGTCTTGTCAGCCACCAGCGAGCCTGCAGCAAACGTGGACTATTGCACCCTTCTTGAATCTTCGTTCGCGAAGCCAAGCCGAGAGAGAGAGAACATAAAACTGCAGGGAACTAATTGAAACAAATGACCCAAACTTGAATGCTTGCTCAAAAGCACATAATATCTACCTGAAGCTTAAATATCCCTATTTTGAAAGCTCTGATCCCATTTCTATTTTGGGAATGTTACTTAGAATTATCAGGACTATTGCAAAGGTTTTAAGTGTAATAAACTGTAACTGAAAAGTGTGTAACACCCTTAGACCAAGAGTTCGGCGGAAAACACCTATTAACCAGCCACCATCATTCAGGTTCTTCCTGAGAACATCTAGACTGACCCACTGAGAAGGCATCCTTTTGCTACTGGAAAATACTTTTATGACAAACTTTGTAGTGCCTGTGCAAACTAGCATGTGGGGAAGAGATAAAGAGAAATATCCCAGATAAATAGATTGTACTAAGCAAAGTCCAAAATTGTCTTTATAAAAATGTTTATTATAAATGAGAGAGAAAGGGGGGAAAGGTGGTTGGATTTTTTAAAAAGTAGAAAAGAGGCAAAACAACATATATGGAGAGGGAACAGTAACACAGCATACAGATTTTCAAATAAAATCAACCCAGTTGAACTAACTCAGCTAAGTACACATTACTTAAGCTGCAGCAAATTCTTCAGAGCACATGTGCAGAGTCCCTTGCAGTAACAAAATGTTGGAGGAATCTTTAACTTACACCCCAGCTTCTGGGGACCCCAGTTCCCACTGAAGACCAAAGACAAGGGGAAATTCCCTGCGTCCGGATCTTTATGGTCAACGGCAGCTAACCTAAACCAACCTTCTGGCTAAGAATTCCAAGTTGATTTCTCCAGGGGCCCCAATCCAAAGCACCATCTCTGATGTCAGAGGCCAGCCATACCAAAAAGAAAATTACTAAAAGGATAGCCCCATTCCACAAAGTAGTTCTTCTTCAATGGTATGGCTTCACTGGTCATTGCCTTAACCCTAACCACACTGTTTTTGTCTTTTTAAACAAAATTTCCTTTCCTCTTCTAATTATTAACATTTTTTTTAATTTTTATTTTATGCTGAATTTTTAAAATATAACAGGTCATGGATTTGAATCCCTATCTCACAGAAGAAAGGAAACACTCTGATCATTACTCATAGACCCGTCTTTCTCTAACAACAGGTTATCCATCTCTATTCTATCTTCACTAAATAAAGTGCATTCAAGAACTAAATGAGCAAGTCCTAGTTGCTAACTAGGAGAGAGAGAGTGAGAGAGAGAGTGCTTTCTGTAGCTGCTTTGTGCTTTGTGCAGGAGAGATAAAAAGACAAGCCTCTCTCGCACACACTCTCACTCACGGACACACATGCACACAGCTTCTGCTTCCTTCTCTAGGAAGAAGGGAGAGGAAAGAGAGGGGGGAAATAATGTTGGAGTCTCTTGGCAGCTTTAAGACCAAAAATGTTTTATTCCAGGTATCAGCTTTTTTGTGCAAGCACACTTATTCTTTGGAGGAAGGGGAGCAGGATGGGTGGATTCTTCTGACAAGAACAATGTATATTGAGGAAATTATCTTGGGTTATTCTGAAAAGTTGTGTGTGTTTTAAAAAAAAGACTAGATTTCTCTATTCCTATCTGGATTTCTTTTATTTCAAAAAGACTCTGATTAGGAATTACAACACTTGAACTGGTCCTTACATCTTGGAGAGCAGGGTGATTTCAGAGGCCAAATGACAATAGAAAAAATTGGTAAGGAGGCAGGAAAGCTAGCTCTCAGTTCATTTCAGGAGGATGCATTGTCTTGTGTTTCCTTACCTATTGCAATTCAGAATCTCATCTCCCTTTGTAAGCACTGCTACTCTTAAGTCAGCAACTGAATGTTGTGGTTTCTAATGTTAGACTTGCATCCATTTATTCTTTTCATCCTCCTGAACTAAATCCTCCTGGATGGAATTGAGACTTAGGTTTCCTGACTCATTACCAGTGTTGGTAATTCCATACCTACTACCCTTCTGCGTATCTCACATAATCTAATCAAGCCTGCTATTGTCATTCACCTGCTATTGCCATTCAATATCTGAAATCATCTTTATAAAGTTTGTAACTCTGGTATCTCATGTTACGTTTTATGGCATGCATGACCTGGCCCATCAAAGTGACACTTATGTCAGATCCGGCCCTCGTAATGAATGAATTCAACACCTCTGCTCTAAATGGCATTCTTGAATCCCAGTAAGGTTGCAGGATTTCTGTCATAGTTTTCTAAAACATATTATTATTACAAGGATTATTAACTAAGGTTGCAACGTTAAGGACAGATCCTGGCAGCAAGCCCAACTGGATAACATGGAACTTGCTTTCAAATAGATCTGCTTAGGATTGCTTTGTAAAACCCTTCCATATTTTCCACAAGGTTTAGTATCCATGTTACTACTGGTAATCCCTGACCAGTGTTCTCTCTTGTAAGGAAAGCCCCCTACTTTTCATACATATGGACATCGTGCTCACCAGTATGGTTGCCAGGGTGCCTGGAGTTTTGACTCGCACACATCTGCTCTAAGAAGTGGACTTTGCCCACAGTTTCTAAGGCTTTGCAGCAGCATTCTACATCTCTGGATGGGTGTTAGCCAGAACTACAGACGTGCTTCCAGCTACTCCTTGTGTGCCCAGTCTTGGGCCGCTGCAGTAAAAGAAGCCATGCCACCATGAACTGTACAAGCAAACAGTTTCCAGCCTGTTTCCATGAACCAAAGGCTAACACCACCAGAATCCATCTTGTTTTCCTGGTTTCATATCCAACCCCTGCTTCAACTTTTGCATAAGGCAATCAAGCTTATCTAGGCATGGATCCTGCCAGACCACTCAAGCCTTTGTCTAACAAAACCCAGGACAAAGACTGGTGTCAGGAAGAAGACTAAGACCATCTCCTGCATGAGCCAAGTCTTAACCTGGGTGATACCTAGGTCAATATTTGATTCTCTATTATCACCTTCCCAGATAAGTCCATCCAATCTTAAGTATTTCCCACCCAGTAGCCACTTCCATTCTTCTTCCCGACTGTCACCTTGGAGCCACCCCAGGGCCTGTTGCAATCTGGAAGTTCTTTCAGGTACACAGGACCCAGGCAAAGTTCATTGGTCAAGAGCAGGTACCCAATTAGGTGCACCAAGGAACTTTCTATTGGTTCTGCAATAATCCATCCCTCATGGTCATTGCAGAGCCTCCCCTTTCTCCTCCCTCATACCTCCCATCCCCTAGTCCTTATAACCTGTGGACTAGCTACCCACAGGTGTGCATCTAGCAGTACCCCAGTTCCGCTGTCTAGATCCATCCCCAATTCTGGCCATAGTTTTGGGTCCATTTCCCCCGTCCTCTTTTGTCGCCATTGGAGCCTTCCTTGGAAGCTACGATAGGTAAATATTACCCTGTATGTGTACCCTTTTATGTTCCCCTATCGATCTATCTATATTTCCTAGGACTGTATGTATGAGTGTATGAGCCTTTTGTCTTGTGTGAAAGTCTATATTATTTTCCAATAAATTACAATTGATTTCACTAAATTAGAGTCCCAAATATTTAAGCATCACTTTTCTGGATGTGTATTCTTGTATACATTGGTAAAAGATCCCTAGTGAGCCAGGTGCCCACCTGACTAATTTCCCAGTCTCGTTTTGAGGGCATTTCGGCTTACACTCTAAGCTGAGTGAATATGAGCTAACTCATAGATTTTTAACCTCCAGGTCACACATTTTTGTCTTAACTCAGGAAGGATTATTATTATTTATTGTTATTATTTATTAGATTTATATCCCGCCCTCCCCGCCGAAGTAGGCTCAGGGCAGATGATGCCAGAGCACAATAATTTATGGAATAGCTCATAACTTTAATGCCAGAAGCTCACAAAGTAGAATTTTTGCTCACAAGGCTCTGCAGCTTAGAGGGAACATTGCCCCTGACCAAAAGGATATCTAGCTGTCCTCAACCAGAGCCAGGACTTTTTTGGCCCTGGCTCCTGGTGGAACTCTCTGCCTAGTAATCTGTGCCCTGCAAGATCTAACTCAGTTCTGCAGGGTGTGTAAGGCAAAGATGTTCCACCAGGCCTGTGGCTGAAGACAGTGATGGCCTTTTGCCACATCCAACCTGCAACTCATCCTATGGAGAGAAAGGAAGAGCAGTACGCCATCAATGAACTGATTATCTCACTGATTTTATTGTAATTAAATGTAATTTCTTTTAACTTTTGTATGTTTTACTTAATGTTGTATACTACCCTGAACCCTTCAGGGGAGGGCAGTTTAGGAGGAAGAGGAGGAGAAGGAAGAGGAAGAAGAACCACAACTACCACCACCACCACCAGGTTGAAATTAAATCAAAAGAGTTTCTTGCCAAACATTCGGAAGGACTTCCTGACAGAGTAGCTCCTCAGTGGAACAGGCTCCCTCAGGAGGTGGTGCGTTCTCCTTCTTTGGAGGTTTTTAAACAGAGGCTAGATGGGCATTTGACAGCAATGCTGATCCTGTGAACTCAGGAAGATCATGAGGGAAGCCGGGAAGGGTTGCATCAGTGTTTAGTTCTCATGGCCCTTTCTTACATGCCAAGGAAAATGCCCTTCGCCACTTTGGGGTCAGGCAGCAATTTTCTCCAGGTCAGTTTGGTCAGGGAACCTGGAAGTTCTTTTGCCGTATTCTGAGCATGGATCAGGGATCACTGGGAGTATGGTTGTGGATTTCCTGCACTGTCATTCAGTTGGATTAAATGACCCTGCGGTCCCTTCCATCTCTATAATTCTGTGACATCCTGTGCCATGTTCTTCTGCTCCACCAAGTGTGAAATCATGGTGTAGGTGGAGTTCCTCAACTCCCTTCCCCTGCCTCTCATACAGATGGGCAGATTGATGCTGTGCAAAAAGTGGGCAGCCAAGCGTGGCAGGTCTTGAGCAAGGACTGCATCTTGAAGGGAGCAGCGTCCCAGGTGGCCTTGACTGTGTTCCGCAGCCCCAGAACATCCTGCACCACCAGCTAACGCGTTTGCACCAGACAAATGGTGCTTTTGAGGCACACACACTTCACTTCTGCCAGTCTGTTGGCACCGGTGTCCATGACCATGTAGCAATGGACAATGCTGCCGCTGTTCACCCACTCCCTCAGGCTACTCTGGATCACACGGCAGTCATGTTATGTGCCATGTAATCTGCATTCATCCCCTGAGCATGGAATAGAACCATGTCATAGTTGGATGGCAGGACTGTCCCGCCCCCTCCTGAGGCCCTGGCCGTTCCCACAACAGTCCTGCTGGCTGCTCCAGAGGTTTGCTGTGAAGTACCCAGTTTTGCCCTGTGCTCTGAAGAGCTGAGCACTGACTGTCACCACTGCAGCTGGCAAAAGGCTACATCCTCCACAAGGGAGCAGGAATGGCCATTCGTAGCCGACGAGGCAAGTGACTGCTTCTTGGGCCCACCGCACAGCCCCAGTGCCAGGTTTGAGGCGATCAGGCCAGGTGTAGTTCCTCAGCCAGTGACGAGTGCAGAATCAGAAATGCTGGCTCCAGACCTGCAGATACTTAAATGCCTGATTGTGTTCCCTAACCCAGGGTTGATGCCTCTGCCACAGGTACACCAGTGTTTGCCATAGTAAAGACCTTTAAAGCATGGATCTGGGACTGCTGTTCATACATTTGGATCTGGTGAAAGCCATGCAGCTTCAGACAACTGCAAAATCCTTGTGTGCCCACAAAAACACCTGCTTCCAGTCACATTTACCTCTAATACACCCCCTCACCACACACACACAAAAGTATTTTTCCCTCTGGCTGCCCATCCTCTTCCAGGCACAATTCAAGATGCCTGTTATCACCCTTAAAATCCTAAATGGTCCAGGGCCAGGATACTTGGAGGATCACCTGCTTACATATCATTTCACATCTTCTGTGCTATCAGAACTGATACAGGTGACAAAAGACAGAGGGCCTTACTAGTTAGTGGGAACATCTTGCCTCTGGCATTCTCTCCTCTAATGATCTGCTTGGCTCCTAGTCTTTTGGGCTTCAGGTATCAGGTACCATCATTCCTTTCCTCCCAGCCTTGTAGCATATAGTTTCATTGTGTTAATCATATTTATGTTGTTATTGAATCTCCCCCCCCCCCCCAAAAAAATAATTCCCCAGTACCAAAATTTGAAAATAGCCCACATCCCCTTTTGAAAACATAAGTAATTCCCTATGCATTTCTAAGAAGGGAGAAGCAAGGGCAGACTTCACCAAGGGCAGATTTTCTTAGGCTGGAGGCAAAGCTGAGCAGCAGATGCTTCCATGCAGAAAGTGCAACGCTCAGCCACTGCTAAGTCCAGTTAAAAAGCAGCAATTGGACTCAAAACCCCGTCACACTCAACAACCACTAGATGGACTGATGCTCTAACTCAGTATAAGAAAGCTTCAAGGATATTGCCCAAACTGTACTGGTCAAAATGTTCTTCCTCCACACACCTTCATCCCTGTTTTGGTGGACCAGACACCATGTTTGAAGGACTCACTGATCCAAAACAGACCAGGTAAGGGCAGGGAAGCAAGAGAAGGGGGAAGAAAGTAAAGACTCCACCATTTGGTTGCCTTGTGCACGGTGGAACCGAAAACACATTAAGCTGCTCAGATGGGTTTAGAAACAATGCATAACTGCAATGCTTTACACAAATGCATCAGCATTTACCTGAGTGTCCTTTAGTGATACTTGGAGTTTGTAGTTCTTCAGAATCCAGGCATGCCTGTGTAGATGTTGCAAGGCTATATGAATTGCAGGCAGCACTCCTGCTGACAGATTACCCTGCTCCATAAAATGGTCGATGGGTAAAAGCCCAAGAATAGATAAGAGAGCTGGAGGTCGCTCCTCGGAACATCTGATCAGCAGCACCATGCAAATTCCCAGAATGCCCAGCCTCCATTTCCAAGTAGACATCTTCCTTAGACTTTTGCTCTGACTTTCCTTCTCCCCGTGGAGCTTTCATCTCTAGGACAAACAAGCCTGGGTCTGCCTCTCAGTCTGACATTTTACGGTTGCTGCTGCCTTGGTCTGGCGTGTCCCTCTAAGAACGAAGCTAATTGTCATTAAAGGATCAAGCAGGCTCCAAGACGGGCATTTCCTAGTTGGACAATAATCCTGCTCACAGCAGTGCTGCTGTAAATCAGTTCCTCACAATATTAACTCTTCAGGGAAACTGTTCTGCCGTGTCCAATTTTAAAATTATCACCCAACAATTGACACATTTATATATAAATCAGAATCACAGATCTGACTCTTCACTGTAATTTCAATGTACTAATCTACAATTTGGAGTGCTTCTAACTATGGTAAGGTATAGAGTTCTTATGGCATTTTTGTTAATATTATCTGGCTCCCTACTTGGAAAGTTGAAGTGCTCCGTTTGCGGCAGGCATTATTTATACAAATTGCCAGAGGGCAAGTTATCTGTGATGTTAGGTGATTTTAACTACCCGCAGATTGATTGGGTCGATATGTGTTCAGGTCGAGAGAAAGAGATTGAGTTTCTAGATGCTCTCAATGACTGTGCTATGGAGCAGATGGTCACAGAACGTACCAGGGGTGGGGCGATCCTGGATTTGGTCCTAAGCAATGCCCAAGACTTGGTGAGAGATGTAAAAGTGATTGCATCACTTGGGAGAAGTGACCATAATGTTATTGATTTCACCATTTGTATAAATAGAGAGTTGCCCCAAAAGACCAGCACAACCAAGTTTAACTTTAAAAGGGGGGAATTCTCTGAGATGAGGAGGCAAGTGAAAAGGAAACTGAAAGGAAATGTAAATACAGTCAAAACCCTTGGGGAAGCTTGAAGGCTATTTAAAACTACAATCCTAGAAGCTCAGATAAAATATATACCACAAGTTGGGAAAGGCACAAACAGGTATAACAAATGGTTAACAAATAAAGTAATGGAAGCTGTAAAAGGCAAGAAGAACTCCTTTAAGCAGTGGAAAGCTAGTCCAAGTAAGATAAATAAAAGGGAACACAGGCTGTGGCAAATCCAATGCAAGACTGTGATCAGGCAGGCAAAATGGGACTATGAGGAGCATATTGCAAAAAGACCAACAATAAAATTTTCTTCAAATATATTAGAAGCAGAAAACCAGCCAGGGAAGCAGTGGGGTCCTTGGATGACCAAGGAATCAAAGGATTACTGAAGGAGGATAGGGAAATGGCTGAGAAGCTGAATGCATTTTTGCCTCCGTCTTCACTGTGGAAGATGAGAAGTGTTTGCCCGCTCCAGAACCACTAATTTTGGAAGGGGTGTTGAAAGACCTGAGTCAAATTGAGGAGACAAGAGAGGAGGTCCTACAACTGATAGACAAATTAAAAACTAATAAGTCACCAGGTCTGGATGGCATACATCCAAGAGTTCTGAAAGAACTCAAAGTTGCATTTGTGGATCTCCTGACAAAAATATGTACTCTTTCATTGAAATCTGCCTCCGTTCCTGAGGACGGGAAGGTAGCAAATGTCACCCCCATTTTTAAAAAGAGTTCCAGAGGAGATCCGGGAAATTACAGGCCAGTCAGTCTGACTTCAATACCAGCAAAGTTGGTAGAAACTATTATCAAGGACAGAATGAGTAGGCACATTGATGAGCACGAGTTATTGAGGAAGACTCAGCATGGGTTCTGCAAGGGAAGATCTTGCCTCACTAACCTGTTACAGTTCTTTGAGGGGGTGAACAAGCATGTGGACAAAAGGGACCCAATAGATGTTGTTTACCTTGACTTCCAGAAAGCTTTTGATAAAGTTCCTCATCAAAGGCTCCTTAGTAAGCTTGAGAGTCATGGAGTAAAAGCCCAGGTCCTCTTGTGGATCAAAAACTGGCTAATTAATAGGAAGCAGAGAGTGAGTATAAATGGGCAGTCTTCGCAGTGGAAGATGGTAAGCAGTGGGGTGCCGCAGGGCTCAGTACTGGGTCCCATGCTCTTTAACTTGTCGTTAATGATCTGGAGTTGGGAGTAAGCAGTGAAGTGGCCAAGTTTGCAGATGACACTAAATTGTTCAGGGTGGTGAGAACCAGAGAGGATTGTGAGGAACTCCAAAGGGATCTATTGAGACTGGGTGAGTGGGCATCAACGTGGCAGATGAGGTTCATTGTGGCCAAGTGCAAAGTAATGCACATTGGGGCCAAGAATCCCAGCTACAAATACAAGTTGATGGGGTGTGAACTGGCAGAGACTAACCAAGAGAGAGATCTTGGGGTCATGGTAGATAACTCACTGAAAATGTCAAGACAGTGTGCGATTGCAATAAAAAAGGCCAATGCCATGCTGGGAATTATTAGGAAGGGAATTGAAAACAAATCAGCCAGTATCATAATGCCCCTGTATAAATTGATGGTGAGGTCTCATTTGGAGTACTGTGTGCAATTCTGGTCACCGCAAAAAGGAGCATTGGAAAAAGTCCAGAAAAGGGCAACTAGAATGATTAAAGGTTTGGAACACTTTCCCTATGAAAGAAAGGTTAAAACGCTTGGGGCTCTTTAGCTTGGAGAAATGTCAACTGTGGGGTGACATGATAGAGGTTTACAAGATTATGCATGGGATGGAGAAAGTAGAGAAAGAAGTACTTTACCCCTTTCTCACAATACAAGAACTCGTGGGCATTCAATGAAATTGCTGAACAGTCCGGTTAAAACGGATAAAAGGAATACTTCTTCACCCAAAGAGTGAGTAACATGTGGAATTCACTGTCACAGGAGGTGGTGGCGGCTGCAAGCATAGCCAGCTTCAAGAGGGGATTGGATAAAAATATGGAGCAGAGGCCCATCAGTGGCTATTAGCCATAGTGTGTGTGTGTTTGTGTGTGTGTATATATTTTGACCACTGTGTGATACAGAGTGTTGGACTGGATGGGCCATTGGCCTGATCCAACATGGCTTCTCTTATGTTAAAGCCAAGTTAGTTCTTACTTCTCTAACCCCATTTGCCTCTTATTCTTGTAATCCCCTGCGACAGAGAAGATCTAAGTAAGCCAGGTATGCAATGCGTGAAATTCTGCCCATTACAGCAGACAGCGAAGAGGACAGATGAGAAGATTCAAACAAAGAAAAAAAATTGAGGTGGGAGAAAGTACAGCTACTTCCAATATAGACAAAAGCTATTAGTAGCCATACTGGTCCAAAATCAAAATATTAATTGTGACGGAACCGGCCCGATTCTGCCTTCAGACCCGGTCCCGTCAGCTCCCTATTGAGTCGCCAACTCCTGGAGGGAGCTATTTCTCCTCCTGCCCCTTGGGCTCGCTGCCACCACCTGCTCAGTCTAGGGGTTCAGATTGAGAGGAACAGGACTCCCAATCCCCCTCTCCAGCTATGAGGCCTGGCCTCAAGGTCCTCTGCCACCCTGTACTTGGGTTTCACAGAGACCTCAGCACTTCTTTGGGGCACCCCTGGAGGATTGGCACCTTATCCAACTGCATGCCTTCCCCCTTCCCCGGGGCCCCCTTCATAAAGCAGCGTGGCCTAGAGCGGTTGGGGATCTATGTGGTACAGAGGTTGACTGCCAGCATTCAAAACAGTAAAAATATTTATTTAAAAGAGAAAAAGAAAGGGAAAGAAAAACAAACCAAAAACAATTGCATATAAAAAGTTAGCACATCACAGCACCCGCACAGCAAACAGCATGACAAAGGAAAGGTGTTATAAACGCATCCTACTGTCCCTGGTCTAAACTTGCCCCACCTTGGGGATGACTTACTTGGTCTGACTGCCTGGGGGCCTTACAGGCAGGAGCCCCCATGCTCACCACATGCTCCCTCGAGCGCCAGTTGCAAACTGCCTTCTCTTCCTGCTAACTCCAATCCCAAGAACAAAAGAACTTCCTGCCTCTCTAGGAGACTTTCCCCCTAGCGTTGTTGGTTTGGCTCTGGAAGGGAGGGGGGGTTTGGAGGGAGGCTAGGCCACAGCCTGCTTAGGAGTTTCATGTTTTCCCTCCCAATGAAGCACCAACATTGACTAAAATGGCGTTTCTCCACACTAATAATAAAATCACACTCCACAGAATACCTTTTTATTAGGACCATTTTTTAAAAAAATTGGTCATGAAACCAATCAGAAATCTAAAAACAGAACAGAGGCAAAACATGTAAGTATTGACACATTAAATGACCAAAACTTATATACTAGGATCCTAGATTCAGCAAGCACAGTAGTAAACACAGAAGTACAGAAGTTGCTAATAACTTTTCCAAGTAACTTTGTGAATCATTTTGTACAATGCACCCCCATTGCCTGCACAGAAAAGTCTTCTGGAATAATTCTGCATAGTTTGAGGAAAGTTGGGAGCATGAGAGCCTTCCTGACCTCCCCAGGCAGGCCATTCCAGAAGATGGAGATCACAAGGGAAGAGGGACACGCACAAACCATTGTTGGCACCTGCAGAACACCTTGCCCAGATGAGTGAAGCTATCATGGTGGTGCATACACATCTTGCAAAGATGAGAGTCCAAGACAATGAGGGGCTGTCTTTTTGTTTCAAACAATTTTATTAGTAACATATGGTAATAAATTTCAATTTCTTACATCATTAATAACTAATTTTTTAATCTATCCCATATATTACTTTCTACCCACTCCTCCCCCTGTTACTTGACCCCCGCCGGTGTTATATACTTAAAATCTTAATATTAAAGGAACCCTTAATTAATAAGAACCAAAATTAATATCCTCCTGCCTCTTGTACTTGGTCATTATCAAAAATTGTCCAATGTCCTTTTATTTTCCACTCTTTTTCTACGTATCTGCTGAACTTTTTCTACTCCATCTTAAATACTTCTAAATCATAATCTCTTAAGGTTCTTCTTAACTTGTCCATTTCACTCCATGTCATAACTCTTACAATCCAATCCCATTTCTCTGGTATTTTTTCTTGCTTCTACAACTGCACATACAATGTCCTAGTAGCTGAGAGCAAGTACCAGATTAAAGTTCTATCTTCTTTTGGAAATTTTTCCATTTGTAATCCCAACAGAAAAGTCTCTGCAACTTTGTTAAATTCGTATCCCAATATCTTAGAAATCTCTTTATTTGTTGCATTTGAAACCAATCATATTTATAATTCAGCTCCTCAGCAGTTTTCAACTCTATTTTACCATTTTGTATTTTTAATAGTTGATTGCATGACATCGATTTTCCCTCTCCTGATTCAGCTGTTATTTTTATTACTTCTGCTGGGACTATCCATAGTGGTTTTCTCTCATCGCCATATTTCTTATACTTCATCCAAATATTTAGCAGATTATTTCTTATGTAATGGTGAGAGAAAAAACCATCCATCTTTTTCTTCCCATAGTACATATAAGCGTGCCAGCCGAATTTATTGCCATGACCTTCCAACGTTAAAAGTTTTTTATTCAATAATGTCACCCAATCTTTTATCCACACTAAACCAAGTGCTTCATAATATAATCTTAAATCTGGTAACTGGAATCCTCCTCTTTCTTTAGCGTCTATTAAAACTTTCATTTTAATCCTTGGTTTCTTTCCAGCCCATATAAATTCTGAAATCTTTCTTTGCCATTTATTAAATTGTTTACTGTCTTGGAATAAATACATTATTCTCGGCAAAATGTTCGTCTTAATTGCAGCTATTTTACCAAGCAATTACAAATTAAGCTTGTTCCACTTTATCATATCTTCATCCATTTTACGCCATAACTTTTCATAATTATTTTTAAACAGATCAATGTTCTTTATTGTTATTTCCAAACTTAAACATTTTACTTTAGAAGTAACTTCACACCCCGTTAACCTCTGCAATTCCTTTTGTTTATTTACTTGCATATTTTTACATAAAAGTTTTTATTTTTCTTCATTAACATAAAGTCCTGCCAATTCTCCAAAATCTTGTATTTTAGCTAACAACAAAGGTGTAACTTGTGTAGGATTTTCATTTATAAACATTATATCTTCTGCAAATGCTCTATATTTATAGGTAAATCCTTTAATTCTCATTCCTTCTATTTCTTCATCGTCTTGTATTTGCATCAATAAGATTTCAAGAGTCATTATAAACAACAATGGTGAAAGCGGACAACCTTGTCTTGTACCTTTGCTGATTATCATTACATCTGTAAAATCTGCATTTATACATAGCCTTGCACATTGTTCAGTATATATTGCCTTTATCATTCTTATAAAGTTTTCTCCCAACTTTATTTTTTCCATTACTGCAAACATAAAGTCCCAGTTCAAATTGTCAAAAGCTTTCCCTGCATCCGCAAAAAATAATGCAACTTCCTTCTCTGGATGTCTTTCATAATATTCTACAATATTTACAACAGTTCTAATATTGTCTCTTATTTGCCTCTTAGGGAGAAAACCCGCTTGATCTTCCTTTATAAAATTTATTAAATATTGTTTAAGCCGTTCGGCCAAGATTCTTGTGTATATCTTATAATCATTATTTAATAATGAAATTGGTCTATAATTCTTTACATTCATGACATCTCTTTCTTCCTTTGGAATCAACGAAATTACCATCTTTCCATGTATTTGGTATTTTCCCATTTAATCTTATCGCATTCATCAATTTTTGAAGTTTTGGTACTAATTCTTCTTTAAGCTTTTAAAAAAAATTTGCCGTATATCTATCTGATCCAGGTGCCTTTCCAATTTTCATTACATTAATCGCTACTTCAATTTCTATTTTTTCAATTGGATCATTCAAGTTTTTCCATATATTCAGTTAAGGGTGCTATTTTAATCTTTTGCAAATACACTTCAATCCTTTCATGCTTTACTTTAACACCCTTAAATAATTTAGCATAATACCATAAAGAATGTGGGAAACCACTTTCAAATTAAAGTTTTGCACCGTTCCAGAAATATACTCCCTCTCCTTATTGTGCAAAAATCTATTTATGGCATTTGCACAAGGTTTTTTCTTTATTAAGTGCCATTCAAAAGTGGGGGGGGGGGGTTGTCCAAGATAGCTCTGCTGAGAACAAAATTTCCCAATAGGAGAAAGCCTTGACTTGCTCAATATTAGAACCACTGATAGGCCATTGAGGTGGGTTCTATTTTCTGCTCTTTGTGAAAACTAGAATCTTAGATTTTGGGTAGTTAATCACCAAGCTTTCTCAACAACAATAACTGGAGAAAGACTGCAAGGTCCTTTTTAGTCCAACCCTGGTTTGGGACAAAATCACAATATCATCCGCGTAAAGCAAAATAGGTACACCAATCTCAGCTAATTTGAGTGGATGGCAGTAATCATCAAAAATTAATGCTATGTGAAAGGTGCCAAGCATCCCTGATGAATCCCCTTTTTCAAATTAAATTGATTTGTTAAATTCCCATCATACTACATTGTACTTGGGCAGTCAAACCTGAGTATAAATGTTGAATAAATCCTAGGAGCCTTTTGTCTGTGGTAGTTTGATTAAGTTTGTTCCACAATCAAGGGCGATTTATGGAGTCAAAGCCCTATTTGATGTCAATAAAAGCTGCATATAATCTCCCCCCTTTAAAAGATGAATATTTCTCAGTGAAGTGATAGAGAACCCAACAATGGTCATAAGTCAAGGAGCCCCATTTAAATCCTATCTGTTTATGCTCCAGTATGGTTTCTGATTCTATCCAATCCAGGAGCTTCCTTAGAAAGTAAGCAGAATAGTTTTCCCAGACTAGAGAAAAGGCTGATTAGTCAGTAACAAGATGGGTCACTTCTGGATCCTTTTTTAAATATTGGGACAATAACAGAACATTTCCAGAAATCAAGGTTGTCCACCAATGTTAATTTGAGTGAAAACTGGGACCAGAACCAGGACCCACCACACTGGATCAGCTTTTACCAGCTCATTAGGAATTAGATCACAGCCCACAGCTTTCCCTATTATCAATTTCTTGATAGAGCAAACGATCTCCTTAATCAAGACCTCAGGCCAGGATGCTGTTGCATCAAGAGGAATAACAGCAGATTTACTTAGCCCCATTAGCATCAGAGAATAGCCTCTTGAAATAGACTTCCCATATCGAAAGGCCCCAGGCCCCGATGGTTTACCTTATGAGTATTATAGAACCCTAGAGGAATCAATTTTACAGCCCTTCAAGAACTTGATAGAAACAACAGACAAGGATGCATTAATACCAGACTCAAGGAACAAATCAAGAATTTCACTGATACACAAAGAAGGTACTGATCCTAAAGAAATAAGAAACTACAGACCCATTTCTTTACTAAATGCCGACTACAAAATTTTTGCAGCGATATTGGCTACCCGACTAAAGAAAGTGCTATCACAAACAATACACCTCGACCAATCCAGCTTTTTACTGAAACGACACTTAAAAAATAACGTGAGAACAATCATCCACCTTTTTCCATCTTAGGCGGGCACGACAGCTAGCACCCTTCCTAGAGCACAGCGACTTAGCAACAGTGATTCATGCTACGGTCACCTCAAGACTAGACTACTGTAATCCCCTCTACATGGGGCTGCCCATGTCTCGAATCTGGAAGCTGCAGCTGGTGCAGAATGCTGCAGCCAGGCTGTTACTGGGTCTCTCTATTCGGGATCATGTGCAGCCAGGCCTGCGGAGACTGCATTGGCTGCCAATAGTTGTCAAGCATATTGTTTGTTTTATGGTTTGCCTGCATTAATAGCTGCTTTAGTGTGTTGCACATCAAAGCCATGTAACCTCTGCTTTAGTTCTCACTTGTAGCAAATGCAGGAATGTCCTCTTTGAAGATAAAACCTTCCTGGGAACATTTTCTCAGGCTTAGGTCTGAACCCAGGATGCAGCTAAACCCGATAGCAGATAACGTAGCAAGTAGAATTCCTAAGGTTACTTTGATGTGCCCCTTAAAGCTGGTAGTCTTGAAGTATAATGTATCACTTCCAATCTGGTGCCTTTCTGAGAAGAATGGATTATCAATAAACCAATAAGGACTGGTTATTTTGAGATCTCATGCTTGACAATAGTATTCCGGATTCGCTACAAGGTGCTGGTTACTACCTTTAAAGCCCTATATGGCCGAGGTCCTGTCTACCTTAGGGACCGTCTTTCCCCATATATTCCCCAGAGGGTACTGAGATCTGGATCACAAAACCTATTAGAAATCCTTGGGCTGAGGGAGGCAAGACTGAAGGCTACCAGAGAAGAGCCTTCTCTATTGCGGCCCCCCACTGGTGGAACCAACTCCCTGATGATGTTAGAGCCTTGCAGGACCTTGCCCAAATCCGCAAGGCTTGTAAAACAACACTTTTTTATTTGGCCTTCAACTAAAGTACAGAGTTGCTTAACACCATGGTATGGAACTTAGCACCAAACTGTTTTAAAAATTTGTTCAATATTTAAAGTGCAATTGTTAAATTTAATTGATCTTACTGTAATTGTTTTTATTGCTTTATGGTTTTATTGTTTTATTGTGGATTTAATGTAGTTGTTAGCCACCTTGAGCCTGCTTCGGCGGGGAGGGTGGGATATAAATGCGAAAAATAAATAAATAAATACTCTTGAATACTATGAAATGCACCATGGAAAACAACTGACCCTCATTTTCCTCGACGCAGAGAAGGCGTTTGATGTTAATTAATATAAGTTGATTTAAATGATGGTTTTATCTAACTGTAATTATTGTGTATTATGGTTTTACTGTGTATTGTATTTATGTGTCGTTAGCCACCCTGAGCCTGCCTTGGCGGGGAGGGCGGGATATAAATAAAAAGTTGTTGTTGTTGTTATTATTATTATTATTATTATTATTATTGATAACATGGACTGGGGCGTTATGTTGGAGCGATTGAAAGGGATGGCAGACGATGATAAATTTGTAAAATGAGTAAGATCAATATATACAATACAGAAGGCGAGAGTAATAATAAATGGAAGGCTATCAGAACATAGTGACATCAAGAACAGTATGTGACAGGGATGTCCCCTTTCCCCTCTCCTGTTTATACTGATACTGGAAATATTGAATATGGAAATTTAAAAGGATGAGGAAATAAGATGGTTAAACCTGAAGGGGGAGCGTTACTGTCCGGGCCACCACGCCTCGTCGCTTCCTGGTCCCACAGCAACCCAGACTCTGCCATCGTCTACCCCCACGGGGGAAGACAGCAATGGCCCCAGTGCGGCCCGACACCCAACCCCTTCCCCCGCCATGCCTCAGAGCCCACCTACCGACGCTCCTGGTGCTGGGCGTCCTGGGGCATCGGTGGGGGAGCGAGCTGGCCGGTGCCGAAAGGCCCGGTGGAGAACGGGCCGTCTGACGACACCTCAGCCCCTCTAAGAGGCATGGGCAATGCTGCCCTGGGCCAGCTGGAGGGCCCAGGTGGAGAGGGAGCTGACAGCATTGAGGAGGCCGCCAAGAAGATCTCGCCTGGTGTGGCAGACACCCCACCCCACAAAACAGCCTCAGAGGGTGGGGCAAGCAACAAGTCTGGGGAGAAGGGATGGGAAGGAGGGCACAGCGGGGAGGCGACCAGTGGCTGGAGAAATCTGATAATGGGCAGACTCACAGGGGGGTGGAGAGGCAAGGAGGATGCTGGCATGGAAGTGTGAGGGGGATAAAAGGGGGAAGAGCGCTGATGGCCGGGGAGGAAGACAAACGGAGAAAACAGGTGAACTTAGAGAGAGATGCAGAGTGCCTGACTCCGTGGAGGAGGCGGTGGCGTGAGGCAACATCCACCCCCCTCCTATTCTGAGGCCACAAGCGCTCCTTCTTTCTTCCCTCCTCCTCCTTCACATCACAGCTGCCCCACGGGGCGGGGTCAGTGGGAGGGGAATTCACAATTACAAACTCCAAGCCTTTGCTGATGATTTAGAGATGATTCTGGAGGACCCTTTAGCATCAATTGGACATTTAAAAGAAATGTTAGAAAAAATTGGCCAGATGGAAGGAATGAAAATCAATTACCAAAAAACTGAAATGTTAGTAAAGAATATGACAAAACTACAAAAGATGGAATTGGAAGAGAAATCAGGCCTGCAAATTGAAAAGAAAGTAAAATATCTGGGCATCTACCTAACAAGACTATCTCACTGTGGGAAAATAATTATTTGAAATTGATTAAAGATACTGACAGAGACTTAGATAGGTGGACAAATCTCCATTTATCTTTAATGGGCTGGGTGTCAACAATAAAAATGAATATCCTCCCGAGATTGTTATTCCTTTTCCAAACACTACCCATACTGATGAAACACACAGTTTTTCAAGAACTAAACAAGAAAATATCCAGATTTATTTGGCAAAGCAAAAGGCCTAGGATAAAGTTGAAACTACCAGAGGATGACAAGTCTAGGGCAGGAATGAGGTTACCTGATTTTGAGTTGTATTATAAAGCACGTGCAATGGTCTGGCTAAAAGACTGGATTAAGACCCCAAATAAGCGGGTATTGGGGTTGGAAGGGTATGACTTGCAGCTTGGGTGGCATGCCTTCTTATGGTATGGTAAAGCAGTCATAAATACTTTGGAAGTCATATTATAAGAAAATCACTACTGGCAACCTGGGAGAAAATGAAAACTAAATATATACCAAGATCCCTTGTTGGGCTTCTCTGGCAGAAGCATTTACCCACCCCAACTTATGAACAGATAAAAATTTACTGACTTATGGTGAACTGTTGAATAATTATCTGCTTTTAAAAACTAGTGAGGAATTGAAAGAACAGAATGTAAATTTAGATTGGTGGACAAGAGCCCAACTAGATTCAAGATATGCAAAAGATAAAATAATGGGATTTGAGAAAGAAAAATTACTATTTGATAAGATTATCTGTGGCCAGAATGAGAAAGTTTATGCCTTTTTGCTTCAAATGAAAATGGAGGATGAGGTGGTAAAAGAATCAATGATGAAGTGGGCGCAAAATGTTGGCCATAGCATCCAGTTGGAACAGTAGGACCAAATTTGGTCTACCAATATAAAAGTAACAAAATCCACTGCCTTTAAGGAAAATATATACAAAATGTTTTACAGGTGGTATATTATACCGGTTAAAATAATTATCAAAAATGTACAAGCATGTTGGAACGTGAGAATAAAGAGGGATCTTTCTACCATATGTGGTGGACATGTAGAAAAGCTAGAAGGTACTGGTCTATATGGTACACGAAGTAATCCAAAAAAAGTATAACAACACAATTTTATTCAAACCAGAATTTTTCCTATTGAATATTATGTCAGATATAACAGACAAGAGTTTGAAACATATGTATGTACATTTAGTAACTGCAGCTAGAATTTTGTATGCTAAGGCCTGGAAGAAGAAGGAGACACCAACGAAAGCAGAACTAATCGGGAAGTTCCTGGAAGTAATAAAGATGGACATTCTTATGGACCTAATGAAAGAAGATAGCAAAAGAAATGTGGAGCAAATATGGTCACCTCTATATGTATGGCTGGAAAGCCCTACTAATACACTTTTGTAGACGGCGCTAGATGAATAGTATCACTGTCAGAGTTAGTTGATTTAAAATTGAAATGTTGATAGGTATATAAATTAATTAATGGAAAAATACACAAACTTTTATTAATAATGTGTATGTGATTCCCTTTCCCCACTCCCTTCCCTTTACCTCCCCTTCTCTTTTTTTTCCTGTACCCCTATATAAATTGTTGAGAGAGAAATAGACTTTCCATATCCAAGGCGCAATACAGCATAGGATTTTAAATGCTGGGTTTATAGTAGTATTGACGATAGAGCAGAAGGTCTCAGTCATTATTACTGATAGCTGAGATGAGATCTCTCCTTCCTGGTTAAGGGTCATCTGTCTCCTTGTCTTAATCAGTTCTCTGTACATTTTCTTCAGTTCCATCAACTCTTGGAGGGCTGCTATTGTATAGTTATTTTTGAACTCACAATGCTTCTGTTGAATAAGCCTTTTGCAGTCACCATTAAACCAACTTTTCCTCTTAACTTCAGGAAATGTCGTACTGAGATTATTTTTCATGTAAAGTGGTCTAAACAGTTTTAACTCCGCATCTAGATTGTGCAAACAATTTACACACTGCGTCAAATTGCAAAACCTTGTTAGCAAGGGTGTTACAAGACTTAGAACCCATTATAGTTTGAGCCTTATCACTAGAGTTAGAGCTCCAGTGTAATCAACAGACTTTTTTTAAAAAAAATTGTGAGACAGGGAAACTTTGTGCTGGAATAAGATAGTATTCTAAAGATAGGTCTATAGATACGAAGAATGGGAGGTGATCATTTTCCAAGAAGTCACCAATTTTAGGAACTTAAAATGGGGGATATATTCAGGTGGGGCCAGGATATAATCTATTACATTAGTTCCTTTGCATATAATATAAGTGAAGTCACTGGCTCCATCGATCTTAGTCATTTAGAGGGATAAAGTTTCTCTGAATCGCAAATTTAGCCAGCTCCAAACCACCTCTGTTTATTACATCATCCTTAGATTTTCTATTATGCCAAGCAGGGCTAAGAAATTCATCATTACGAGAGCCTAATAATTTAGAGAAAAGCATATAATTGTCACAGCTAATCCTTGCATTAAAGTCCCCCACTAGTACTAAAGGGGTCCCCACAGAACAGGCATGCAAGTCATCAACAATTTTACCCAGGTGATCCCATCTCTGGACCAATATACTAGGAGTGCATAGGAGGATGTAAACAGAGGGAAGGATGATTGTCACGTCATCCAGCTTTAATAGGAATGCAATCTGCCACCAAAAGATCACAAGGTCCAATATTCAATCTAGTTGAGATTAAACAGGCTAGACCCCTTGTGGTCTGCCCCCCCCCCCTTAGGCCCATGGTAGCTCTCTGAAAGAGTAGAGTAACCATGACAGACAGGTTCCTCCATTAGCCAAGTCTCCTGAAGGCATAGAACGTTAAAGGAGACCATAAATGCTTTAATATCTTTACAACAAATCCTCGAGGCCCAGCTAGCAATATCCCAATTCCAAATACGGAGTCCACAGGTCCCAGTTAGTCCATTTTTCGCTACTGAAGTATCTAATGCTGGCAACCTGGGGATATTCAATGCGTTAATTATAATTTTTGGCTCAAGAGGAGGATAGGAATTTTCTCTCTTGTCAGGCTTGGAGCATGTGTCTCCCTGTTGGTCAAAGGATGGTTTGCATCTAGGGGACTGGCTAGAGATTGATTCATATCAGGGGAGCAGTATGGGTCATTTGATGATACCTTTTTTGGATTAGTTACCTGGTTTTGATCCTGGATAAACTGTACTAGTATATGTTGGGAGTTTCTGGAATCAGGCAATAATATTGCCTTGTTCCTCAAAGGGTAAGGAACGAAATTATTGAAGATTTGCATTTATTAGGTCCAACTGCTTATCTTTTGAGGGAGATGGCAAAGAAGGAAAGATATTAGCTTTATCTGTGTGGCCAAAGCTCTCACAGGTCATCTTCTCAAATAAATCTGATTTATGAACATGGACTTTCTTAGTTGGTAAGAATTCAGAAAAGGATCTATCCTTAGTAGAATGTTGAATTCTCTCAGAGTGAATAGCTTTCCTGTCCTTAAGAGAGCTAGACATGATTAGTGGCTTTTTGTTTAGATTGAGGAATTTGAGAATTGGATTTCATAAGAACATGAGCCATGTTAGATCAGGCCAATGGCCCATCCAGTCCAACACTCTGTGTCACACAGTGGCAAAAAAATTTAAATATATATATATATATATATATATATATATATATATATACACACACACACACACACACACACACACACACACACTGTGGCTAATAGCCACTGATGGACCTCTGCTCCATATTTTTATCTAAACCCCTCTTGAAGGTGGCTATGCTTGTTGCCGCCACCACCTCCTGTGGCAGTGAATTCCACATGTTAATCACCCTTTGGGTGAAGAAGTACTTCCTTTTATCCGTTTTAACCGGACTGCTCAGCAATTTCATCAAATGCCCACGAGTTCTTGTATTGTGAGAAAGGGAGAA
This sequence comes from Heteronotia binoei, assembly GCF_032191835.1. Classification (NCBI taxonomy): domain Eukaryota; kingdom Metazoa; phylum Chordata; class Lepidosauria; order Squamata; family Gekkonidae; genus Heteronotia; species Heteronotia binoei. The sequence continues at coordinate 1,620,124 of NC_083236.1, read as the reverse complement.
AAGTACTTCTTTCTCTACTTTCTCCATCCCATGCATTATCTGGTAAACCTCTATCATGTCACCCCACAGTCGACGTTTCTCCAAGCTAAAGAGTCCCAAGCGTTTCAACCTTTCTTCATAGGGAAAGTGTTCCAGCCCTTTAATCATTCTAGTTGCCCTTTTCTGGACTTTCTCCAATGCTATATTTTGTGCCTTTTAAAATGAGGCCCTATTGACCATCACTGCTAGGATCCTGGGATCCTAGGTGAGCAGAAAATTAAAATTATATATATATTTATAATTAAAATTAAAATTATATATATATATAATTTTAATTTTCTGCTCACCTAGGATATACGATATATATATCCTTTGGCGTTTGTAGCTTTTCAGTAAATTTTAGTTTGAGAAAACTGGTACATCCAACAAGTGGGACAAATGATTTTTAGAGCACAATCCAAAGGCGAGAGGTGCAACGTTACGCCTGCAAAAACAGTGGCATGTCCCATAGGCACTCATTGAAGACAGAAACAAATGGTGTGCGAGCGTCCCTGGCATGGCCGGAAGCTCTGCCAGCGAGCTCCCTACTAAATGGACTTAGAGCGAGGGACAGGTAGGCACGTTGGTGATGGGTTTTGCACTGCGCCGTAGCTTTGACAGTATCTTTAACTTGCGAGGGGGAGAGTGAGGTCTCTCCCCTGGGGCTAACTGCTCTTGTTTCCAGGTCTCCACAGGTTCCGGGCTCGCGGAGGCTCTTCATGCAAGCGAGGACTGTCACCCATGGCTGGGTAAGTTTCACTGTGCACCCCCACTATCCTTCCCCTCCTCTCACTCTTGGCTACTTGGTGTGCGAGCGTCCCTGGAACTTGAACCAGGCAGTGGACTCCAGCAGGGGGCATTTGCTGAGCCCACTCCCCTGTGCTGCTGCCTGCTGCCTTTTCTTGGTCTGCCTTCTGCCGCATTCCCAATCCCTGGCAGGGCACGGGGGGGTGGGGGGTGACACCTGCCCCGATGCGGAGAGGTGGGGCAGAGACTGCCCCTTTAAGAGAGCGTCCGGCTGAAACGCAGCCAGCTCTTCCGGCTACCGCCCTTGCAAGTGCTCTTGATCTCTGTCTCTGTTTTGCAGGTGGGACTCCAATACAGAGGCTTCCGCATGTGTCGCTCAACCCCCCCCCCACTCCCTTAGCTGTTTCTCTCCACCGCTCTGAATGGAGCCCCACCCACAGTGAGACTGCCTAGCATGCACCAGGGAGATGGTTGCACTCTGTTCCAGGAAAATAAAGTCTGATCTGTGCCCTCTGTTGTATCTCCTGCTTGGCATCTACTACACGTTCCCTGGGCAACCCACCCCCTCTGTCAGTGGCTTCTCCAAGGGAATGCCTGGGTGAGCAGACTTGGGTCTTGTGAGGGGGGGGAAACGGGCTATGAGCTGCCACGCTGCCCCCTGCGTGGCTAGACAGGGGAGGGGGTGCTGCCCCTCGGCCAGCCCGGACTGACAGCTTACCTGACTTCACAGGGCTGTTGTGTGCAGGGCACTAAGGGGGGGGGGCTGCTGAAGTGGATGCATACCCAGTGGCTCGCACTCTGAGTTCTGCAGCCCCCAGGGGAGGTGTTCCTTACACATAGCAGGGGGTGGCAGCAGGGCAACATCGGGGGGGGGGGGGCTCCAGGGGGATGTCTTTTGGACTTGATTTGCCTGTTCCCAGACACACATTCCAGCCGCTGTCTAGGAGAGTGAACTCTTGTCCACGCATGCCTCTGCCCGCCTGCCTGCCATTGGCAGAATTTCTGACAGCGGGAGTGAGGGAATTGACGGTCTCTCAGGCGCAGGCTTTCCACCCTCTCGCCCGGTCACGTGCAATGGGCTGTCCAACCCCGTGGTCCCACGCGAGCCTGTGCCTCCCTCACCCCCATCTCGGCAGCGGGCCAATGGCGTGCACCTGGGCGGAATCACCATGGCGACAAGTTCTCTCTTGCTCGTCGGGCTGCTCTCCCCCTCCAAGCATGGCGTAAAGTCGTCCCTTTGAAAGCTGACTGTGGCCGCCGACGCTAGTTCTGCACTCGAGCGCAGCAACACGGCAGTTCTCTGGATTAGACTGCCCGTATTCCACTTTCCCCACCACTTTATTCATTTTCCTTTAAAGGGGAAAATAGTCAGTACGATCTAAAGTTATTCACCTGGAGCTCACTCTTGTTTTCGGAAAGAGAAAAGGAATAAGACGTTATACAGAAGCCTTTCACTGGATATTATGTTATTTTTAGCCATATCTGAATAAAGGGCCTTCCTGCATCTTTGTAATGAGTGTTCCTGGTCCTGTGGTTTTATCATGAGAAGATAATCTGTAATGAACTCAAGCCTCTTGGCACCTCTTTCCAGTATTCTCATCAGTAATTGCCATATCATGTTTCCACATTGAGTTTAACAACTCATTTTGATTTAGAGAGTGAGAACTATCAAGTTCCTTAGCCTCCACCAGGCTCTGTAGCATTAAAGGATCAAACCTATTGTCAAGCGCCGGTATTTCCCAATAACAGAGTCCTTTGTTTTGAATCAAAAGATATGTTTATTGTAAGAAACTCAGGAGCTTTTCCAAGGACATAAGCCTTGGGAGTAATGGAGTACCAACAGTTATGCAGTTAGGGTTTGTAGAATCTTTCGGGATCAAGTGCCGTGTTCTACTGGAGAAAGTTTTCCTTCCAGACGTTTCGTTCTCAGCTGCGGAGAACATCCTCAGTGGCGTTGCAGCTGGATGCACCCACTCAATGCACAGCAGCCAAGAAGGTCTGAGCGCCTGCTCCAGCTGCATCGCCACTGAGGATGTTCTCCGCAGCTGAGAACGAAATGTCTGGAAGGAAAACTTTCTCCAGTAGAACACGGCACTTGATCCCGAAAGATTCTACAGACCCTAATGATGTTACCAGCCGTGAAAACCTGAAATCTTTGATAGTTATGCAGTTACTATATAGGATAGTATCAAAGGTTACATGACAGATGCCTACTTGAGTCATGGGTTCAAAGGTTACTAAGCAACTATCTATCCAGACTAAGGCATCTTAGGCCACTGAAAACATCAGAAACATTCTCACACTTATTTGTGAATTGATAAGGGCTGTCTGCGTGAAACCGGGGGAGGCCGCTTTGAGGTATCCTCTGCTAGCCTATAACGTAAACATCCCAGGGCCAGATGTTTTTGCTACATGCCCTCTGGGTTGTAAATAATGGGGGAGAGCTGGAGAGCTGGCTCTCTACCTAATAAAAAGTGGTCCAGAAACAAGTACGCTTGACATACTGACCCCCCGCCAGCTCCCCTTCTGAGCTTTGATGGATATTTAGCATAGAATTGTTTAATTAATGCTGGGGTCCTCACATTTGAACTTATTTCCCATTCGTCGTGTGCCACTCAGAAATGTTTCCACCTAATCAGAAAGTATAACACACTCCGCTTCAGCTTAGCATCTAAGATTTCTTTTACTTCATGGTGATTCTGATCTCCCACTGGGATAGGATCCGGCACTTTTGGTCTAGGGTGCCAGGGCATTGCTCTAGGGTCTTTTTGAAATAAGCTGCAATGAAAAATTGAGTGTATCTTACTAAACAATTTTAGTAAGATTCTAGTTCTACAGTCACTTTGTTGATCACATGTTTTATACGAAACAGTCCCAAGAATTTGTAGGCCAGTTTTTTAGACGTTTGTGGTAACGGCAAGTTCTTGGTGGATAGAAACACTGTATCTCCCACTTTAAAGTCCCAAGCGGGCGAGTGATGCTTATCATAATGCTTTTTGTATGTCTCTTTCGCTAGTTCCAAGTTTTTCTGGATGTTGCTCCAGGTCTTCCCCAATTTCCCCCACCATTGCTCAAAGGTGGATGGGCTTTCTGCTGTCGATCCTCCCAGTAACTGGGGGAAGAGCTTCCCTTTATAGCCATTCACCACCAGGAAGGCGGAAGACTTGGTGGAAATATGCATACTCTTATTATAACCGTATTCCTTAAAGGGGAGCAACTCTGCCCGATTCAACTGCTGGTAGTTCACAAAGCACCTTAATTATTGTTCCAGCAACGCGTTCACTCTCTCAGTCTGTCCATCTGTCTGAGGATGATATGCAGAGCTCAGTCCCTGCTCAATACTGGTTAATTTACAGAACTCCCGCCAGAAGTTAGCAACAAATTGTACTTCGTCACTAATCAATTTATCTGGGAAGGAGTGTAATTTCACCACGTGTTGAAAGAATAATTGGGCTAGTTTCTTAGCCATTGGTATGTTGAGAGCATGGGAAGGAGGGAGCTCCACGATAAAGTCCAACGACACCACCGACCAGCGTCGGGGCTGCTGTCTCTAATGGTAATAATCCCGGTGGTTTTCCTCCTCGCCATTTTGCCATTAGACAAATTAGGAAGGAGGCCACATATTCAGATATGTCCCTTTTAATAAACGGCCACCAAAATTGTCTATTCACTAGATGCAGGGTTTTGACATACCCAAAATGACCGGCTATCTTGTCATGGCAGGACTGCAGTATTTTTTTTTTTTGAGACTCTCTGGTACGTATAGTTTATTGTCTTTGTACCAAAAGCCTCCCTCCCCTCTTTTCACCCCCTCCGGTTTTGCATCTCCTTCCTTTTCTACCTCTTTACTCAGCTTCTCCCCCCATTGCTCTTTGCGCTTTGATTGTGAGCGGGTGGTCACAACTCCCCCCAAGTGGCTGGGGGAGATTAACGAATCAATCACCTCCTCTCTGGCTGTTGTGCTGGGGGAGGCGTGATAGAGCGTTCACTAAAAAGTTTTTAGACCCCGGGATGTGTTTTAGTTTGAAATCAAATTTGGTGAAGAACCCTGAACACTGAATTTGTTTCTCAGTTAGTTTCCAATGCCCTCTTAGGGCTTCCAAATTTTTATGGTCTGTCCATATCTCAAACAGAACCCTCGCTCCTTCAAGCCATGACCTCCATGTCTTTAACGCAAACGTTACAGCAAATGCCTTTGTCCCACACCGATCAGTTCCTTGGGAAAATGTTTTTGAGATGTAAGCGCAGGGCTTTAGGGGACCCACCCCCATCTGGTTGCATCATAATTGCCCCCACAGTGACATTGCTGGCGTCGCATTGAACCACAAAGGGTTTTAATTCATTGGGGTGGATCAAGACTGGTTCATTGGTGAACAGTCTCTTTAATTTATTGAATGCCTCTTGGCAACTTTCTGTCCATTTCAGTTTGGCTTCCGGCCGTTTGGCCTTGGGACCTTTCCTTTTTGTTTGAAGGAGGTCTGTCTGGGGGAGAATTGTATGGGCAAATCCCTGTATAAAATTACAATTAAAATTTGCAAATCCAATGAAGAATTGGAGCTGTCTACAAGTCCTCGGGGGTTCCCAATCCAACACAGCTTGTATTTTGGCTGGGTCCATCGCCAATCCCTTCCCTGACACTCTGTAGCCCAGGTAATCCAGTTCCGTCTTATGGAACTCGCACTTACATAGTTTCACACACAGTTGGTTCTCATAGAGGGTTGCCAATACTTCCTTCACTAATCTCACATGCGAGGGGAAGTCTTTTGAATAAATAATTATGTCATCCAGGTACACCACTACCCCACAGTACAAATACTTCCCCAGCACCTCGTTTATGAAGTTCATGAAGACCCCGGAAGGCCCCCTGTAAGCAAAATGGCATGATTAAGTATTCAAACTGTCCCATCAGCGTGTTAAACACCGTTTTCTGTTCATCCCCCTCTTTTATGCTCACCCGGAAGTAGGCATCCTGCAGATCCAGCTTGGTAAAGATCTTTCCCTCTGAAACAGTGCATAATAGGTATTTTATGAGGGGTATGGGGTATGCATTGGACACCGAAATAGCATTAATCCCCCTAAAATCCATGCATAGCTCACCCCCTCATCCTTTTTCTTCCTAAAGAGCACCGGGATGGCAAGAGGAGCAGTGGTCGGCCGGATTAAACCATGTTTTAGGTTCTTAGCTAAAAACTTGTGGAGCTCTGCCTTTTCAGTCCACCCCATGGAATATATTTTTGCTCTGGGGAGGCTCTGGCCGGATATTAATTCTATGGCACGGTCAGTGTCCCGGTGGGGGGGAGCTCGTTAGCTGCTTCTTCACTAAACACTTGTTGGAAGTCCAACTCTGCTAAAAATGAAAAGTCAAATAGATTCCTGACTTGTTATGCTGACAACATCCTTTTCCAGAAAGTGAAGACAGAAACAAGGGGATCTGCTATCTTGGATTTGATTCTCACCAGCAAAGAATTGATTGAAGAAGTGGAAATAGTGGGCATCCTGGGCAGTAGTGACCATGTGATTTTGGAATTTACAGTCTTAGGGAAGGAAAAAGCTATACGTAGTCAGACTTATAGGTTGGACCTCAGAAAGGCAAACTTTGATAAACTTAGAACTATGCTGGGTAAAATATTTAGGAGGAAGGGGGTTCAAGAGGGGTGGGAGTTTCTTAAAAGCGTAATACTGAAAGCGCAATCACAGACGATTCCTATGAGAAGAAAAAATGGAAAAAGCCTAAAGAAGCCAAAGTGGCTCCATAAACAGCTCTCTAAAGATTTGAGAAATAAAAAAGTCTCCTTTAGGAATTGGAAGGAGGGCCTTATAACCAAGGATGAATATAAACAAATCATCAGTGCTTGTAGTGAAAAAGTTAGGAAAGCTAAAGCTCAGTATGAGCTTAGGCTGGCCAAAGATGCTAAAAACAACAAAAAAGGGTTGTTTTCTTATGTTCAGAGTAAAAAAAAGAGCAAGGACACGGTAGGCCCATTGCGAGGGCAAGAAAGTGAAATTGTAACAGGTAATGAAGACAGGGCGGAACTGCTCAATTCCTACTTTTCCTCAGTCTTCTCTTCTGAGGGAAACTGTGCTCAACATGGCAAAAACAGAACATATAAGGAGGGTATGAAGTTCCAACCTAGGATCAGCATAGGGGTAGTACATAAACACCTGGTTTCTTTTGTCAGAACTTGTAACTTTGATTGCTTTGCTTTAACCAAACTGACTCCATGTTGTAACTTAGAGTGCTTAACAGCGGTCATTGACCCGGGCCTCTCTGCTATACCAAATATTTAGGGCAGTAAGGCAGGCGGCAGAGAGTCTCTGCTTAACATCCACAGGTGCCCTTTGAAGCCAAGCCGTTTGGCCTTCGCAACAGGGGGGCATCCTCCTTTGCTGATAACGGAGGCTGGGAAGAAGAGACAACTATTTGAGACCGTGTGAATTATTGTTTTATTATGCTTTGCTGTGGGCATAAAATGTAACCAACTGCCCAGAATCGCCATTACTGTTATTTCGTTACTATAGTACTGTAGTTCTTCAATAAAGACCCTAACTTGCAACAAGTATTGGGCTCTTCTGAAGTTCATCCAAGTTCTGACATCTTTAAATGAAAAGTCCTCAGGGCCAGATGAATTGCATCCAAGGGTTCTAAAAGAGCTTGTGGATGTAATTTCTGAGCCTCTGGCTATTATTTTTGAAAATTCTTGGAGAACAGGAGAGGTGCCGGAAGATTGGAGGCGGGCGAATGTTGTCCCAATCTTCAAGCAGGGGAAAAGAGACGATCCAGGTAACTACTGATCCGTCAGCTTGACGTGTATACCTGGAAAAGTTTTAGAACAAATCATCTAACAGTTGGTCCTGGAACATTTAGAAAGAATGGATGTGATTACTAAGAGCCAGCATGGTTTTCTCAAGAACAAGTCATGTCAGACTAACCTGATCTCTTTTTTTTTTGAGAAAGTGACTACCTTGCTGGATCAGGGGAATGCTGTAGACATCGTTTATCTTGATTTCAGTAAGGTTTTTGATAAAGCTCCACATACTATCCTTGTTGACAAGTTGGTAAAATGTGGTTGGGATCCTGTTACCGTTAGGTGGATCTGTGACTGGTTGACAGATCACACCCAAAGAGTGCTTGTGAAAGGTTCCTCATCCTCTTGGAGAGGAGTGACAAGTGGAGTACCTCAAGGATCTGTCCTGGGACCTGTTTTGTTCAACATCTTTATCAATTATTTGGATGAAGGAACAGAGGGAATGCTTGTTAAAATTGCAGATGATATTAAATTGCAAACACAGTAGAAGTTGCAAACACAGTAGAAGATAGAAATAGGATACAGGATGACCTCATCAGACTGGAAAACTGGGCTAAAACAAATAAAATGAATTTTAACAGGGATAAATGTAAAGTTCTGCATTTAGGTAGGAAAAATCCAATGTATGGTTATAGGATGGGGGAGACTTGTCTTAGCAGTAGTATGTGCGAAAAGGATCTAGGGGTCTTAGTGGATCATACGCTGAACATGAGTCAACAGTGTGATGCAGTGGCTAAAAAGGCAAATGCAATTTTGGGTTGTATCAACTGAAGTATAGTATCCAGATCATGTGATGTGATGGTATCGCTTTACTCTGCTCTAGTAAGACCTCATCTGGAGTATTGTGTTCAGTTTTGGGCACCACATTTTAAAAAGGATATAGACAAGCTGGAACGGGTCCAGCGGAGGGTGACGAAGATGGTGAGGGGTCTGGAGACCAAATCCTATGAGGAAAGGTTGAAGGAGCTGGGAATATTTAGCCTGGAGAGGAGGCGGCTAAGAGGTGATATGATCACCATCTTCAAGTACTTGAAGGGCTGTCCTACAGAGGATGGAGTGGAATTGTTTTCTGTGGCCCCGGAAGGCAGGACCAGAACCAAGGGGTTGAAATTAAATCAAAAGAGTTTCCGGCTCAACATTAGGAAGAACTTCCTGACCGTTAGAGCGATTCCTCAGTAGAACAGGCTTCCTTGGGAGGTGGTGGGTTCTCCTTCCTTGGAGGTTTTTAAACAGAGGCTAGATGGCCATCTGACAGCAATGAAGATCCTGTGAATTTAGACAGAAGTGCTTGTGAGTTTCCTGCATTGTGCTGGGGGTTGGACTAGATGACCCTAGAGGTCCCTTCCAACTCTATGACTCTATGATTCGAAGTTGCGATACTCCTTCGGGATCGATCTCACTTCCTCTATGGTGAGGCATAGTTTTTCGTTCAGGGGAGGAGGTTTGGGGCTCCACCCCTTGTTCCACATGTGGGGCTCGCACACCAAGTCCCTAAAGTCTATGATTTGGTCACCCCATCTGATGTTAGGCTCATGTTTAGCCAGCCAACCCACCCCCAGGATGATGTCAAAAGATGATGAGGGGGCCGCGACAAAAATCTCCATGTCCCAGTGGTCTTCTATCCCTACCGGCACCCCTTGGATTTGTTCCATGCAGGGCTCCCCCTTCATCACTGTTCCATCTATTTTTTTCATTTAATTTCATTTTACTTTATTTATATCCCGCCCTACCCCACCAAGGCGGGCTCAAGGCAGCTCACAACACAAAAATTCTAACAAGAGGGTCTAAAAATTAAAATACATAATAATTTACATAATTAAAACAACTAAAATCAATCAATCAATGTCAGTGTACTATCTTCCAATCTTCCTTCAAAATATTTCAATGCCGGTCAGTTATAAGCCAACCGGAAGAGGACAGTCTTACAGGCCCTGCGGAACTGTCCAAAGTCCTGCAGGGCCCTGACCTCCTCAGCTAACTGGTTCCACCAGCAAGGGGCTGAGATTGAGAAGGCCCATCCATCTACTCAAATTGTCAGCCGATGTAACTTTACTGGTAAACTGCTTAGCGGAATTGTAGCCATCTTTGAACTGTATTACTAACCATGAGAAAAACCCTTGCATATCAAAGTAGGGAATGCAGATGTTACCAATGCTCAGTGTGAACCTTTCTTTCCCCTGATACTAACAAAGGCAGAAATTCCCCTTCTTTGAAGATAAGGCGCCTCCAGGGACAGTTGTTAGACTATCCCCGGAAGAAGAGCAACAACAATGAGATAGGAGGGAAAGACCATGTGAATTATTGCACCTCACCTCAACAATGTTTCGAATTGTAGCTCTGTAAAGTTCCCTTTGATGTATCCCAATATAGCCAGCCTCCTAAGGCCACATTGTATCAGTCTCAATCTTCTCCTTCGCTCAGATACTTATGGATTATCGAATAAAGCTTAACTTTGCAACAATTCAAGGTCTGGCTGATTTGAAATTCCATCGTCTGACACAAATTGGATGGGATGTTGCAAGGGACTGGTAGGGAGTCCGAGAACTTCTACTAGTTTGTGTGTGATTATGTCTCTGGTGCACCCGGAATCTAGTAACGCTTGAACATGTATAAACCGTTTAAGTAAGGGTTCAGTAAAGTCAGTGGGATGAAAAACAAAGTCCCCGTAATTCTCACCCTCAGTGGCGCCGTTAGTTCCACGACCTGCTGCTCGGCACCGCTCAGTGCAGGTAGCTCCTGTTTCCCGCCGGGTCTTCTTCCCAGGATTCTTCCCCCAATTTGTCAATGACGATTATTTCTTCTTCCTTTGGGGTTGCTGCTGCTGAGCTGCTCTTCGCTGGCTCCTTCGCTTGTCCCTCTGCCTTCTTCGCTTTGGGTGCACTGATCTTTGGAGTGGGAGGGGGCCTCAAGGCCTCTCAGAGCAGTTTTCAGCCATGTGGTTAGGGTCTCCACATCAAAAGCAGTGCCAGGGGGGTGGTTTGGGTGCCCCCCCAGATTGGCCTGCCTTTCGCTCTTTCGTCTTTAACCCCGGGCGAGACTCATGTCAACCCCGTACTCCCTTGCTGCTGTTGACACTGGAGAGCCACTCTCTTCATGTTGGTTTCTACTTCCCCTGAAAGTTGCACCCACCCTTCAATGAGGTAGAGAGAGATTGTTCGAGGGCTCAATCCAGCACTCTGGCATTCAGACCTCTCTGGAATTGCTCAATTTTCATCTGCTCGCTCCAGCCCCATACTTTGGTGGCATTAGCCCGAAACTCAGCCGTGTACTCTCTTATCATTTTGGCCCCCTGTTGTAAGTCCCACAGGCTCGTCAGCGCTCGGGTCTCTTGCAAGGGGTCTTCATACTGTGTCAATAGTGCCCGCAGGAACGGCGCCACCATGTGTAGCTCCGGGCTTCGGGTTTCATAGAGGCTCACATACCATCCCTTGGCGGCCCCTTACAGTTTGGATCCTAAGTAATCCACTCGGCTGAACTTGTCGGGGAAGGTGTGCCCCCAGTAGTACATGAAGCTGTTAGCTTGTATCAAAAAGTATTCCACCTCTTCTGGGTCCCCGTCGAAGGTGGCAGCCCCTGCTATAGTCTATTGGCCGTGGCAGTGGTGATGGCGGCTGCTGGGGTTGTTGCGGCAGCGGTGGCGGGGGTTGCTGCAGTTGGGGTTGTGGGGGCTGGTAAAGTTGCCCCCCCCCACGCTGGTTGTTGCAGCACTCATTCCAGCTGCCTCCTCACCTCTTGAGTCATGAAGGCGTTGCTCGCTCACATTTCCTCCCGGAGAGTTCTGGCCATCTCCAGCATTTCCAACCTCATCATTTGGAGGAAGTCCCGTAGGTTGGGATCTTGTTCCTCTTCTTCCTCATCTGGGATCGGGTAGGTACCCCGGTCTTCTCAACCATCGCCCCCACTTGCCTCAGATGTGCCTTGATCGCTATCGTCCTCCCCTCCGTGTGCCTGGGGGGAGACAGCGCTAAGATCGCTTCCCTCCGTGCTGGTGCTTCATCCATCAGGCTGGTAGACCTTCTGGGACCCCAATCCTTTGGGGTTATGAATAGTCACTGTATGTGCAGCGGGGACCCTCTCCCAGCCGGCCTCCTGGCATCGAGTATGTGCCACGGAGGTTGTCTCAGGACTGTATCTGTTCCTTGATCCTCGCCAACCGGCAGTTCTGGATTGTCAGAGGTCTCTCCATTATCTGGAGCCCTCTCCGCCATCACCGTAGAAAGTTTCCAATTTCGGTTAAGTCACCAGATGGGATTACTCCCAAAATGTCAAGTGCCAATATTTCCCAATAACAGAGTCTTTGTTTTGAATCAAAAGATCTGTTTATTGTAAGAAACTCAGGAGCTTTTCCAAGGACATAAGCCTTGGGAGTAATGGAGTACCAACAGTTACACAGTTGCTATATAGGATAGCATCAAAGGTTACATGACAGATGCCTACTTGAGTCATGGGTTCAAAGGTTACTAAGCAACTATCTATCCATGCTAAGGCATCTTAGGCCACTGAAAACATCAGAAACATTCTCACACTTATTTGTGAACCGATAAGGGCTGTGTGAAACCGAGGGAGGCCGCTTTGAGATATCAACTGCCAGTCTATAACATAAACATCCCAGGGCCAGATGTTTTTGCTATGTGCCCTCTGGGTTGTAAATAATGGGGGAGAGCTGGAGAGCTGACTCTCTACCTAATAAAATGTGGTCCAGAAACGAGTGCACTTGACACCTATTTTTTACTTAAACTAGAGAGACACTAGTAAAGAAGTCATTTAGTCTGCTTTGCTTTGGTTTCATATCAAAATCCTTGTCAAAAGGGTGGGCCCTCTTTTTACCCATTTCAATAATCAATAATATAAATTTATACCCTCTAATCAATATGCAGCCAGTTAGCTCTAGATTAAATTGGGACAGTAAAGATTGCTTAACAGTTTTTTAAGAGTTTTTGATTTTTTTAAAAAAAAAGATTTAAAATGGTTTAAAGGTTAAAAGCAAGAAAAACCTGTTTAAGATTAAAGCTAAAACAGATTTAAAACAACAAAAAAGAATAAAACACTATTTAAAACAAAAGCTAAAACCATTTAAGTTAAGCTAAAACAATGCTCCTCTGTAGCAGAAAACAGCCAGGAAACGCCAAGTCACACTCAATCCCCACAGGGAAAACTTCTCTTGTATCCTCCAGCCACAGTAGGAACCGGAACAATAGAACACAAATTAAAATAATAATAAAAAATGAGGTAAAACAGGTTGCCATTGGGAAAGCTACAGTTATAAAAGTGGAGGAGGGTAAGCAATCTCTGTCTGTATGCCAGCTAGTCTCCTCAGCATCTTATCCTTAAGAGCCCTGTGGTGCAGAGTGTTAAAGCTGCAGTACTGCAGTCCTAAGCTCTGCTCACTAGCTGAGTTCGATCCCTGGCAGAAGCAGGGTTTTCAGGTAGCCAGCTCAAGGTTGAGATCGGTAAAATTAGTACCCAGCTTGCTGGGGGGAAAGCATAGATGACTGGGGAAGGCGATGGCAAACCACCCCATAAAAAGTCTGCCGTGAAAACGTTGTGAAAGCAATGTCACTCCAGAGTCGCAAATGACTGGTGCTTGCACAGGGAACCTATCCTTTCCTTTCCTTTCCTTTCCTTTCCTTTCCTTTCCTTTCCTTTCCTTTCCTTTCCTTTCCTTTCCAGCATCTTATCAATGGGCACAGAGAAAACATCCCGGAAGTAAAAGTAAGAAGGATTGTGCCTGCCAAAACAGCTATCTTGAAGCAAAGCAGGAGCCAAACCAGCAAGTTTGAAAGAACAGATCGCAAATAGAAAAGAAAACTTAGCCCTTCACAGAGCACAACTGAACACCACCACCCACCCAGCCCTGCGGGGATTTCTATCTTTTAAACTGAGCCTGGGAACTGATAGGCATGCAGTGCAGTGTGGCTGCAGAATGAGCATATTAGGCATGCTCCATCCAGTTCCTGTTCTGCACCAACTGGAGTTTCTAAATTGGTTCTGAGGGAAGACCATTGTACATACAATGTATTATGATAGTCTAGTCTGGATGCCACTGATGCCACTGTCCCATGGATGCAGGTGGACAGATCAACTCTACTAAGGCCATCTGAACCAAGGCTGAGTCAGAAGAAAGCCTTATCTGCAGCTGCATTAACGCCCCCCACCCCCGCTCTTAATCAAGTCAGTCAGGGTCAGCTGTATCAAGGTAAGGGTGAAACTACCCCAATTGGCTTTCAATGACTTTACACCTTATGGATCACCTTAAATTTATTTCCAAAACTGTAAAGACAATGACTGCCAATTTATTCCTTTGCTCTTGCCCTACAAGGAATCTGTGAACCTCACTTGTCAAAGAGGGAACAAGGAACCTTCCTGGCCTTTGCCACTGCAGTGGAGAGACATCACTTGTTTTTTCTTGCTCACAGCAGCCAGGGGATACCCTGACACCAAAGGCTCCAAGGTGTATCTACTTGGCCACTGGCAAGAAGCAAAGGAATGCTGGCCACAAAAGACATTAAAATCATTACCTGAAACATCTTTTTCTCCCCACCATTTTTTTTACTTTGTAGCATCCAGCTTGATGAAGAGTTCTGGTAAACTTGCACACTGTTTTATGTCATTTTGGTTGGTCCTAGTTAAAGGTAATACATGGATTGTAGAAAGCACAGTTGCCTGTCTCTGGTAACACTTTCCAGGATTCTTTGTGTACAAAGGCTAACCATTAACAAATGTTGTGGGGTTTTTTTCCTAAATAAATGCTAACAGCATCATGGTTTCTACTCCTGTTTTCACTGACTGCTGTCCTCACTGGCTAGGGATGTTTTTATGGGACCCAAGCTGGAGTCCAGGAGCACCTTTAAGACAAACGAAGTTTTATTCACAGTGTAAGCTTTTGTGTGCTAGAAGCACATTTCATTGAAAGCACATGAAAGCTTACGGTGAATAAAACTTCGTTGGTTTTCAAGGTGTTCCTGGACTCCAACTTTGTTCTCTTGCTTTAAACCAACACAGCTGCCCACCTAGATCTATCTTTATGGGACCCAAACAGCTCTTGATGTGGTTTTCAACAGCTTTATATCTCAGCCATATGACAATACTGAAGGAATCTCCCAACAATTAAGAACTCCACATACGGACCAAGTCCCACTAGCACAAAGCAGTCATTCGGGGCAAGTTGCTACCAGATAGAATTATTTCAAAGATGTCCAAGGTTTTAAACCAGCACATGGCTTCCGTGGGCAGAGAAGACAGATTCTTTTTTTTTTTGTAACCAAACTTTTATTTTGCAATATATTGAAATACATTCATCTATTTAAATTCAAATATACTTCTCCAATACATTACATATTTTCCTCCCCTCCCCACTCTTATTCATGGCCTCCGCCGGTAATTAAAACAAATTAAAAGCATATTAAAGGTAAATTCACAATTATAGAATCTTTAGAGAAGAAAGAAAAAAAAGTATATCATTCACTAACCTTCTCTCTAATAATCACTTAGCACTTATTAAACACAACGCTCATAATTATTAATTCAGTTCCAGAGTTCCCTCTATCTTAGTCTTATCTTAACTCTCATATATATATATTTACCAAGTAGCTATGTTCTACTAATACTTTTATCACAATAGCACAATACCTCTTTATCATTAAAAGTTCAATTAATGTTGTCATACACTACTAAATATCTTTTCACCATTATAAAATTTTTACACAAAGAGTTATCTTTCCCCAACCCTTTCTCTATAATTCACTTAATACTTATTAAACACAAAACCCAAAGTTATAAAATCAACTCCAGAATTCCAACTGTTTTCATTTTATCTTAACTCATATATGCAGAATTACCATGTAACTATATTCTACTAATTCATTAATCACGATTCTTCTTTATCCTTTAAATTTCAGTTAATGTTGTCATAAACCACTAAATGACTCTTCACCCTCCATTGTATTTCCACGTAACTTTGAAATTTACTCCAGTCTTCTTTAAACTTCTCCAAGTTGTTGTCTTTTAAGATTCTAGTAAGTTTGTCCATTTCACTCTAGTTAAGAACCTTTAAGACCCAGTCCCATTTTTCAGGTATTCTGTCTTGCTTCCACATTTGCGCATACAATGTTCTCGCAGCTGAAAGCAAATACCACAACAATGTTCTGTCTTGCTTCGGAAAGCTTTCCATTTGTAATCCCACCAGAAAGACATCTGGTGCTCTCTTAATATTATAACCCAAGATTTTCGAGATCTCCTGTTGAATCATTGTCCAAAATTGTTTCACCTTTTCACAAGTCCACCACATGTGGTAAAAAGAACCTTCATGTTTTTTACATTTCCAACACCTATCTGAGGCTTGATTACTCATTTTTGTTAACTTTTTAGGTGTCATGTACCATCTGTACAGCATTTTGAAACAGTTCTCTTTTATGTTATAGCACGTTGATATTTTCATTGAATTCTTCCATAGGTGTTCCCACGTCTCCATCTGTATTCCTTTATTAAAATTAATCGCCCATTTAATCATTTGAGACTTCACCACCTCTTCTTCTGTAGACCATTTCAATAACAGTTTGTACATCCTTGAAATCAATTTTTCATTCTCGCCCAGCAGCATTTTCTCCATTTCTGTTTTCTTTCGTCTTATACCTGTACTTTTAATGTCTTTCTCTATCAAGCTTTTAATTTGTAACAGCTGAAACCAATCAAATTTGTCCTGCAATTCTTCAATCGATTTCATTTCAACTTTGCCCCCCTTGAACTTTAGCAGTTGTTCGTATGATGCCCATTTCCCTTCCCTTACACTTTGCGGAATACTTATTACTCTGTTGGCACAATCCAAAGTGGCTTCCTCTCATCTCCATATTTACTATATTTTTTCCAAGTATTCAGCAAACTCCTCCTTATATAGTGATGTGAAAAAAAACATCCATCTTCTCTTTCCCGTAGTACATATACGCATGCCAACCAAATATATTTCCATGTCCTTCTAGCGCCAATAATTTTTTGCTGATCAAAGTCATCCATTCCTTAATCCATACCAAACAAACTGCATCATGGTATAGCATTAAATCAGGTAGTTGGAAGCCGCCTCTTTCTTTCGCATCTGTTAAGATTTTCATTTTAATTCTTGGTTTCTTGCCCGCCCAAATAAACTCTGAAATTTTTCTTTGCCACAGATTGGGATAGTTTGAAATAAAAACATCATCCTTGGTAGAACATTCATTTTAATTGCAGATATCCTCCCCAACATGGATATGTTTAGTTTATTCCATTTTAACATATCACCTTCTATTTTATGCCAGAGCTTTTCATAATTGTTCTTATATAAGTCAATGTTTTTCATCGTCATCTCCACACCTAGATATTTTACCTTGGAGGCAACTTCACATCCAGTGGCATTTTGTAATTCTTTCTGTTTGTTTAGTGTCAGATTCTTAGTAAGGATTTTCGATTTTTCTTTATTAATATAAAAGCCAGCTAACTCACCATACTCTTTAATTTTCTTTAACAACAAAGGCGTCACTTGTACTGGGTTCTCGTTGATGAACATCACATCGTCTGCAAAGGCTCTGTATTTATAGGAAAAACCTTTCAACTTCAATCCCTCTATTTCACTATCTTCATCAATTTGAGTCAACAAGACCTCTAGGGTCATTATAAACAACAATGGAGATAGAGGGCAACCTTGTCTAGTGCCTTTGCTGATCTTCAGTTGTTCAGTTAAGTCTGCATTCACACAAAGTTTTGCCTGTTGTTCTGTATATATTGCTTTAGTCATCCTTATAAAATCATCTCCTAAATTCATTTTCTCCATGACTGCAAACATAAAATCCCAATTAAGATTATCAAAAGCTTTTTCCGCATCCGCAAAGAATAAGGCCACCTCCTTTTCTGGATGTTTTTCATAATATTCAACAATGTCTATTACATTTCTGATGTTATCCCTTATTTGCCTCCTAGGGAGAAAACCTGCTTGTTCTTCCTGAATGGAAATGTTTAAATGCTGTTTGAGTCTTTCCGCTAAAATTCTAGCAAATATTTTGTAATCATTATTCAGTAATGAAATCGGTCTATAGTTTTTAACATTCGTGGAGTCTCTTTCTTCTTTCGGTATTAATGAAATAACCGCTTCTTTCCAAGAATCTGGTAACTTCCCATCTTCTCTAATACAATTCATCAACTTTTGCATTTTGGGTACTAGTACATCCGCCAAGACTTTATAAAATTTTGCTGAAAAGCCGTCTGGACCTGGAGCTTTGCCTAGTTTCATTGAACCAATCGCTGCTTCAATTTCAACCTTCTCAATTGGCTTATTCAAGATTTTTTCCATATTATCATTCAAGGGTTTCACTTTTAATCTTTGCAGATAGGCATCAATTTTTTCTTTTTTTATCTGTTGACCTTTATATAATTTGGCATAAAATTTAAAAAACTCCCTTTTAATTCCAGCTTGATCTACAATTTCTTTCCCTTCCACACAAATTTTATTTACAAACTTTTTCTCCCTTTTTTTCTTAAGTTGCCAAGCCAGATATTTCCCTGGTTTGTTCGCACCTTCAAATGATTTTTGCTGTAGCCTTTTTAACATCCATTCCACCTCCTTGTTCAATAGATGTTTCAACTGATTCTGCAAAATTGTGATTTCTCGGATTATTTTCTTTTTTTCCGGTCGTTTTTTTAGATCTTTTTCTTTTTTGCCTATTTCTGTTTGTAGGTCTTTCAGTTGCTTTTCTTTAGCTCTTTTGTCTTTGTTGTTCAATGTAATTAGTAATCCTCTCATCACTGCTTTATACGCATCCCAAACGGTCTGTATTTTAACCTCTTGGTCTTCATTTGCTTGGAAGAAAGCTTTAGTTTCTTTTTCCAGAGACTTCACTACTTCCACTTTATGCAACAAATCCTCATTTATTCTCCATCTTCTGCTCTTTCTCATAACCTTCGCTGACCACATTAATGGATTGTGGTCTGCACCTCTTTTCGGAAGAATTTCCATCTTATTTGTAATAAGTCCCAGGTCCTTCGTGGACCATAACATATCAATTCTTGAGAAGGAGTTATGCCTTGCTGAGAAAAAGGTATAATCACGTACGTTAGGATTAAACTTTCTCCAAATGTCTTCCAGACTTTCTTGCTCTATTAAATCAAAGAAGGAGTTTGGTAGCTTCCCATCTTTCTTCTTTTTGTTTCCAGATCTATCCAGAGAGTTTTTAATGGTTCCATTGAAATCTCCCATTAACATAACCTGTTCATGAGTCACTTGGTTAAGTTGTTGCAAAATGTCTTTAAAGAAAACATCCTTCGCCCCATTAGGGGCGTATAAACCCAGCAACAGTGTTGTTGTTTTTTCATTTATCAACACCTCCACTGCAATGTATCTGCCATCATTGTCTTTGAAGACCAGTTTGGGTTCTAGTTCTTTTTTAATGTAAAAAACCACTCCCCTTTTTTTTTCTTTAGCTAATGAAAACAAATTGTTCTCCCAAAGCCTTATTCCATAAAAATTTGTAATCCAATTGTTTAATATGCACTTCTTGTAAACAAATTATATTACATTTCTGCTTGTTAATCCAATGAAAAATTGCCCTTCTTTTTTGAGGTGAATTAAGTCCAAGAAATTAATTTGTAATCCATAATGTTTTCTCAGTTCTTCTGTACCTTCAAATTCTTTATTGTCCACAAAAAATTCATTCATTCCTTGGGTGTCAACTATTATTTTTCGCAGTCTTTTATATTCAAAGCTAAGACCTTCTGGTAGCATCCATCTGTACCTTATGTTCTTCTCCCTTAGCTTGTCCGTCAATTTCTTAAATTGTTTTCTGTCACTAATAACCTTTCTCGGCAGCTCCTTCATTATTCGTATTCTGCTTTCCTCCCTCACCATTGGGGTTTCAAATTGCTTGCTTAAGATCCTTCCCACCACGTCTCTCCTGGTAAACTTCACTACTACATCCCTGGGTAGTTTACGCTTCCTGGAAAATTCTGAATTAACTCTATATGCATAGTCACATAAACGCTCCACCTCCTCCAAATCTTCTTCCAAAAATTCAGCCATAATTGTGACAATATTAGTCTTCACATCCTCCCGTTCATTCTCAGGCACTCCCCTTAGCCGAATCATGTTCTCCATCCACTTACAGTCTTGTAGTATTGCTTTGTCTTGCATTTTCTTAATGGTGGCATCTTGATCTCTAATTTTCACTTCTATCTCATCAGTCTTTTTAGCTGTTGCTTGAGACTCTTTCCTTAAGTCCTCAATTTCCTTCTTAAATTCTTTCTTTATCTCTTCAGCGCTAGAGTTTATTTCCATAGTTAATTTTTTCTCACTTCCAGTTATTAAATCTCTCATTACTTTCAAAATTCTTGCTTCCATAGCTTCCAGTTGTTCATGAACTTGTTTTGACATTTTACCCTCTCCCAGTGAGGCAGCTCTTAACCTTGTAACTCTTGGTTCCAACTTCTTCTCAGACATTACTGACTGCCCATTGCAAATAGTGGATTTTTAATTGGTATCTCCAATCTGATAGTTGCATTTAACAGAGCAGAGCATGCCCTTTTCAACAAGCCTAAGAATGCCGTTCTCAGAGCTTCCTAGCACAAGATATTAATTTTTAAAGTTCCAAGCCTCAGTTTTTTAAAAAAGTTTTCCTTTTACCCTCTAGGGCTTATTTTCCATTTTCAAGCACATAGTCCAAATTATTTAGCCCTTAGGGGATTGTTTATATATGTTTTAAATCCTTTTATAATCCACTTTCAGGTTATTTAGTGAAAATCTTTTGGCCTTTCTGTAATTAGCCTCCAATGTTTCTCTATGATTGCTGACTCTTGCAAATATCCGGATGCTTGGATGCTCCACACTTACTTCCTTACTCTCTAGCATTGAAGTGTCTCAATGGTTACAGAAAACGTCACTTCCTGCTTTAAGGAGAGAGTCAGCAGCTTGCTATGACTGGGGGATTTTTTCAAAGCCACAGGAATCAATAACAAAAGGTATTTTTCTGCACATTTCTGCTTTCTTTTAAGTCCAAAGAAACAACTTCTACCCCCTTCCACTTCTCCTTGATTTTCCACTTTGAAAAATAGTTCTGGGTCCCAAATCTTCCCTTTTAACGAGCTTAAATTACTCCCGGAATAAAAGATAAGGATCTTTACCTCGTTAGCGACGTCTAATTCTTGATTACCGTCCCCTTTATCTCAGATGTTGTTGTAGTCCATAGGAAGTTGAAGCTTTAGTGAGTTTATGTCAAGTTAATGACTCCAAGGATTCTTTGTAGGCGGTGGAATGCAATTCTTCATCGGGGAATCTTCAAAGCCGAAGGTCAAAAGCCTGGGGGTACTATTGGAGCCCTCCTTAACGATGGAGGCTCAGATAGCAGCCACTGCCAAGTCCGCATTTTTTCACCTTAGGCGGGCAAGGCAGTTGGCCCCCTTCCTGGAACGTGACGATCTAGCAACAGTGATCCATGCCACGGTCACCTCGAGGTTGGACTACTGCAATGCTCTCTACATGGGACTGCCCTTGTGCCAAACCCGAAAGCTGCAGCTAGTGCAGAATGCCGCGGCCCGGCTGCTGTTAGGGCTCCCAAGAAGGGAGCACATCCGGCCGGGGCTCCGGGACCTGCACTGGCTGCCGATAGTTTACCGAGTCCAGTACAAGGTGCTGGTTATTACCTTTAAAGCCCTATATGATCTAGGACCTGCCTACCTGAAGGACCGTCTCTCCCCGCATGTTCCCCAGAGAGTACTGAGATCGGGAACACAAAATCTCCTAGTCATCCCCGGGCCAAAGGAAGTTCGCTTAAAATCGACAAGGGACCGGGCCTTTTCAATTATGGCCCCCTCCTAGTGGAACCAGCTGCCGGAAGAGGTGAGGGCCCTGCGGGAACGTGCCCAGTTCCGCAGGGCCTGTAAAACAACCCTCTTCCGGCTGGCCTATGACTAGCTGGTACAAGAAACTGCGCGCAGTTATATTGGATGTTCGCTGCCTCTAAATGTTTTAAATGTTTAAATGTTTTAAATGTTTTAATGTTTTAAATGGTTTAATGTTTGAATTTAAATGTTTTATACTTAATTCCTATTTATGTTAGATTCCTATGTTGTAACCCGCCCTGAGCCACTTGTTGGGAAGGGCGGGATAGAAGTCACAAAATAAATAGAAAGAAAGAAAGAAAGAAAGAAAGAAAGAAAGAAAGAAAGAAAGAAAGAAAGAAAGAAAGAAAGAAAGAAAGAAAGAAAGAAAGAAAGAAAGAAAGAAAGAAAGAAAGAAAGAAAGAAAGAAAGAAAGAAAGAAAGAAAGAAAGAAAGAAAATAGTTGGGTGTAGTAGGGAGTGTGGCAGCAGTTCCATGGGGGATGGTGGCTGGACCAAGATGTCCAGGTATTGGCAGCTGGCCATCAGCCAAGTATTGGTAGCAGCATCGAAGATTTCACCTTTAGGAGGCAAGGTTACATAGCCTGGCAATGGTGGCCAACCTTTTACCTTGCCACAGTTCCCAGGGTGTTCTATTGGATTCGTGGCCATGGCCAGAAGCCTGGGTCCTTCAGCACATGGAACACCAAAGGGAGCAATGCTTGGCTCCTAGAACCATAGTAATAATAATATATATATTTATATTTAAATAATAATAATGTTTATGGTTTGTTCATGTATGTGCATGTAGTATAAGTTGACCCTCCATCTCCTTTCTTCTTCTAAGCATTGAACCTGAATTCCCATCTACATCAGGTCTCTATTTCAGTTAATTTCTATGCTGAGAACTGTTTATTTTTGAAAACCCAAAGTCTGTACAAAGAAGAGTAGCATTGCGTTAAAAACAAACTGTGAGAAACAGTGCAACATACACAGATGTGCTTACTTGGCTCAATGGATATATGCATTTTTGTTAGCATTTGGAATATTTTCTGGCAAAGAACAGGGTTATGGCAGGATGGGAGGTGTGAGTAAATAAAACATGTCCAGTTTCATGTTTTTTCCTACTAGACACCATCTTAGGGAGGAACGAGATGTCCAGGGCCAAGGACACCCCATCGTCCTGAAAAGAAATGTATGGAGCATCACATCGCAGAGCCACGAGCTCACCTGCCCTCCTGGCTGTACTGATGGCCACTAAGAAGGCAGTCTTCCAGGCTAGAAGATGCAACGGGCAAGTAGCCAAGGGTTCAAAAGGCTGCCTCGAGAGCCGGTCCAGGACGAGCGTCAGATCCCAAGCAGGAGGAGGAACCTTAGATGGCAGGTGAAGCCACAGAAAACCCTTCAAAAAACGTTTTGAATGCTGGTGGGTAAAAACCAAAGCGCCATCCACAGGTCCGTGATGATACTCGAATCGAAGAATGATTAAGTCCAGCATCAACAAGAGAAAGTAAAAACTCAAACACAAGCTCAAGACTAGCAGAACATGCATTGATATGCATGTTCTGCAGAAAGGACAGGAACTTAGACCACTTTTCCACATAGCAGCGGCGAGTTGACAGCTTTCTACTGTTCAACGTGACATGTTGCACTCCGTCAGAGAATTCTAGAAGTTGACCATCAATTTGAGGTGAGGGATGTCGTGGTGAAACAGGCGGACGCCTTGAGCCAAAAGGAGATCCAGTTCCGACGGAAATTTGTGATGACACCCCCCTGCCATGGCTAGAAGGACAGGAAACCAAGTCTGTCGAGGCCACCAAGGAGCAACTAGGATACACTCTGGACATTCCTGGGTCAATTTGTGAAGCACTCTGGTGAGAAGAGGCAAGGGTGGAAACAGGGAGAGGAATTTGTCCACCCACGGAAGCAAAAGACCATCCCTTAGGGATCTTGGGTCTGTCCCTCCCCTGGAGCAGAACTGTTAACACTTCCGATTGTTTGCTGTGGGAAACACATCTATTCTGGGATGGCCCCACTCCCAGAACAGAGGTTCAAGGTATCTCCAGTTCAACTCCCATTTGTGATGGGAGACCTCTCCCCTGCTCAGGGAGTCTGCTTGAACACTGAGCTCCCCAGGTAGGTGGGTGGCTACAATGAAAGTCTGAGAAGCTATGCAGGTCTCCCAAAGCTTTGCCAATGCACACAGCCTTCTGGACACAGTCCCCTCCTTGGTGATTTATATAACTGACAGCTGTTGTGTTGCCTGACAGCACAGCTATGGTCTGACCACTGATTAGGGGTAGAAACGACCTCAAGGCCAGATGAACTGCCATGAGCTTTAAAAAATGATATGATGGTGAGCCATCAACGGGGGCCATGGGCCGCCTATGCAGAGATCTCTGAGCTGCACTCCCTATCCCCACAGCGAGGCATCCATTGTTACCGTGAGCGAGGGGGAAGTGAGTTGAAACGGAGCTCCTCCGCAAAGATTGGACTTCACCCTCCACCAATCCAGAGATCGAAGCACCAGCAAAGGAACTTGTAGAATCTTGGATGAGAGATCTCTCATCGGATTGTAATTCCTGATGAACCAGAGCTGGAGGACTCACATCCTCAGCCTTGCAAAGCACAGAACATTGGTAGTAGCCGCCGTGAGGCCCAAGAGATGTTGGATCTGCAGAACAGAAGAGCATCTCACCACCTGAAGGAGTTGAACCAGGGAGACAGCCAACGCCCGGGAATCTGGAAGAAACGTCAGATGCTGGGTGGTGTCCAAAATCGCTCCAATAAACTGAACTTTTTGCGCTGAGACCAGGTGAGATTTCCTCTCGTTCACCAGAACTCCTAGTGCACTCAAGAGACTGAGAACCACCTGTAGATGAGATCTGAGAGAAGCTTCGGACACAGCAACCACCAACCAATTGTCTATGTAGGGGGAAAGGATGATACCGTGGAGACGATGATACCCTGGTGCGTCCCAATGGCAAACCGAAGAAATAAGAACATAAGAACATAAGAGAAGCCATGTTGGATCAGGCCAACAGCCCATCCAGTCCAACACTCTGTGTCACACAGTGGCAAAAAATTTTATATATACACACACACTGTGGCTAATAGCCACTGATGGACCTGTGCTCCATATTTTTATCTAAACCCCTCTTGAAGGTGGCTATATTGTGGCCGCCACCACCTCCTGTGGCAGTGAATTCCACATGTTAATCACCCTTTGGGTGAAGAAGTACTTCCTTTTATCCGTTTTACTCTGTCTGCTCACCAATTTCATCGAATGCCCACGAGTTCTTGTATTCTGAGAAAGGGAGAAAAGTACTTCTTTCTCTATCCCATGCATTATCTTGTAAACCTCTATCATGACACCCCACAGTTGACGTTTCTCCAAGCTAAAGAGTCCCAAGCGTTTCAACCTTTCTTCATAGGGAAAGTGCTCCAGCCCTTTAATCATTCTAGTTGCCCTTTTCTGGACTTTCTCCAATGCTATAATATCATTTTTGAGGTACGGCGACCAGAACTGCACACTGTACTCCAAATGAGACCGCACCATCGATTTATACAGGGGCATTATGATATTGGCTGATTTGTTTTCAATTCCCTTCATAATGATTCCCAGCATGGCGTTGGCCTTTTTTATTGCAAACAAACACTGTATTGACATTTTCAGTGAGTTATCTACCACGACCCCAAGATCTCTCTCTTGGACAGTCTCTGCCAGTTCACACCCCATCAACTTGTATTTGTAGCTGGGATTCTTGGCCCCAATGTGCATTACTTTGCACTTGGCCACATTGAACCGCATCTGCCACGTTGACGCCCACTCACCCAGCCTCAACAGATCCCTTTGGAGTTCCTCACAATCCTCTCTGGTTCTCACCACCCTGAACAATTTAGTGTCATCCGCAAACTTGGCCACTTCACTGCTCACTCCAAATCATTTATGAACTCTAAATCATTTATGAACAAGTTAAAGAGCATGGGACCCAGTACCAAGCCATGCGGCACCCCACTGCTTACCGTCCTCCACTGCGAAGACTGCCCATTTATACTGACTCTCTGCTTCCTATTACTAAGCCAGTTTTTGATCCACAAGAGGACCTGTCCTTTTACTCCATGACTCTCAAGCTTTCTAAGGAGCCTTTGATGAGGAACTTTATCAAAAGCTTTCTGGAAGTCAAGGTAAACAACATCTATCGGGTCTCCTTTGTCCACATGTTTGTTCACCCCCTCAAAGAAATGTAACAGGTTAGTGAGGCAAGATCTTCCCTTGCAGAACCCATGCTGAGTCTTCCTCAATAACCCGTGTTCATCAATGTGCCTACTCATTCTGTCCTTGATAATGGTTTCTACCAACTTTCCCGGTATTGAAGTCAGACTGACTGGCCTGTAATTTCCCAGATCTCCTCTGGAACCCTTTTTAAAGATGGGGGTGACATTTGCTACCTTCCAGTCCTCAGGAATGGAGGCAGATTTCAATGAAAGATTACAGATTTTTGTTAGAAGATCCACAAGTTCAACTTTGAGTTCTTTCAGCTCTCTCGGATGTATGCCATCTGGACCCGGTGACTTATTAGTTTTTAATTTGTCTATCAGTTGTAGGACCTCCTCTTTTGTCACCTCAATCTGACTCAGGTCTTTCAACACCCCTTCCAAAATTAGTGGTTCTGGGGCGGGCAAAAAGTTCTCGTCTTCCACAGTGAAGACGGAGGCAAAAAATTAATTTAGCTTCTCAGCCATTTCCCTATCCTCCTTCAGTAATCCTTTTACCCCATGGTCATCCAAGGGCCCCACTGCCTCCCTGGCTGGTTTCCTACTTCTAATATATTTGAAGAAAGTTTTATTGTTGGTCTTTATGTTTTTTGCAATATGCTCCTCATAGCCCCTTTTTGCCTGCCTGATCACAGTCTTGCATTTGATTTGCCACAGCCTGTGTTCCCTTTTACTAATCTCACTTGGACTGGTTTTTCACCGCTTAAAGGAGTCCTTCTTACCTTTTACAGCTTCCATTACTTTGTTTGTTAACCATGCAGGCCTTTTCTTATGCCTGTTTGTGCCTTTCCTAACTTGTGGTATGTATTTTATCTGAGCTTCTAGGATTATAGTTTTAAATAGTGTCCGAGCTTCCCCAAGGGTTTTGACCGTATGTACCTTTCCTTTCAGTTTCCTCCTCACATGCCTCCTCATCTCAGTGTATTTACCTTTTTTAAAGTTAAACATGGTTGTGGCGGTCGTTTTGGACAACTCCCTATTTATACAAATGGTGAAATCAATAACATTATGGTCACTGCTCCCAAGCGGCGTAATCACTTTTACATCTCTCACCAAGTCTTGGGCATTACTTAGGACCAAATCCAGGATCGCCCCACCCCTGGTAGGTTCTGAGACCATCTGCTCCATAGCACAGTCATTGAGAGCATCAAGAAACTCAATCTCTTTCTCTCGACCAGAAAACATATTGACCCAATCAATCTGCGGGTAGTTAAAATCACCTATTACGACACAGTTTTTACGTTTAGCCTCTATCTTTAAGCCTTCCATCATATTATAATCGTCCTCTCTCTTTTGATTTGGTGGGCGATAACAAACTCCCATAGTTAAATTTCCTTTTGGGCCCTCTATTTCAACCCAAAGCATTTGGGCCCTCTATTTCAACCCAAAGCATTTCTAAAAGTGAATCTAATTCTCTGACATCAGTCTTACTGGACCGTATATCCTCTCTGACATACACAGCCACCCCACCTCCAACCCTTCCCTCCCTATCCTTCCGATATAACTTATTTCCAGGAATCACCGTGTCCCACTGATTCTCCTCATTCCACCAAGTTTCTGAAATTCCCACAATGTCTATGTTTTCTCCCAACACTAAACATTCCAATTTACCAATTTTACTTCGAACACTTCTAGCATTTGCATACAAATATCTATAATTTCCCAGGCAAGCTAGGCCCGCCACCTTCCTCCTGCCGCCTCGAGACTCTGGCAGACAGTCCATACCATTTGTCACCTTCACAGTGGACAACTCTGGTCCGTTACCCGGTAGAAAAATAGCAGCCAACCCTTCATCTCTTTGAGACGAGTCCTCCCGAACCAGAGACATTTCATCTCCTGCCGGCTTTCCCCCAAGATTTAGTTTAATAACTGCTCTGCTACCTTTTTGATTTTAAGCGCCAGCAGCCTGGTTCTATCTGGGGACAAGTGGAGACCGTCTCTTTTGTACAGCTCCTGCTTGTTCCAGAAAGAATCCCAGTGCCTAACAAACTTAAACCCTTCCTCCTTACACCATCGTCTCATCCACACATTGAGACTTCTAATTTGTGCCGGTCTCTCCTGCCCTGCACGTGGAACAGGTAGCACTTCTGAGAAGGCTACCTTGGAGGTCCTGGCCTTAAGTCTCCCACCTAGCGGCCTAAATTTTTCCTCCAGGACCTCACGACTGCATTTTCCCACATCGTTGGTGCCAACATGCACCACGACCACAGGCTCCTCCCCAGCACTGTCTATCAGCCTATCTACTACATGTGTAATGTCCACTACCTTCGCACCAGGCAGGCAAGTCACCATACGGTCAGTACGCGGTTTCGCCACCCAGCTGTCTACTTGCCTAAGGATCGAATCACCAACTACCAACCCCCCCCCCTCTCCCCCTGCTCAGGGATAGTTCCTTGGCGCAAAAGGATTTCCGCTCACCAACTGAAGAAGAGGTCCCTTCTGAGGGCGCATTCCCCTTATCCTCAGCACGGTGCCCTGTTCCTTCTCGACCCTCACACTCTCTGGCAGCAACGGGGCTGCTACGTTCAGAGCGGGGCTCATCTAATACGCCCCCGAGAGTCTTCCCCAAGTGCCTAACTGACCGTCTCTGCTTCTCCAGGGCAGTCACCTCGGCCTCAAGGGTACGAACTCGTTCCCTGAGGACCAGGAGCTCCTTGCATCAAGCACACACCCAAGACTTCTGTTCTTTGGGCAGATAGTCATACATATGACACTCAGTGCAAAACACTGGAAAGCCCCCAACCCCCTGCTGGCATTCTATCTTCATATATATATATATATATATATATATATATATATATATATATGTGTGTGTGTGTGTGTGTGTGTGTGTGTGTGTGTGTGTGTATATATGTGTGTGTGTGTGTGTGTATATATGTGTGTGTGTGTGTGTGTGTGTATATATATATATATATAAAATATACAGTCCTCTTTAAATGCTGTTTCTTTCTCCTGTGACTGGGGAGGATGCTGATGTGGAAGTAGGCATCCTTCAAGTCTAGGGTAGCCATCCAATCCCCCTTGTTGATGAGTGGAAGGATGCTTTGTAGAGTCAGCATTGTCAGAACTTGGATGAACTTCAAGCGAGTCCAATACTTGTAGCAAGTTAGGATCTTTATTGGAAGAACAACAGTACTATAGAAACGAAATAACAGTAATGGCGCATCTGGGCAGTTGGTTACATTTTATGCCCACAGCAAAGCATAATAAAACAATAAGTCACACGGGATCAAGGGAGAGTCTCTCCTTCCCAGCCATCGTTATCAGCAAAGGAGGATGCCCCCCTATTGCGAAGGCCAAACGGCCTGGCTTCAAAGCGCACCTGTGATGTTGAGCAGAGACTCTCTGCCGCCTGTCTTACCCCCTGAATATTTTGCATAGCAAAGGGCCTTGGGTCAATGACCGCTATCAGGCACTCTAAATTATAATATGGAGTCAGTTCAGTCAAGCAAAGCATATAAAGTTACAAGTTCTGACAAGCATTCTGAACTTCTGATAAACAATGAATTCGTTCAGGCCCCTCAGATCCATGATCGGACAAAGTCCACCATCCCATTTGGGAACCGTGAAGTACCTGGAGTAGAACCCCTGGCCCTTGAGATGATCAGAAATGGGTTCTATTGCTCACTTGCTGAGCAGATTTTGATCTTCCTCCAGCAAAACCGCTGTAGGGTGTGTGATCACCGATCTGCAATACAAAGGGGGCTGAACAGATTCTATTGCATAACCCTCCTGTGTGATGGACAAGACCCACTTGTCGGTGGTAATCTGCCGTCACGCTTGCAAGAAGCTGTGGAGGCAGGTGGGCACAGAGAAGGGGGGGAGAGAGAAGGAGGGATGCCAAAGTCAAAGTCCCTGCTTGGGATTCCTGCCAACCTTAGACTTTCCCATATGAGAGGAAAAAGAAGAAAACTTGGTTTTCCTTCCTGCAGTGAAGGAGCTCTTAGCCTCATGCTGTGCCGTACGCAGCTTCCACGAACCCTCAGAGGATTTGGCATGGTAGGGCTTCTTAGGCCATTGTTTGGACCATGGGCGAGACTTGCCAGGGCGAGAGGAAGATGAAGGTACTCCCAAGTTACGAGACATCTTGATACTCTTGTCCATTTCCTGTAAGACTGCGTCCGTAGTGGAGCTGAATAGACCTTCACCTTCAAAAGGAAGATCCTCGACCCAGGATCTTGTGTCTAACTGGAGAGCGGTGGACCAAAGCCAAGAGTGACGATGCAACATAACAGCCGAGGTAAGAGTTTTTGCTACAGTGTCCACCACATGTTTGGAAGCCTGCAGCTGTTGTTTTGCCAGGAGCATTCCCTCCCTCTGAGCCTTTTTGGCCAAAGTGTGCTTATCCACAGGCCGAGAACCCAGGAGCGGTGAAAGCTGCTCCCATAGGGAATACTGGTATCTCGCCATGCAGGCAGAATAATTAGAAATTTTAATACCCAAAGTGCCGGCAGAACAGAAGCGCCTGCCAAACGTATCAATCCTCTTTTCCTCTTTATCTGGAGGTGAGGCGTGGGTCTTCTTAGTCTTAGAGGAGGACGACACTACTACAGAGTTGGGGCGTGGATAGTTGAAGGGAACTCTGCACCCTGTCCCTGGATGCTATACATGTGATCCATACGCTTGGACGGGATAGGGGTTGAGGCAGGCTTGGACCAAGGATCTTTGATGGCTTGCAAGATGACCATAATAATGGGAAGGGCTACTGCTGCCGAAGTTTCTTTCTGCATTATGTCAAAGACTGTGTTGTCAATGACCGGTTGAGGCTGGACCACAGCCAAAGACAAGGAATTCACCATCCTTTTATTTATTTATTTATTTATTTTTCGTATTTATATCCTGCCCTCCCCACCGAAGCATGCTCAGGGCACCTAACAACATTGCATCAACAATAGAACAATAAAAACAATTACAATAGTATCAATTAAAATTAAACAATTTACAATTTAAATTATTAATGCAATTTTAAAACAACAGTTTTGGTGCTAAATTCCATGCCATGATGTTAGACATCTATGTACTTTGGTTGAAGGCCATTCGAAATAGTGTTGTTTTGCAGGCCTTGCAGCAAGGTCCCGCAAGGTTCTAACATCGTCTGGGAGTTGGTTCCACCAGTGGAGGGGGGGGCGCAATAGAGAAGGCTCTTTCTCTGGTAGCCTTCAATCTCGCCTCTCTCGACCCGGGGATTTCTAATAGATTTTGTGATCCAGATCTGAGTACCCTCTGGGGAATGTATGGGGAGAGATGGTCCTTAAGGTAGACAGGTCCTCGGCCATATAGGGCTTTAAAGGTAACAACCAGAACCTTGTAGCGAATCCGGAATACTATTGGCAGCCCCGGCTGTATATGGTCCCGAATAGAGAGACCCAACAGCAGCCTGGCTACCGCGTTCTGCACCAGCTGCAGCTTCCGGATTTGGGACATGGGCAGCCCCATGTAGAGGGCATTACAGTAGTGTAGTCTCGAGGTGACCGTTGCATGTATCACTGTTGCTAAGTCACTGTGCTCTAGGAAGAAAGCCAGATTTCATGCCCGCCTAAAATGGAAAAAGGCAGATTTTAATGAGTTCCCTATAGGATTTCAAATCTTTCAAAGGAGAGATTGGAAGATCCTCGGCTATTCTGGATTTTGGGGACGATCCCTTCTGCTGATGGCCTGACTGCTCTTCCCCATCATAATTGGAGGTCGATGGTGAAGAAGATACGCTCTCAGCCGATGGTAAACCTGGGGCGTCAATGGCAATCCTAGTCAAGGAGATTTTCTCAACGTAGGGACCACTGGAGCGTGCCGGCTTCCTGACCAATCTCACGGTCAAAGTCAGCATCAATGACTCTCGGCGACCTGGTGGAGAGTGTGCCGAGACTCTAGAGTGGTGCGAAGCCTCCGAATGCTGATCCCAATCGGGGTTCTGAGGAGGGTACCAAGGGTATGGGTAAGCCCACGGTCACGAGTCCCAGTTGGGCAGAGGATGAGGATGTCTAAAAGGGTCCGAAGGCTCCCCGAATCTCTCGGGCTGGATCAAGGGCATCTTCGGTGTCGAGCAGTCCCTCGGCTGCGAAACCTCTAAGTCTGATGCCGAGCTAGGATCACCTCCCTCCTTCAAGTCTGCCGATTGTTCTATAGCAGGGGTCCTCAAACTTTTTAAATAGGGGGCCAGTTCACTGTCCCTCATACTGTTGGAGGGCCATACTATAGTAAAAACAAAAACTGTCTGTTGTGGTGGCCGCCGTTACTTTACAAGAATGCGGGCCGTCAGTTCTCCGTCTTCTGCATCTCTCTCCCTTCCCAACACCACACACCCCACCTGGGAACTCACCTCACCTCGGTATCGCCTCACACTCTGTCTCCGCCGCCTCAGCCCAGTGCCGGAAGTGTGCGTTGCTAACGCGAGTTTAGGTCGAACGTCACTTCCGGTCAGATTTTGCCATAACCCGGCGAGCCGCATAAACGTCCTCAGTGGGCCACATCTGGCCCGTGGGCCGTAGTTTGAGGACCCCTGTTCTATAGGGTCGACCTCCTGGTCGGAGCCGGAGAGAGAGGTCTGCGGAACATCTGTTGGACCCAAGGGGCTCTTCGGTCGAATCGGTGAAGCAAGGATTTTCTCCGGAGGCTCCCCCGAAACGATCGCTGGGTCCTTTGGTGGCAGAGAAGAGGTCTGCCTGTCTTGGTGTCTCTTTTTCTCCTTGTGCTTCCTGGGCTCCTTTGGCCTTCTTGGTCGGGGTCGATGGTTCCAAATGGGATGTCAAGCCTGCACGCTTGTGGGGGTGGTCAGCTCCCTGGAATGGTTGGGTCGGTTGGCTCGACAATGAAGCCGGAACCGATATCAATGCCGGGGCGGCCATCAAAGTGCTTCTCAACGCCGAAGTCAATATCTGCGGTGCGAGAGCCGATTTTACCAGCGCTGCCAAAAGTCTCACCGCTCGATTTTTCCTAATCTGCTTGGAAATTTTTTAGCAGTGATGGCAGGATTCCACCGATGACCTTCCCCAAGGCACAGCAGACAAAGAGAATGTCCGTCCGGAGGAGGGATCTTGCTCCCACACTTAAGGCACCGCTTAAAAAACCCCCAACGTTTTTCCATAGACAGGGATGATGGGAGAAGGGCGGGGGGGGGAACCCCGAAGGGGTGAAACAACTAACTAATAGTCTCTAATTTATATATATATATATATATATATATATATATATATATATAAAACAGGAACGACAAAAAAACAAAAAAAGAAGAGAAATCCGGAGAAGGAAAAAGGTAAATAACTACCGACTGGAGTGACGAAGAACAAGTCTATCCAATGCGGTGATAAAGAAGGAACTGGCAGGATATTTGCACCCACCGGGTGGGCATGCGCACTGGGGCTGTCGTGCATGCCTATCGGGTCAGGCAGTGAAAAATCCCAGACTTTGGAGTTACCAATCGGGGATCGGCACTGACTCTTGAGTATGAAGCACAGAGACTGCGAATCTATTTAATCTATTTGCAATGTCTATTCAGTTCCAGGGAGGCAGTGTAAGGAACATGGAGTTGCAGGCACACTCTTGTGCACAGACTGCTGGCAATTTAGTCTATTTGCAATGTCTATTCAATTCCGGGGAGACATCATACAGAGTGGTGGCATATTGCACAGGCCACGGACTATTAACTATGCTTTATTCAGTCCCAGGGAGACAACAAGGATGGGTGATGACACAAAGACCTATGGGTTCATATGCACAGCATTATGCACGCGATGGACCTATGCTGCCTTATATAAGTAGGTTGCGTGACTTCAGCCAGGTGGTGCCAGGCAGGATTTATCATGATGTTGGATGACGTGCGCCCTTCAAATGTAGGGCCATGAAGATGAAGATGCCACTGAGGTGACCAGATGTACATTGATCTGCAACTGGCTTTCGATGTGTAACAGTGAATTATTTCATTTCAGGAGAACAGCTGATACCTAACATCAATTCATTCATTTCCAGAGGGCTGGCAGGAGTCCATTTGGATCTGTGGGCACAACATGGCAAGGCTGTGTGGCACAGTGCTGTACACTGGTCAAGCATCTATGCGGACTTAATTGGGAGTCAACTGACATAGGGAGGCATGAAATGGAATGCCCCTGGTTCTGCCATTTAATGTTGACTCAGAGGTTTGCAAGACTTATCTTAGGCAGCATTGGGTTCCTGCTGTGTATTTCTGCTCTTTACAGTTGACTCCATCAGTTTAAGGGGTCAAAGCCGGTCAGCCTGGATTGGCAGACACAGCATTGTCTGATTTCTAGTAGGCCATATCTGGTTCTGGCCATGTTATTTTGACTCTTTACCATTGACTTCTTCACCGTTAACTCCTTTAGTTTCAGGGGAGTCAAGTCAAGTCAAGTTAGCCTTTATTGGCATAAAATATATAGATATATCAAACTTGACTTGAAAAAGTTTCAGGGGAAATGGCACCAGTCAGTCTGGCTAGGGATGGGACGCTGGCCTGCAGGACAAAGTGGGAGTCACTTGGTGAGGTGAGTGAGAGGTGAAGTGGAGGGACCTCTCCCTCAGTCTGTGGTCTCATTTGGTCACCCGTAGTCCCCCTCCCCAACATGCTGTTGATGCAACTTGGTGAAAAATACTTGAGGCCCACTCTGGCAGAGGGCTGGCACACAGGCACGTTGAATACATTGGGGGAGATACTTCTGGCAGTGATGATCTTCTGGTTTGAACAAGCTGCAGCACCAAAGTTGGCAAGGGGCACACCCTGTGGATAAGATGGAACTGGCAAAGTGGAAGCCAACAAAGAGGTTGCAGAGGATCATGGATGCTATTGGAGGGTTGCTGGATTCAGCACCATGACATTTCAACATGGCAAAAGGTCCTGCTTTGTTCTGAGGCAGTTCATTTGTAATATGGATATCTGGCTACACAGAATTGAGGATTCCCTATGCCCTTGGCTACAGCTTGTAGGAGCATTGGTGGGAGCCGGCTGAGGCTAGGCTTTTGTGACAGTATCAGCATGGGGCTGGATCCATTCTCTGGAAAATTGGCCTGTGTGCCCACTTCCAGAGTATGGGAATCCTCTTAAGGGATCTTGGTGTGAGGGGTGACTGAGGTGCCCAGCCTGGGGACATGTAAACCGGGGGATTACCCTCACACTCAGGTGGCAGGGGAGACCACCCCTGGGCTTCCGCCCTAGTGGAATCCCTAACCTGCCATTCCAAGGTGACCAGCAGAGCATCAACTGGCAGGTGGGTCAGTCGATGAGTGGGATCCTTACCCCGTGCTATGCCAAGGCTTACTACAGCTGTAATCAATAAAAGTTGTGGCCAATTTTATTCCACTTTTTCTGAAAATTGTGTGGTTGTGTGTTATTTCAGTTGAAACTAAACTAGAATGTGTTAGTAGGGAGGGAATTTGCCTGGGGTCCCTGCCTTGGCCCCTCCCTTGACGCTGGAGCCACAAATCAGCTTCCTTGGATTCAGCACATAACTCCAGCAACCTTGTCCTAGAATTCTTAGGTTGCCACCCAGACAATTTTTACCTAGTATTCTCCTTCCAAAAGCCCCATGGTGCAGAGTGGTAAAGCTGCAGTACTGCAGTCAGAGCCCTCTGCTCACGACCTGAATCGGAAGCTGGTTCAGGTAGCTGGCTCCAGGTTAACTCAGCCTTCATCCTTCCGAGGTCGGTAAAATGAGTACTCAGCTTGCAGGGGGGGAAAGTTTAGATGACTGCGGAAGGCAATAGCAAACCACCCCGTAAAAAGTCTGCCGTGAAAACATTGTGAAAGCAATGTCATTCCAGAGTCGGAGACAACTGGTGCTTGCACAGGAGACTACCTTTACCTTTTTATTCTCCTTCCACAGTAATTCTTGTCCAGTTAATTGCTAAGTAATTGCTGCTTAACACACACACCCTTTTCTGCAGTGGAGATAGAAGTCCACTTTACTTTGAGAGGCTGGAAATGAGAAGCACAACTAAACAATTTACCAAGTAGAAGGTGCAGTAGCAGCAACTGAACAACAATCTCCCAGGTTGTGGGACCTTTCAGCCTGACTTCTGCCATGCTGGAGTTGGCAACCCTATCTCCTTCTCAGCCAATAATCCAGGGGTGAGGCTGAGGGGAGGAGGGAGAGGCAGGAAAGACTGTAAAGGTAGGACAACCAGGTTGGGAAATCCCTGGAGATTTGAGAGACGGAGCCTGGAGAAGGGGTGGAACCTCAGACAGATACAATGCCATAGACTCCAAACTAACAATTTCCTCCTGGGAACCAGGTGAGGGCTGGAGAGGATGGGGTTTGAGAAGGGGTGGAACCTCAGACAGATACAATGCCATAGACTCCAAAATGACAATTTCCTCCTGGGAACCAGGTGAGGGCTGGAGATCACTCAGAATTACAACTAATCTCCAGATGGCAGAGATCACTTCTCCTGGAGAAAATAGCTGCTTTGCAGGATGGACAGATAAGCAGGGCGCTTAAAACCAACGGAGTTATCAGAGACAGACTGTTGGTCTGAAAGGTATCACTAAAGGCCTCTGAGGCAAAACTCACTGGAGCCAGTCTTGACTATAGCTGCCAGTTCCAGGTTGGGGGAAAAGTCCTGGAGATTCTGTGATGGAGTTTGAGGAGGGCAGAGGAGTTAGGGCTTCAGAGCAGGGTCTGCCAGACCCAGTTTCTTGTTGTAGAAGTTGACTGGATGGTTTTGGACCAGTCTCACGTTTTCAGCCTAACCTGCCTCACAAGGTTGTGAGAGGAGAACTAAGTAAGCTGCTTTGATTCTCCCACACACACACTGTGGAGAAAGACTGTACTTTTCCTATGTAGAGGAGCAGGGAGGGAGAGGCAATGGAAAACTGAAGTCAGAGGGGCAGATAAAGGGAAGAAGATAGGGTTGCCAACTCCAGATTAAGAAACCCCTGGAGATCTAAGGGGTGGGACCTGGAGAGGGTGGGACCTCAGACAGGTACTATGCCATTTCTTCCTGGGGAACCATTATTGCCAATCTCTAGGTGAAGGCTGGAAAATAAAATAAATAAATAAATGAATAAAATATCACTCAATATTACAGATGCTCTCCAGATGGCAGAGATCAGCTCCCTTTGAGGTGGAAGGGAGTAAATGCCTTCACTTGGGTGGGTGAGAAGACAGCATGGGGGGCACTCACCCAGAGCCTCTTTCTAGAGCCCATTGTACTTTTTCTCCACAAAGGGCCTTATTCCTAGTACAAACATAATTCCCCTCCCTTCTGCAAAGGCTTTAGAAACACTTCCTGATTATATGGCTAAATACTATTTTCCCCATCAGGATACCTGGGAAACTCTACATTTGGCAGACACACAGTTCAGTCTGCCTGATTTCACACTCAGTCTTTTCTTAGTACCCAATATTCAACACACTCAGTACAAGCTCTTGAAATACTTGGTACCGAGCCCTGACTGAAAAGTGATGACGGGCATGCAAAACAAAATTCTGTATCAGGTTCCATTTGGGCAGCAGATCAGCAAGGGTGGGGGAAGGGGCTTCATTTATGAACTACCTAGCACTTGGAGCCTGAAATCAAACTAACTCAATGATCACATTTAAAACACATATTAGAACCTCTGCTGCATCAAAAGAACTCAACAAATTTTTCACCAATTCCTATGCAGCAGATGAACACAAATGCTTCTAAAAGCTCAGTGCCTGGGAGACTGTAAGCAGTTCTGGCTCCATACTTCAAAGGACAGATTAATAATTCTGATTTGAAGCATGTTGGGTAATTAGAGGCATTTCTCACTGCAGATTTCTAGCAAAGAAAATGTAGAAATGAGAGATGAGAGTGGAACTATACAAGAGGGCAGACAATAAGCAAACGACCTACAGCCAGCCACAGCCATTCACCGGGAAGCTAGTCACAAACCAAACTGCACAACAATGACAAGGAACAGATTGAATTACAAGTTCCAGCATCTCAGGGCTTTTTGGGAAGCCAAGGTGAAAGAGACAGATGCTCAATCATTTGGGGAGGCTGCATCAAAAGAAGACGACTAAAAGACTTCTTTTGTGATATGTGTTCCCAAATGTTTACAAAGAGAAAAGAGCTATGAACAGCAAGGTGGGAAGGCCCTAAAAGGCCAAGCAGGACAGGCTGTGAGGTTTACATGTAAAACAGAACATTCAAAATAAACACAGTGGCCACCCAAGTACAGCAGTAATTGATAATATCAAAGTCTCCCAAGGTTTGCTAAGTTAACACCTGTAGTGAGTGAGAAATGCCTCTATTCACGTTTTGGAAAATACTGTCAAAGTGTGTGGCAAGTATTAATTCTGCAGTGTGAATTAAAATGTATGAATAAATCTGGGAGTATTTCCCACATCTGTGATTGCATGCCAGCTGATGGTAGGCATTCCACGCACCTGACAGCAAACACATTTGTCATTCTTTAAGTTGTCATAAGATCTTTTTCCTTTTGCTACCACAGGCTCACATCAGTACTCCTCTCTACATTGTTTCTTTGGACTTCGGAATGTTCACTTGGAAGTACATCTCACTATTTGGTGGCACTTCAAGAAAGTATATTCAGAACTCAAAGGTTATATACAGCAAATCTAAGGGCCAGATGATATCAGTTAGAAACCTACAACATAAATATTGTTAAATATACAAAAATACATATATTTATTACAAATCAGATAAAAACAGATACAGGCCCAAATAGTAGCCTCACCCATAAAGCAGAGAAAAATCAAGAGAAATTACCTTTCTCTCTCAGTCAAAAAAAAAATATTCTCAATGTAGTTTGGAGTCAACAGCAGGTAGTGTGAAGTCTCCTAACCCTTATACGTCAGGCTAAGGGATGATGCAATCAGAAGGGGGGGATTTTTTTGGCATGTGACCAATCTTAAGTTACAGGAGGAAGGGGGACAAGAGAAGATTAAAATGTGTTTACAAATACCAATAATGTTCAACAAAACAGACAGATGTAATAAGAACACCAATATAGACAGAAGTCATAGGAGTAAATCAGTATATTAGCAGGATTCAAAATAAACAAACAGGAAACAAAGATGTTGACCAAAAACATGAAAACACAAGATCAAACAGAACTAATAGACAAAACAAGTTTTAAACGTTAAAAAACTGAAATATCTGGGTATTATGTTAACAAATATTAATTGTATGTTATTTCAAAATAATTACATTAACACTTGGAATGAAGTTTTAAAATATTTTTAAGACAGGAGAAATGACAACTGTCATTGTTGGGAAGAATATCTGTGATCAAAATGAATGTTTTATCAAGGATGTTATTTCTGTTCCAAACAACTGCAGTATTTACATGTTATATACCATTTAAACAATTGCAAAAAGATATATTCAAGTTTATTTGGCAAGGGCAGAAACCATATATTAAATATAAGATTTTGCAGAACGCTAAGGAAAGAGGAGGATTGAGTTTACCTGATTAGATATTACCGTATATTTTGCTGCTTGTTGCTGGTTTGATTTGTTAGTGTTTATTCAAGGTGAATGTAAGACGAAATCAAGAGAAGAGCTGACAAAAGAAGCATACCACTGTCAATGTTCTTTAATGCACAATTATTAGGAAGATTTGAATTAGATAAACAACTTCAAGGTTTTGGAAAAAATAAGTCTGTATTTGAAGTTATATACAAATAACACTCATGTTATTTCTAAAACATATACAGAGGGAACAATGGGCGGAAGGTATTTAAACTGAGGCCTCTGTACTATATCCGCCTTGAGTTACAAAGATTTATTATAAGTAGGTAGCTCAAGATATCGCATCCTTCCATTAAATCAATAAATGTGTATTAGATCAATATTTTAAATTTTTATTTTTCTTCCTTTCTTCTCCAGAACAATTTCCAATTGGTCCTAATTTTAGTACTTATTGTATTATCTGGAGTCAATGCATAATGAATGTGTTTGACCACTGAGGAAGGCCAAATTGACCAGAATACGTGTGGTCTTGGTCATATATGGTTTGTGCTTAATAAAACTATATGGTTTTATCCTGATCTGAGGCTACTGTTTGGGCCTGTATCTGTTTTTATCTGATTTGTAATAAATACATGTATTTTTGTATATTTAACAATATGTTGTATGTTTCTAACTGATATCATCTGGCCCTTAGATCTGCTGCATTTAATCTTTTGGTTCTTAATTCATTTTGGGTGAAGTCCCTCCCCACCACCTTTTTTTTTTTGGTCTTTGTTATTTCCAAAAAGTGATGCAGGACTAGAGCACCTGATAACATGATAGTTTTATCGGTTTTTCAATTTATTACTTTATTTATTATGTCCCTTATATGTCATTTTTCTCCCAAAAGGACGCAAGGCAGCTTACAAAAATTTCCAAGATAATGTAATCTCAATAAACCAGACAAACCAAGAAAGCAACCACCTCCTGGGCTGACTTATCACAGGCCCATGGCTGCAAGCCGAGGGTCAGCAGCCCTTTGGCACTAGCACAGGGGTTTGTGCTTCTGGCTGCAGGGAGAGAAAGAAATCAAATCAGCCCAGATGGCAATCAGCTGCTGCTAGAGACATGGGAGGCTCCTCCCAACTCCCCAAATATTAGCTGTGATAACCCAATAACACTTCCATGTATGGAAAACACATAAAACTTCCATGCATCCAAGGGCCAGAAGTAGGTCCAGGATTAACTTTTGTGTCCTATGGCATTTGTTTGGCTCCTGAACTAAAGAGCGGGAGGACCAGACTGCCTTTCTGCTTGATCCAACAAGATTCTTAGCTAATGAGGCATTTGTAGCATTTCTCTGTACTGCAGAGGCAACAGTATACGATAATGAGATATCTTTATCTCATCTTACATAACAGGTGCTTCAGGAGTGACCATTCATTCATAAATTCAATGGAGAAAATTGTAGGGATGGATAACAGCCAACTGTCGAGAACAGGAAGTTAGATTGTGTGTACTATAAGCAAGACATTATGCTGGAAGGAAAGTTTTGTGAAATAGAGCAGACAAAAGCATTTGAAGAAAACAAAACACTGCAAAGCCCTTCGAGAAACAGAAACTACCTATGAGTGGAACTGAGTGGACAACACAGCAAGAGAGACATTGCCTGGAAGGCTATTCCACACTGTATTGCACAAATGTATTTTGCACTTAGCAGCTCTCTGGTGTCCAGCACAGAAAGTGAACTGGGAGGCACCTGGAGATAAGCCCTTAGTGGATGGCAAGCAAAAACAGTGATATCATCAGCAGCTCAACATATCTGGCCAGCAATAAAGGATTAAAAACAACATTTGCATCAGTAAATAATTCATAACTATATTGGATCAGCAGACTACAGGATATATGGCTTGTGGAACTGACTTGCATTAAAAAAAACATGGTTTCAGATTCTGCCTCCTTACCAACAGGAAAGTTCTTTGAGAGTCCATGGGGAAATTGAGTCTAGCAACAGGGGATGTGAACACTTGAAGCAAGTGTTCCTACATAAGATATACATCACTGCCAGCTGATTTATTATTTTATGTAGTCTCCATCAACATGGCTAACCATCTCTTGTGGCCTTTAATAGCAGGTCAATCCACTGTGATTAGCAGGTGACCATGTTTATCACTATGCAATGAAAACTTCTCATTTTTGCAAGCCAAGCACTCGTCCATAGAATCATAGAGTTGGAAGGGATCTCCAAGGTCATCCAATCCAACCCCCTGCACAATACAGGAAACTCACAAACACCTCCCCTTAAACTCACACGATCAGCATTGCTGTCAGATGGCCATCTAGCCTCTGTTTAAAAACCTCAGTGGAAGGAGAGCCTGTTCCACTGAGGAACCACTCTAACGGTCAGGAAGTTCTTCCTAATGTTGAGCCAGATGCTCTTTTGATTTAATTTCAACCCATTGGTTCTGGTTCTACCTTCCAGGGCCACAGAAAACAATTCCACACCATCCTCTATATGACAGCCCTTCAGATCACCTCTCAGCCACCTTCTCTCCAGGCTAAACATGCCCAGCTCCTTCAACTTTTCTTCATAGGTCTCCAGACCCCTCACCATCCAGTGTAATCCTAAACAGGGCATTTTTGTAGAAAAAGCCAGCAGGAGCTCATTTGCATATTAGACCACACCTCCTGATACCAAGCCAGCTGGAATAGCATCCCTGCTCAAAAAAAGCCCTGATGTTTGCTCAAGAAACAAACCTCACTGAATTTGATAAAACTTACTCTTTATTGTGTGTTGAGGATTACAGCCCCCAAGGAAGTCAGACCAGTTTGATTCAGATGCTACCCTTCCAGCATGATGCCCTGTTAATGAGCACCAGGAGCAAAACACTGTTTTGTGCCTCCAAAACTCCTGTTCTACGTACCCTTCTCAGGAGTTGCCACTATGAGAAAAGAATGAAATTGTCAAGCAGACGGATTCAATGATGAGTCGAAGTTGATACAAAGACTTCATTTATTGATAGACCGTTACTTGGGCTCAAGCCTTGGCTTGAGAAGAATGAAACCAATACATTGATACATAAGTTTTAAAGTACACTTCAAAGGGATTCCTACGGGGAGGGGAAGCAGGGGAGCATTCACACATAAGCATCAAAACTACATAAATTCCCAGGGCGTTATCAGGCATTCGGCCTTGTATCACCCAGATGGCGCTTCCTCCCGTAAAAGGATTCATAAGAAGGTGCTGATTGCTTTGGTCTCAGTAATTAACAGCCATAAAGCAAAGAGGGGCCAGGAAAGAATAATAAACTAGCAGCATTTGGTTCAGTGTGATCTTACCCAGGCCTGCTTGTGGCAGACCAGGAACCCATCAGTTATTGATCAGAATTAGTCGTGCTTGACAGAAATAAACTATGTCTGCTTGTTTGACCATGTTGCTCTTCTGTTGTGCCACAACAGAAGAATACAGTTAGCCAACAAGAAAAATTCAACACTGAAAGGAAAAGGAGACTCACACCTCAGTTATCGTTGTATTTACAAATGAAAGCCACAAAACCCAACCACCCACAAATACAGTCACAAAGTACTTGGTCTCTATGCAGGAGAATCCCCAGATTTGCAGAAGAAGTAAGATTTGCAGGGAAAGTATCACTTTGCTTATTAATGGAGAATGAAAAATATTTTTAAAACAGCCTGCAGAGGACTCAGTATTCAGCAAAAGGAACAATATGTTCAGAGTTAGGGATGAAATGGAAAAGTGGAGTTTACAGACCCCTAAGAAAATCCTGGAAAGAGGCCACATAACTGAACTCAGGTTGATGGGAATGGGTCTGGTGTTGGAATGAACATACACACACACACACACACACACACACAACAGCTTTCAGACCTGTGTTGGATTTTTATATATAATGTTGCTATACATGACTGTCTGTATAAAGTTGAAGGCCCGATGGCCAAATGACCTTTCTGGGGAAGAATACATCTGGTACTGATTAGTGGTTGGCCAGACTGTCTTGGAATGCCTGTGGTTGTACAAAAATGGCCAGTGGTTGTACAAAAATGGCGTGTGGTCATACAAATATGTGGTAAACAAAGTTAATGGTCCCAAAGCAACATTTCAGAACGTTTTCTCAAGAACATCTTGACCCAGGCATTAGGAGCTGGTGAATAACGAACCTATTGACCTCGTCACGGAAGGGAACTTTTGACAATGCCCTTATATGGAGCTTTAATACATTACAATGTGAAGAATTGTTAAGTGGCCTGGGTCTTATAGAATGTATATGGATGCCTGTCTATATCTGTTGGAAGGGGATGAGAGGGAATAAGAAAGAGTATAGGGGTTTCTATAGCAATCCTCCCAATATAGTGGTGAATTGGAGAAAGGAGGGAGTGAGAGAGAGATTGCCAAGAGAGGAAAAACCTGTCAGAAACTCAGGCTGGACACAGAGGAGATATTTTTATTGAATGGATTTGTTAAACTCCCCTCCCTAATAGGCTAAAGTGGACATCTAATGGTTAGGAAATCAATAGGGCAGAGTAGAATGTACACACAAACACACACACTATATACATATGTGTGTGTGTGTGTGTGTGTGTATTCCTGATTTCACACATGTGATTGTTCACATATGGGTACTATTCCTGGTCTCACATGTGTGTGATTTTATTATGATACAGTATGACATTATGCTCTATTATGATATATGTATATCAAGGTATTGATTAAGAATGGGTGAGGTAGGGTTTTCAGGCTTTTATGGGAAGAGTTTGTCCCAAGTGGGTTTTTGCCCTTTTGGCTCTGGGAACAATACAAATATCCCAAATGGGTCTT
The DNA here is from genome assembly GCF_032191835.1 of Heteronotia binoei. NCBI lineage: Eukaryota > Metazoa > Chordata > Lepidosauria > Squamata > Gekkonidae > Heteronotia > Heteronotia binoei. The sequence goes on along the minus strand of NC_083236.1, from coordinate 1,576,223 downwards.
ACCTTTTGCCCTTGTTAGTTGGCAATAACAAGTGGTTTTCTTATGTATTAAGCTTTTGGCTTTCTAGCCAAAAGATGACGGAGATTGACTTGTTGGGTTCTAATTGGATAGAAGGAAAGGAGTACTTTCTGGGCTCTGATTGGATAGATCAAAGGAGGGGGGAGGTTTCCTGAATTTTGGTTGGACAGAAAGGGAAAAGGTGGATAGTGGAAAAGGTATAATCGGGCTTACCAAGGAGGGTGTGGTTGATTAGTTAGTTAGCTAGTTAACAGTAAGTTTAGGAGAAGCCTCTTGAGAAGCAAGACCCCTCTACATACTTCTTCTGCATAGACCTGAAGCCAAAGGAGAGGTGAGGATGGGATGCTCTTTGCTATCTTTACAATGGCTTTGCTTTTGCTGAATGTAATAGGTTAAGGGATTTGAGTATAGGAAAGACTATAACTATATAACTAAGAAGCCATTCAACTATAGGTCATGTAAAACCTCATACCCATGAATCCATGTAGTCATGTAATCATGTATTCCTGTCAAAGACGCTGCAGTAACTAAGATTTAAATAAATTTCCAATATATTTCAGAACCTGAAGTCTGGTGTTTTTCTCCCTGAGGGGTGTTCTTCCCAGAGTATCTGAATAAAGATCCCCTTTTATTATATAGGGTTAGAACCGTGCATACTTTATCTGTTAACACCTGAATGTCAACATCCATACCAAGGACTGCTGCAACTCAAGGTATGAAACCACAGAGGCAACCATGGAGCTCTCCTACTGTATTATGGGTCCTCTGTGTTCTGCAGGTCACATGCTTGATCAGCTGTTTTGTTGTGTACACTGCTAGAACTGTCAAGTCTGCTTTATGTCCTATTAGCTTAGCCCCAAACTTTGGTTCAGGAAATGACTCCTGGGTAAAAACCATACTGTATTCAGATGCTGCTAGCTCCAACTCTCCGTTCCCCCCTCCCTTCCTTTGTTATGTAGCCATGCTTTGCAACTTGAATATGGGAACAAGATTATGGTGCCTTCTCAGAGATAATCGGTGCTAAGGAAGCGCCCAAGGCCAGCCAGGCCTGAGAACGATAAAGTAATGTGTGAATGTACCCCGCATAGAGTGCCCCGCCCTAAGGAATTCCTTTGATGTGTACCTTAAATGTTTGCTCTTTGTGTATGCTCGCCAGTCTCTCAATCTTTGCCTACAGTCTAACAATATGTTACAATAAACTAGAAACTTTTTATCAAGAAGGTCTCGTTATTGAAACATCAGACTTGACAAGAACAGTGTGGGGTCTGGGACCTCAGAATCTACAGAGCCCCACATCTCACTTCTTGGTAACAATGAAACGTATGGGATTCACTAACCCCTCCAGAAGTGGGGGACTAATTTCAATAGTCTTCATCAGCAGAATCCTGTAACCAGTGGAACTCCCAGGATGTTCCTGGGAAGTGATCAGCTGACTTGCAGCATCTTTTGCTGAAGACCTAGTCAACACCTATGACAGGGAACTGACCCAAGCAGTGAACACAATCATTCCACAACATCTGCCCCCAATTTGTTGATCCATGGATGCGCAATGGTTTACTATGGAGCTGCTAGAAATGAAATGTTGGGGTGGGTGGCTTGAACACAAGTGATGGAATACTCAGGCTGAATTCAACCTTACATATCTCACATTTGAAAAGCCTTTTCTGTGTTGGTGCTGACCCCAAAGAAATCTTGTGTCTGGCCCCCACCATCTGCTGTCTTGCGTAGATATTCCAGATTGAGGTTTGAGGGGGGTTTTTTAAGCTTCATTCTACTTTTCAGGAGCATGCAGAACCATCACTAGCTCTTTTGCAAGCCACTCTGCAGATAAACCACTCACATTCCAATCCAGCATGAATGCTGTGTTGATACTCTATTAATTCAAAATATTTATATACTGCTTTTTCCGACAAGCACTCAAAGCAGCATTCGAGATGCCAGAGGCCACACTACCCACCACCACTGCCTGGGAGTGTTTCAGTTTATTTCAGCTAAGAAAGCAAACAAAATGCTTGGAGAGGTGTGGGCTATAACTTGCCCTCCTGACCTTTGCCTTTCAGGACAGAAATGTGACAAGTTGGCCAACAGGATCAGCCTGATAAATAATTTCTCCATTTCTGAGTGTTGCTTGCCACCCACTTTTAAAGAAATAGTCTTTAGACACCTTTAAAAAATATTTGCATCAAGAGGTCTTGAATTTCTAATCTGCCTTTTTATGTTAACTGATTGAGAAGGAAAGAGATGAACACCACCAGTCAATTAAGGATGAAGCTGATGACACATGTCCATTCCAGTCTTTAGGCCAAATCTGGAGACACAGATTATTTTGGGCACCCTAATTGCTGACTTCATTTAGGAGATCAAGAGGAATAAACACTCACTGTATCAGGACCAAACAATTAGCTGTGATACTTTAACCAAGTTTTCTGCTGATAAAATATTAAGAATATGCTGTGATCTAGATAAGAGCCCTGTGGGCAGAGTGTTAAAGCTGCAATAAGAACATAAGAACATAAGAGAAGCCATGTTGGATCAGGCCAACGGCCCATCCAGTCCAACACTCTGTGTCACACAGTGGCAAAAAAATTTATATATACACACACACTGTGGCTAATAGCCACTGATGGACCTGTGCTCCATATTTTTATCTAAACCCCTCTTGAAGGTGGCTATACTTGTGGCCGCCACTGTCAAGTCAGCTGAATTCAATAACGAGTCCGTGGTTGAAACAAAGTAACTAGTTTATTGAACGCAGAAATGAAGACCATGATAGAGATTGAAGGACTGGGGTACATGGACAGTAACCAAGCATTTAAGGTATAGATCAAAGGATTCCTACAGGCGGGGCACTCTATGCAGGATATTTTCGCACAAGGATGTTACTCCCTCGTTCCCAAGCCAAGGCCTTGGCGCTTAACACTCTCACAGACACCCAGCTTGAGAAGGCTCCACAATCTTGTTCACATATCAGCATTTCAAAGCAGACTACACAACAAAGGCATAGCTAAGGGGAGGAGGGGGGGGAGGAAAGGTAGCTAGCAGTATCGGTGTTCAGTAAGAGCCCAGAATCCCTTGCTTCTGAACCAGAGTTGGACTACATGTTAATAACAATACAGCAGACTTGACAGCCACCACCTCCTGTGGCAGTGAATTCCACATGTTAATCACCCTTTGGATAAGAACATGGAAACTGGGCTAATAATAATACTGCAGTCCTAAACTCTGCTCACGACCAGAGTTCAATCCCCGGTGGAAGTTGAGTTTTCAGGTAGCCAACTCGAGATTGACTCAGCCTTCCATCCTTCCGAGGTCGATAAAATGAGTATCCAGCTTGCTGGGGGGAAAGTGTAGATGACTGGGGAAGGCAATGGCAAACCACCCCATTAAAAAGTCTGCCGTGAAAACATTATGAAAGCAATGTTATCCCAGAGTCGGAAACGACTGGTGCTTACACAGGGGACCTTTCCTTTCTCCTTTTCCTGATCTAGATGCTGACTATAACACAGGTCCACTGGAAGAACTGCCTGACACACCACCTGTTCCGTTTATAGACCACTTTAGCCCAGTTTCCATGATGGATATGGACAAACTCCTAGGATCAGAGAGGACCACTACCTATGCCCTGCAACTTTGCCCACCCTGGCTTCTAAAATCATTTAAAGACCATATCAACAAAGTCTTAGTAACTTAGTAACTTAGGGCACCTTCCTTTAACTACTCAAAGAGACAGCTGTCTGTCCACTCCTCAAAGAAAACATCCCTAGAGAAAAATTATGTAGCCAATTATTGCCCTGTTTCTGATCTGCCCTTTCTGGGCAAAGTGATTGAGAGAGAATGAGCTGGCCAATTCCAGGTCTTCTTGGATAAGTCTAGTCCTTTTTAATGTGGTTTCAGAGCAGGCTATGGGACAGAGATGGCTCTGCTGGCTTTAGTTGACGATCTCCATGTAGATGTGGAGAAGGGTCAGGCCTCCTTGTCACTCTTGTTGGATTTATCTGCTGCCTCTGACATAGTGGAACATTGCTAAGGTCCCAGCAGGCAGGAGTAGGAATCAGGGGTTGCGCAAGGACTGTACATTGTCATCCCCTCAAAAGCTTTTTGGAATCTCCAGCCGATGCAGATCATCACAGCTCTGCTGTTATCAGGATCCAAATGGAGCATGCCTATGACTCCCATTTTGCAGTCACTCTACTGACTGTCCATCAGTTACTGGGCTCAGTTTAAGGCATTGGCTATTGCATACCAAGTCCTTTGTGGCCTTGGAGTCTCATATGTGCAAGTCCAGCTCTTCCCCTTTGCTCTACCACAACAGCTTTGTTCATCTGAACAGGGCCTTCTGCAGGCACCAACCTGCAAATGGGCAAAATCTACAACTGCTTGTATATGTGATTTCTCCATCGTGCCCCCCCCCCCACCTTTTGGAATGGGCTGCCTGGGGAGGGCTGAAGACTCCCACTCTCCTGGCTTTCCAGAAACTATACAAAACTGAATTATTCCAGAGGGATCTTCTATACAGGCAACAGGGTAGCACTGTAAAAAATGATTCACAAAGGTACTTGGACAAATTATTAGCAACGTCTATACTAGGGGTCCCCAATCTTTTTGTGCCCATGGTTGCCTTTGGAATTCTGACAAAGAGCAGTGGGTACCATCACAAAATGGCTGCCACAGGAGGCATTTTGCTGCAGGAAGTGGAGCCAACCACAAAATGTCAGAAATAGAGGTTATATACAACAACTCTTAATAGTAGCTCTTCAACATTTCAGGTAGAAGCTCTGTTTCCTGGGTTACCTTTTAATCTGCACAGCCAATCAGAAGTCTTCCTGGGAAAACACCCCTGTGAGCCCCACCAACTTTATAAAAGCACATGGCAGGTGCTAGGAAAGGTGTTGGCCTGCACCATGGCTCCCACAGGTATCACACTGGAGACTACTATGCCGTTGTGTATACTTTAATGTAAACTGGATTTTTCTATGTAATTTTACATCATTTAATGTGTCATGTTAACACTTACATTTTGATTCAGTTCTGGAGGTTTTTTTAAATTTCTGGCTGGTTCTACAGGCCAAACCTTATTTCACTGTCAAATCCTGTTGACTGCATTGACTCTTTTTGTGTCATCTGCCTTGAGTTCCAGTGAGAAAGGAAGACAATGAATAACATAAACAAAATAAACCTATTACCATCCCTTCCTAAATATAATGATTATACTCTTCTAGATCCATGAACTTCAGTAGATTTAGAATGGTGTGGTGTAGCTCTGCTATGATGATGATGGCAGTATCATCATCATAGATAATAATCTATTTACAGCTGCTAGAATGGCCTTGGATTAGCCATAGCTATCACAGGAGTTGTCCTTGAAAGAGCAGCTGCTGTGAGAGCCCTCTCAGCCCCACCCACCTCACAGGGTGTCTGTTGTGGGGGGAGAAGATATAGGAGATTGTAAGTCGCTCTGAGTCTCTGATTCAGAGAGAAGGGCTGGGTATAAATCTGCAGTCTTCTTCTAATGGTGGTGGCCAAGTGGAATGCTCCCATTAGCTGACGGGTGCACTCAACAAACCATTGGTCCATCATGTGTGAGTTACCACCTCTGGGTTCCCATTGGCTGACTCCCCTGTCCCCTTTCTACTGCAGGCCTGGGAACACTGAACAAACACCAAAACAGTCTTACCTCAGAGAAAGACACATCTCTGATGCTTCCCTGTGTCCTCTCCATCAACCAGCTTCAGAAAGGGCTGACACTCTCAAAGCATTTCCTCAAAGGCCATGGTGGTCACATCTTTCCATCACTCCCTCCCTCCTTTCCTCATGCTCGCCCCAGGACAGACGAGGATTGGGCTACTGGTGAAGCTGCTAGCCAGAGGCTGTTGCTAGGTAGTAAAGGGAGAGCCCTCAGCTGAATATAATACCATAGAGTCCGCCCTCCAAAGCAGTTATTTTCTCCAGGTGGAGAGAGATCTGTTGTCTGGAGTTCAGTTGAGATCTTCAGGTTCCACTTGGAGGTTGGCTATCCTTGGCCTGTCAGCGCCCTCTATGTGACTTGATGCCATTTGACTGGCATGGCTTGACTAGGCCTGGCTGCTTGCTCCTGTTCAGCAGCAGCCCCCCCCCCCATGACAGCCAGTGTGACTTAACAGTTGCCAACTCCAGGATGGCAAATTCTTGATTTGAGCATTGGAGCCTGGAGAGGATGGGTTTGAGGAGGGGTGGGACCTCAGACAGGTTCAATGCCATGGATTCCATCCCCCAAATCAGCCATTTCCTCCTAGGGAACCATTGTTGCTAATCTCCAGTTGAGGACTGGAGATCACTCAGAATTATAACTGCTTTCCAGATGGCAGAGATCAGCTCCTCTTGAGGTGGAAGGAGAGTGAATGCTTTCACTTGGGTTGGTGGGAAGACAGCAAAGTTGGAGGGGCACTTACCCAGAGTCTCTTTCTAGAGCCTGTTATAGTTTTCTTTACAACAGGCCTTATTCCTAGTCAGTCATAATATCCTTGATTGCCTTGAAGTGGTAACACTATTTTGCTCCACTCATTTCTGGAGAGAAGACTGCAGAAAGTGGTTCCAGGAGATTATTGTTGCTCCCCTTGTAAGTGTTCTTGGCTCCTCAACTGTATACCATTTATCACACTTGCCTGAGGGAGTATGTCTGGAGCTATGGAATATGCAGATGGTAGTCTGCTTCATCTTTTTAACTTCTGCTTGCACACATCAAGTCATGAACCTGTGCTTCAGCACGCTAATGGGCTGACTGAAGACAAATAAACTTAAACTCAATCCAGTCAAAATGGAAGCAATGATGGTAGGGATCTATGGGATTGACAGAAGGGGAGAAGCCTGTCTGAGTGATGCTATATGTAGATGTGAAATCTGCAGACTGGGGCTGCTGTGAGAACTAGTCTGTCTCCTGGATTCTCAGGTGCCAGCTGTGCTCCAGAATATTTTTACCCCACTTCAACAGATTTGCCAGCTTGAGCTTCTACTGCAAGGCAGAGACCCGACCACCATTGTTCTAGTGACTGATATATTATATTCTGTGTAGGGCTGCCCATGAAGACTGCGGGAATCCACAACTGGTACAAAAATTTGGCTGCCAGACAGAATTCATATACAGCATCACATTGAACAGGGCAAAACAATGTACAGGCCACCAGTTTCTGGTCCCCAGTCAAGGCACTGGTTTTGTCACAAAAGAAGAAGATGATACTGGATTTATATCCTGCCCGCCACTCAGATTCTCAGAGTGGTCACAATCTCCTTTACCTTCCTCCCCCACAACAAACACCCTGAGAGGTAGGTAGGGCTGAGAGGGCTCTCACAGCAGCTGCCCTTTCAAGGACTACTTCTGCAACAGCTATGGCTAACCCGAGGCCATTCCAGCAGAAGCAAGTGGAGGAGTGGGGAATCAAACCCGGTTCTCCCAGATAAGAGTCCACACAAAGCCACACATAGCTGGTAGTCCATGGTCCAGAATGCACAGCTACGTGTGGCTTTGCTCACTGTACCGGATTCCTCGTCTGATGAAGTGTGCTTAGAGAGCACACGAATGCTTATGTTCTGAATAAAACTAAGTTGGTCTTAAAGGCGCAATTTGACTCCTATTTTATTCCATCCACTAAGCCATTTTTCCCTCAGGCTGGAAAAAAACAATGCCATTAGGCATGTACAGAGTGGCTGCATTAACCACTACTTCCAAGGAGACATGAGCAACAATGTGAACATCAGTCACTCTCTAAAATGTGTAAGAAGGAACAGCTTCTACACTACAAAACTATGCTCATGAAGCTATAAATCAAGCAGCAAATCCTTGATCCGCTGTTCTCCTCAAACTGCATACAGAATTTTCATGTCCCGATCATGCTTTGCAGAAAAACTAAAGCAACTGCAGCAGATTAAGGCCCTGAGTTAGCAACACAGCCCCATTATTTTCAATATTTTTCTGAGTGTGACTGATTAAGAGAAACAGGACTATATGAGTGCTTTGACTAAGCAAACAGTTAAGCATTTGGTCTGCCAAAGGAAGGGTGATGCACTGTTTCCTGTGTGCTGCTAAATCTACCCATCATTTACTTTTGGACCTATATCACAGCTCATTCCAAAGTCTCAAGGTAGATAACAATGTTTTCTACTTTTAGCATGTTACAAATTATTTTCCTCCTCAAAAATTACATTAATTCCTTTTAGAAGTTTCCTGCATAAGATGGTCACAATCCTGCACTCAGGCTCTTTAAATCCCATTGGAATGAATAAGGGTTAAGCAGTCTAAATGTAATGCATTGAAGGCTTGCAGATTTTGAGTTCAACTGCCAGTACAAACAGTTCTGCATTACAGCAAATTACTTCTGTCTGCCGCAGGGAAGAAAAGGAAGCCAGCCCTGTTCTTTCCTCTTATCTCCCCCTCTCCTCCCGTCTGTCTGCCCTTTCCTGGAAGGAAGCTGGCACGGCTGCCATTTCTCCTAAGCAAAGACCTCACGCTGCAAGCTGCTTCTTGCCCCTCAACCAAACTGGCACTCTAATGCAGTATTTGGCTACTGAAGTTACTCGAGGAGTTGCTCAATCCTGTTCAAGAAAGTGACATGTGGATGCAGCATCACACCCCAACACAGTCCTGTGTGTTAACTATGTTGTAATCTCCTGGCAGTGATATATCCCTTGGCCCAATGACTCATAAACCAAGCCCAGGTTTTTTAATTGCCAATCATGCATTCTAGTCATTAGATCATTTTCAAAAATCTGTAGACTGTAGCACCAAAATGCGTCAAGCTAAAAGCTGGATCAATGAAGGATCTTGTTATAAAATCTCAGAAGCGAAGATTTCATTTACAGAAGGGAAAGCAAAGAACGAAATTCCAGAGAAGAGAAAAATTATCTCTCTAGAGTTATCTGTTTGTCTCCACAGTGCTCCCCCCCCTTTCACTCATTAGATGGAACAGAGAAAAGGACAATTTCCCCTGTAAGACCCCCAGATATTGAAAGCAACCTGCTTCTATAAACTCTTACTAATCTTCTGTGATAATAGCTATTATTAGACACCTGACTAGCCAGTAAACCACATAATACATAGCACAGTATAAGTAAGGCAGTAGTATTAAACACACTTACAAAGAAGCAAGTTCTAATTCGCTCCATGGGGCTGAATTCTGTGCGTAAAGTCAGGCTTGTGTTCTGGCTCACATAAAGAGGCTGGGGATCATCAGCACCACGGCCAGCTCCACAGCCAGCCTCTCCTTTCATGCTCTCAGGTGGGCAGCATGACTTCCAGGGGAACAGAAACTGCCTCAGCACTGAACCAAGGGCTTACGGACATGCAACCCCATCCTGCAGAAAGACTTTTTGTAAATATATTTAAAATCTGCCCCCCCTTCAACTCCCAGCACTATGTCAGATTCTGCACAGCTAACAAAATCCACAGGGCTCTCAGCACAGTCCAGGCCCTTGCTCCATCCAGGGGAGGGGGGGTTGAACTCCAAAGGACCTTCTGTACTTTCCCAGCAACTGTTGTGATGTCTAGATATTTTTAAAAACTCAAAATAACTAGAGACATGTCAGCAACATTTCTATATTAGAGTCTATATATTCTGCTATATTCTACATTAACAAATGTGTCTCTTGCGCACAAACCTTGCCTATAGGTTCATCTCACTGCTTATAATAACAGGCACTCAAGGTGTATTCACACCAGTGTGGTGTGGTGCTTAGAGCACTGGACTAGTGTCAGGGAGACACAGGTTCAAATCCCCACTCTGCCATAGAAGCTTGTGGGGTGACCTTCAGCCAGTCACACTCTCTCAAGCCTAGCCTACCTCACAGGATTGCTGCAAAGATAAAATGAAGGAGAGAGGAACAATGGCAGCCACTTTGGGCTGAGCAGCAAGGCAGGTTACAAGAGAAGTAAATAAGTGTACATCTGCTTTCTCCTGCATATGCACACATATGAACGTTCATCTCTTGCCAAAAAACATTAAGCGAAAGATGAATATGGTCCAGCTACTAAACTTCACCTTAGGTGATGGTATCACACAAGGGGGTCACAGTCCACAACCTGCAGTGGCCCAGAAGATGTGCTACATACAGGCCTCCTATCACAGCTTCCAAACAAATATGTGCATCAAGTTCATCATTACACATGACAGCATATGCAAAAGTCACATAATGCAACAAAACAACAAAATTAGGTCTTTTCCAGCAATTTTTTCATGTACAAAGCAACTTAAAGTTGCAAATCTACATGCTTTTTTAACAGATTCAAGGCCTTCTCATTATCCATACACAACTTGTACATTTTAGTAAGTCCAGTTTAGCATCTTTAAATGAGTAACTTATATACTAACAAGATGAGACAACTCAGAAGATCAAAGTCTGCATTGGTTTACATTATTTCTTACTTCTCAAGAGTACTAAAGAGTGAAAATGCACCTATTTAAAGCACCATTATTCAATTCACATATCCTACCTGCAAGGAGAACTGCTCAGGGAAGCATCTCCTATGCACAGACCTCAGAATCTAGATCAAGAACAGTGGGTGATGTGGATTTAGACATGGATGTCATCCATCCACACTGTGTTGCTGTCAAATATGCATGTGTTCCACACACTAGCAGTTATTCACATATAACTATGCACAGCCAAAACCAGATCACAGTGACAATAAAGTATTTCCTTAACTATACAACTATGGCAGAAAGATTGTCCACTTATCTAAAGCATCATAAGAGCTCAACACCTATTGTTAACCTCCATGATTTCCAGGATAAACTTGTGTTGTGAGAAGGATTTTCTAACTCTTATGCAGGGAATAGCACTTTAACACCAGGTTATATGATTTTATGGGATTTTATAGGTATGCAAACGTTAACAAGTCATTCACCTCCCTTTAATTGCACAAGAAATTTTCCAGCAATTCCCCAGCACAGAATTCCCCAAAGATACAAATCTGAATAAGTGTGTATGCACATGAAAGCTTATATTCTGAATAAAATTTTGTAAGTCTTAAAGACACCACTGGATCCAAACTTTGTTCTGCTGCTTCAGACCAACATGGCTCCCCACCTGAATCTAGATCAAAATAGTTTGTTGTTGTTCAGTCGCACAGTCAAGTCCGACTCTTTGTGACCCCATGGACAAAGTCACTCGAGGCCCTTCTGTCTTCCACCATCCTCCAAAGTCTGCTCAAATGGATTGCTGCCTTGTCGTGGCGAGAGTTGCATAGTTAAGGAAATACTTTATTGTCACTGTGATCTGGTTTTGGCTGTGCATAGTTATATGTGAATAACTGTGCTAGAGTGTGGAACACATGCATATTTGACAGCAACACAGTATGGATGGATGACATCCATGTCTAAATCCACATCACCCACTGTTCTTGATCTAGATTCTGAGGTCTGTGGGCTGTGGGCTATGCCATGAAGGGCCACCCAAGATGGACAGGCCACATCTGAGAATCCAGACGAAATGTGATCCACTGGAGAAGGAAATGGCAAACCACTCCAGTATCCTTGCCAAGAAAACACCATGAACAGAAACAAAAGGTTAAAAGATCAAAATAGTAACCTAGCATAAAGCAGAAAAAAATTGAGTCCAGTGGTGCCTTTAAAACCAACCAAGTTTTATTCAAGGTATAAACGTTTGTGTGCAGGCACACTACTTCAAAGACAGTGAGACAGAATTTCCTCAACCAAGAGAGATGGGTGGGAGGTTAGTTGCCAGGAAGGGCCAATTAGAGTCAAGACAGAGACAGAAACAAAATTGGAAATTACCAGTCCACAGGTAGAGGGTGAACAGTAAATGATCATACAGCATAATGAAGATGTTTAACATTGTATATGCCATTAAATGCCAACAGCGCAAAAGGTCAAATCCTATGCCAAAGGATAGATAGATATAAATCTGACATCAAGAATCACAAGACACTTCAACCTTCCAGGACATTCAATGGGTGACCTCCAAGTAGCTGTTTTAATGCAAAGGAACTTCAAGAGCAGACTAGAAAGGGAAACTGCTGAGTTGCAACACTCAGAATTACAACATGCAAAACAATGGAATCCCCAGAATTTAAAAGGGATATTGGTTTCTAATCTCACTACATATGCTAACCTCATTCATCCTTTATATATGTATTTTCACCAATCCCCCAGAAGAGCCATTATTTGGAATAACAGATTAGAATAATGTAATGCAATTAATAATAGAAACTGGCATGTATTTCTCTGGTCTGGGGACATGGAAGATGAATCTGCACAGCCAATCACCCCAAGACGATGCTGTAAAATCACCTCCATGCTTGTGAAGAAATGGATGGCAGGGTCTCGATTAATTACTCTCAACATTCTACAGTTAAGGATACATCAGTCTCCAATTTTGACATATTTCCTTCAGTCTTTACACAGAATTGAACCCAAAGAAATGGTTACCATATAAACTAACCATTAGTCATGTTTGATTCTCAGTCCGTTAAAAAAATCATTATGTTGTATGACAGTTAACTGCTCACCCTCTGCCTATATGTGTGGACTGGTAATTTCCAATTTTGTTTCTGTCTCTTGACTCTTTGGCCCTTCCTGACAACTAACCCTCCCCGCCCGGTTCTCTTTCTATATGTAACAGTTGAGGAAAATCTGTTTCACTGTATCTAAAGAAGTGTGCTTGCACACAAAAGCTTATTCTTTGAGTAAAACTTTATTGATGTTAAATGTGCCACTGGACTCAAACTTTGTTCTGCTACTTCAAACAAACACGACTGCCCACCTGAATCTATCTAGCATAAAGCAGTTATGGCAACCAAAAGTAATCTTACAAATCCACTAGAAGAGGGCAACAAAGTGCACATAAAAATAGTCAAGAAGCTTATAGCCTCTGCCACTGATTCCCTGAGACTCCTCATTTCTATACTTAACTCAGCTTAACTGCTGATTTTTCTAAACCAATCAAAATTGGATTTTTCCCATAAATGTTTTGGCAAATATTCTCACATGATCATCCAGAAATTATGAAAAATCACACATGCCTTTCTGGACTTTCTGTGATTCAAAAGAGCCCCCAACATTGCTGGGCCAGGCTATCCTAAGCAGTAACCGTTCCAAGATCACTTCTAGATCTGCTTCCACACTGCTGACTTGTCCCGTTTCTTGACAGAATCTGCCTTAAAATCAAACCTTCTGAGACATTCACCCCCTCTGTACATTCAGTTTCCACCAAAAGATATCCCTTTCAGGGATTTCTGGATACTGACAGTAATGGATACACTGCACAGGTTGATATAGACACATGACATGAATTTATTATAGCATTGCTTAGCTTCATGGTTACATATAAGCATAACATTAAAAAACACAGTAGAAAAAAAGATTTCAAATGGATAGGAAGGAGCATGTCTGAGTCTTTGCTCATACTGCAATAGTTCAACAAAGCATTCAACTGAGTTAAAATGGCTTGAAAACTTATCAGATTTTTCCAGTTCCTCTTTGGAACAGAACCAGCTGCTGGACCACTGGGTCTCCAATACCGACATGAGCAAAATCTTTTCTCGTTTTATTGTTAATTTAAAGAAAAAAAGATGCTTTCCCTATGGAACTTTCCCCAGATGAAATCCACCTCTACCTGCAAAATTCTTTCTGGCTTGGCTGGTCTCCTTGAAGTTTGAGGTAAGCTGACATTCCCATTCCCCCCTTTCTGGAAATGCAGCTCAACTCAGCTTCATTGATTATTAACCAGCTCTACCTTCTCAAAGACCCATCTATCTGCTTGTTAGGCCGGGAAAACCAAATGAAAGGTCCTTCTTCCTTTTTCTCTCCCATCTGCTTAGAGGGTTTCATTTAAGGCTAAAGTATCTTAGAAACCCAGAAGTTAAAATCTGTCCCTCATCATCCAGCTGACTCCCCCCCCACTCCCCTTTCATGTTGTTCCCCCCCCCCCTTCTGTTCATCCTGGCCTGGTGTTTTATTTGTGGCTACTTAAATGCTGGACTTGTCAGATCTCCATGCTGGAGAGTCCCTGCCAGCCAATGTGTTTTATCACAAAGCAGCAAAACTGCACATCTCTTTCCAGGCTTGTCCAGGCCTCTGGGTATTTGGTTGCAGGCTACTGCAAATGGCTTCTCTGAGGCTCCGTTTGCCTCAAGCCTTCCTAGTCCAACAGTATACTAATCCAGACCATTAGCTGGCTTTCAACAACAAACACAAAAACATTTTGTGCTACCTTAAAAACTAATAAATCTTTTCTGAGCAGAACCCACTTCTCTGGTTCATACAATGCACCATATATTATTTCTCTACACTTGGCTAATATATACTGACTGAATGACTGACAGTTGAAATTGTTCATACTGACTCCACTGAAAAGCTTTAGGTTTGAGCCAATGCAAGGAGACACATCTTGTGTTTAATGCACCTTAATGTATTTTCATATGCAAGTAATGACAAGATGTTACAGTTATCACATGGTAAATGTGCATGTGGGAACCAGTTATCCTGATTTTCCAAATTCTCTGCAAGCAGTCCCAGGAATACAATCTTATCATTCCCCTTTTTAAAAAATTCTGATTTTTAAATTATCCCAAATGTTCAGATTGTCTAAATTTGGCTAAATCATCCTGTTGCCTTAATCATCTCACAGTTGATTGACATTCATATTTCTTCCCGGTAAAATAACGACAAGCAGAGTTCGATCAACAGCTGCCCTCCTCCGCATCAGATCGCTCTTCCTCTTTCAGACAGCCCTGGTTGTGTCTCCTAAAGAGCCCCCTAAATGCTGTGCCGCTAAGAGCTCCAACTGAAAGCAGAACGTGCCCGCTGCAGAAGCCCGGGCGGGACACAGGTTTGGGCGGGCAGGAGAGACAAGGCAGCGGTGCCTTCGGCGGGCTGAGCTGGGAAAGCCTCGCCGGGCGCCAGCATTACATAAGAAATGCTGCCATCTTCAGGAGAAGCCGGCAGCGGCTCTCGGGCGGCGGGCGGGCGGGCGATGCTGGTGGCCGAAGGAGCCCCGCCGCTGCAGGCGTCCGGGGCAGGGAGCACCCCGTCCCAGGAAGGAGAGGGGCCGCCGCCTCCCGAGCCCCCTCCCGCCAGCAGCGGGAGCCTCCCGGCGGGTGCCCCCCCCCACCTACCTCGGTGTCGTAGTAGCGCAGGTCGAGGGCGTAGGGGCTGAGGAGGGCCTCGCGCAGGATCTGCTCGAGGGCGAGCTGCATGGCGGGCAGCACCCCGCGGCCCACGCGGCCCTTCTCCGCGGCGTCGCTGAGCGGCATGAGGCCCATGATGGCCAGCGGGCTGCTGGCGGCGGCGGCTCGAGGGCTGCTCCGCGCCAGGGCCCACGCGGCGCCCAGCACCAGCAGCAGCAGCAGCGGCGGGGGCAGGCGGCGGGCGGCGGGGGCCCGGGCGGGCATGCTGCCCTCCTCCTCCTCCGATGGCGCCCACCGAGGGCTCCCTCCCGCACTCCGCCCCGCCGCCGCCGCCCGGGCGCGCTACTGCCGCATTCCCCCCGAGCCCGCTGCTCGCTCGTGCCGCAAACGGCCGCCGCGCCTCGCCTCGCCGCACCGCACCGCACCGCACCGCAAGCAGCAGCAGCCGCTGAGGCGGGAAGCGAGGAGGAGGCGGCGGCGGGCTAGTGCGGCGGACTGCAGCAGCGCCACAGGCGGGCGGGCGAGCGAGGGAGGGGAGGGAGGGCTGGGAGGCGTCCTTCTCGCCGCCGAGGCGGGCTGCGGGCACGGAGGAGGGCCGCCGGGGAAGGGAAGGGGCGGGGCGGGCCGGAGGGCGTTTCGGCGGGAAGAGGAGGCCTGGACTGGGACTCTGATTGACTGTCATTATCCAGTATTTAATTTCGTAGTTGTTGAATTGTACTCTATTAAATCTTTAGCAATTTGGCCACCCAGAGGTTGACACCTGGACACATGACACTGATTTGTGGTTCTTTGGCACGCATGCTGTCTACGCCAGATGTTCACAGCCAGCCCGTCTATCGGGGTCTGCAAGGTGAATGAGGCACTCTGCGGCAGAGAGGGGCAGGACTGGGTGGCAGCCGTCCAAATTCTGTTTCCTGAGATTAATACTCGCTTCTTAAAACCGCTGTAAACACTTCCCCCTACAAAACAGGTGAGTCAAGTTCAAATGATAAAGTCAAGAGTGTATGTGGACAAGCAGACCACTGAAACCCAAAGGCAGAAGCATCATTCCTGCCAGGGAGGGGCAAGGAAGAGGGTGAGCTTCCGGGGGCAAGACCTTCAGGGACGGACCAGCCCAGCCCCACTCCTGCCTGCGCTGACAGCTCTTCTCGAGATCGATCGGAAGGAACGTGATCCTTTCAAAGGGACTCCTTCCTTGGGTGACAGACCAATATTCTCTCCTACGGAGGAAACCCATCTGGAATTGGGGGCTCAGCTTTTGGTGGCGGGTGGCTCAAGTATTACAAGCATTGAGAGAGGGGTCTGCGACAGATGTTTTAACCACATGGCGACCTCCCGGCCAGGTGCAAAGGTTGAGGACATCATGCGCTGTCTAGATAGGTTGATAGTGCTGGAGAAGATTAGGCAGCTGTGATGCCTGTTGGCACCAAGGACACTGGGAAAGGCGGTCCTGGAGGGAAAAGGCAGCAAGTGAAAGGACAGGACCTCAAAGGTCACATTCTCAGAGGTGCTCCCGGTTCCACATGCAGAACCAGCTAGATGTCTCGGTGCATGGATAAGAATGTGGGGCCAGGAGGAAGGGTATCAGTGTCTGCATGCCAGTGCTAAAACTTTCTGAGCCACAATGGGGGAGCTGGAGAGCTTGGTGCTCAGTGACAATTTTGATATAGTAGGTATCTCAGAAAGATGGTGGGATGGAGAAAATCTTATGGGATACAGTCTTCTCTGGGTATAAGCTCTATAGGCAGGACAAGGGAGGGAGGGATTAGGGAAGGTGTTGCATTGTAAATTAAGGACAGCAGACAATCAAATAAGTTAGAAAACATTAGGAGGATTAATTCCCCAACAGAAGCAATGTGAATGGAAATACTGGGCCCTAAGGGTTACTTAAAAGTTACCCCTAAAGTCCAAAACTATCATTTGATTTCAAAAGAGGAAACTTTACAAAAATGAAAATAGATAAAAGCAGGGCTTTTTTGTAGAAAAAGCCCACCAGAAACTCATTTGCATAGTAGGCCACACACCCTGATGTCACCATCATTCCACACGGAGGGTTGTAGAAAAAGCCTAGCAAAAATCATTTGCATATTGGGCCACATGAAACCAGCCAGAACTGCGTTCCTGCTCAAAAAAAGCCCAGGACAAAAGGAAGCTTAAGGGGAAACATAAGAGAGTCAAATTCCTAGAGGGTGCTTGGAGGCTGTTTTTAAAACCACACAAATTGAAGCCCAGATAGAATGCATCTCACAGGTTAGGAAAAGCACTGCCAAGTCTAAAAGAAGGCCTGCATGGTTAACAATGCAAGTCAAGGAAGCAAGAAAAAGCAAAAAAGACTTCTTTTAAAAAATGGAAAGTCTGCCTCAGTGAATTGAACAGAAGGAACTATAGCAGGGGTATCGAGCTCATTTGTTACACGGGCCAGATCCAACATAAATGAGACCTTGTCGGGCTGGGCTGTGTGTGTCATAAAATGAAAAGCCAGATAGCAGAGATACAAACTTGATAAAGGACACAAACCCAAAGATTTTTTAAAACTTAAAACATTAGCACTCATTGGTCTTAAAGGTGCTTTCTTTGGGATTTTTCTCATGTGACCCAGGGAACTGGTCAAAGTTTTCCTTTCTTCCACAGGGGATCAGGAGGGGCGGGCAGAGCCTCAGCTAATAGAAGGGAGGCTTGTCTTAGTAGCTCTGCTGTGCAATTGAAAGACCCTGGCAAAGCAATCTATTCCTCCCCCCCGAGCCTCAGCTAATTGAGAAAATGGAGATTTTGCTCTGTAGCAAAACCTGTGCGATTGAGCAAGGCTAGCAAAGCAAGTTGTGATACAGAGGGAAGCAAGAGAGAGGGAGAAGGAAGCAGGCAACAGCCAGTTGCTCGGGGGCCAGATAGGAACCCTCCAGGGACCTGATTCAGCCCCTGGGCCGCATGTTTTACACCCCTGGACTATAGGCTCTGGGAAAATAAATGTAATCAGTAATTAGGCATACAAAAAAGAAAGTTTAAGAAGAAAATTTCTAAAAGCATTGAGACAAATAATAAACATTTTGTTTAAATATCTCCAGAGCAGTAAACCAGCCAGAGAAGCAGCTGGGCCTTTGAATGACCAAGGAATAAAGGGATTGCTAAAGGAGAATGGTGAGATAGCAAAGAAGCTCAATTAGTTCTTTCTTCTGCGTTGACTGTGGAAAGTGCGGGGCCATGGACCCATGCCACAGCCACTGTTTGCAGGAAGGGAATCTGAAGTAGTGAGTTAAATTGAGGTGACAAGAGAAGGAGTTCTAGGCTTACGGGGAAATTAAAAAGCAATAAAAAAACAGTAGGAAAAAACAGATTGACTATCCCTGGGCCAAAAGAAGTTAAACTTCGGAATACCCGCACACGGGCCTTTTCGATCGCGGCCCCATACCTTTGGAATCAGGTCCCAGAGGAGGTGCGGGCCCTGCGGAACCTTGATCAGTTCCGCAGGGCCTGCAAGACTACCCTCTTCAAGTAGGCGCTGATGAATGGCTGAATTATAAGTGTACAACACGCCAAAATGGCCCGGTTCAGGGATCTGCTATTATTATGCCAACTGACAGCGATAGTTACCAACAACGTTACCGCCAGATTTATTGTCAGATTTAGAATTGTTAATTAAGTATTGATTGGTTTTAATGTCTTAATGTTTTTAATGTTAATTTGATGTTTTATTACTGTACTGGTTGCTCTGGAAGTTGTTAGCCGCCCTGAGCCTGCTTCGGCGGGGGAGGGCGGGATACAAATAAAATTTATCTATCTATCTATCTATCTATCTATCTATCTATCTATCTATCTATCTATCTATCTATCAATCAATAAATCTTCGAATCTTGAGTGGTATGTAACATCACTAAATTCAGCCATTGTATCAGAAGACTGGAGCATGGCAAATGCTACACTGATATTTAAAACGAGGTCCAGAGAGAAACCAGGAAATTGCAGGCCAATATGCCTAATGCAGGGGTGTCAAACATATGGCCTGCAGGCCTGATCTGGCCCCTAGAGGGCTCCAATCATGCCCGCCAGCAACTGGCCATTGTCTGCTTCCTTCTCCCTTGCCTGCTTCCTTCATTTGCCATTTTGTGTTTCTCCCCTGCAATAAGCCAGCCAGCAAAGCTGCCTCTCCTCACTCTTTCCCTCTTCCTCCTTTTTCCCAAAGGGAGGAGGAGGGTGGAGGAGCCTCAGCCAATAGACAAACTTGGCTCTATAACTCTGCAGTTTGATTCATAACACAAAGCATGATTAACACATGGAATTCACTGCCACAGGAGGTGATGGCAGCTGCAAGCACAGACAGCTTCAAGACGGGATTGGATAAACATGGAGCAGAGGTCCATCAGTGGCTATTAGCCATAGTGTATTGTTGGAACTCTCTGTCTGGGGCAGTGATGCTCTGTATTCTTGGTGTTTTGGGGGGCACAGTGGGAGGGCTTCTAGTGTCCTGCCCCACTGATAGACCTCCTGATGGCACCTGTTGTTGATTTTTTGCCACTGTGTGACACAGAGTGTTGGACTGGATGGGCCATTAGCTTGATCCAACATGGCTTCTCTTCTTAAGTTTGCCAAGCTCAATCAATCACACTGCAAAGCTACTGAGCCAAGCCTCTCTTCCTTCTAGTAGCTGAAGCTCCTCCCTCTTTTTGTCCCCTGAGGAAGGAAGGAAAGAGCCAGAGGTATGAGCTTTTTGCCTTGCTATAGAGAGAAAGAGAGAGATTTGTTGGGCTTGTTATGGGTGCAACTTGGTTCCCCTCCTCTTTTTCACTGTATTCATACTCTCCAGTCTTTCTCAATAGGAAAGTATGTGAACTATTTAGAAGAGCAATAACAAACCAGGATTAGGCTGAGAGTGTGTGTCCAGCCCAGGTTTACTCAGAAAATTTCCCTTGATTTTTCTTGCACATTTTCCTTTTTTGCGTGTGGGTGATCTTGAACTTAGACTTCCCAGATAGTAGGCTGATACCAATGTACATGGCTTTCTCTCTGTTCTTGCACTGCCACATAGGGCTTGAGGTTAATTTTATGGGGAAGACTATAGTTTTGTAGACAAGCACATAGCCCTCAGTCTGTGCCATGGTGCCTTCACATGTTCTTGACCAGCACATGAAGTAACATATGTACAAAAGCTCATAATGCCCAGCTGCTTCATGTTTTCCTCTGGGTCTTACGCTCAAAGCATTGACCATGAGAACTCTGCAATGAATGTCAATAAATCAAATGTAGGTTTGCAACTTACAGATGTGCACACCTGAACAATACCTGAACAGCATATTCAAGATTAGTACAGCACAGACATTGTCTGCAGTTCTTGATGCAATAATTCATAGCAAGAGGTGACATTTATTAGAGACAGTTAAACAAAATATTGCAAGTGCGCTAATGTTTTAAGCACATGTTTTAAGTAAAAAAATATTTAATTGTGTTTGTCTGTACCCTTTATAACATTTATATGTCCGCTGTCAAGTCTGCTTAAAACTTTGGTCAAGTCTGTGCCTAAACTTTGGTTCACGGGAAAAGCACCCTGGGTAAAACCATACTGTATTCCATTGCTGCTAGCTTGAACTATCCTCACTCCCCCCTCCTTTCCTTTGTTATGTAGCATCGCTTTGAAATGGGAATGTGTGAAGCAGTTTATCGGGCCTTCTCAGGCTGGGCATCGGGGGAGGTTGGAGCCAAGAGACACTCAAGGCCATACCCGGCCTGAGAAAGAAATTGTAACATCAATGTGTGAATGTGCCCTGCATAGTACCCCTCCCTCAAGAATCCCTTTGAAGTGTACTTTATATGATTGCATTCTACTGTATGATCTTTAGTCTTTCAATCTTACTGTGGTCGAGAACTATGATATCAATAAACTAGCTACTTTGTCTCAACGAAGACTCATTATTGAATCAGCCGACCTGGCATTACATTTTATGACACACATGAACCGGCCTGACAAGGTCTTATTTATGTCAAATCCGGCCCTCATAAGAAATGAGTTTTGACACCCTTGGCCTAATGTTTGTTCCAGACAAATTGTCAGAAACTGTAATAAAACTAAAATTATTAGGTACATAGTGCAATAAAGCCAGTTGAGAGGAAATCAGCATGGCTTCTGCAAAGGGAAGTCCTATGTCACTACTTTTTTTTTGTTTGTTTTGTGTGTATGCGCAGCTGGAATTCATGGCGACTTCTGTTGACTTCTTGGGGGCCTCGAGTATCCTGAATAAAGCCTGCCCTCCTGCCTCCTGGTATTTCAAGAAATCTTCCATTCAAGTACTAATCAGAGTCAGCCCTGCTTAGCTTCCAAAATCTGACAAGATCGGGCTTGCCTGGGCTATCCAGGGCAGGGCTCTCACCAACTGTTTAAGTTCTTTGGAAATGTGAACAAGCATGTAGATGATGGTGAGCCAGTAGACATTATATTCTTGGACTTTCAGAAAGCTTCTGGAATGTACCTCACCAAAGACTGTTGAGCAAACTCAGTAGTCATGGAATAAGAGGATGGGTTCTCCTATGGATTAAAACTGGTTGAATGAGAGGAAGCAAAGAGTAGGCATGAATGGACAATTTTCACAATGCAGGGAGGTAAGCCATGGAGGTCCCACAAGGATCAGTATTGAGGCCAGTTTGGACACACACCTTAACACAGTGAGGGGGATTTGTTTGTGTCAGCAAAGCAGAAATCTATACCATAAGGAGTTTTATCAACTTGATTACATATTTTATACTATTATATATTTCCTGTGTGTAACTCTGCCATATGTTAAATAAATCAAATACCACTATTCTTAATTATGCAGCTGGACTAAGGCAAAAAGGCATTCCAGTGCTCGATGTGAATATTTGCAAAAAGAAAGTCCAAAGCTGTTCAATACATATAATAGGAAAAACAGGTTGCTTACTTGTAACTGATGATCTTCGAGTGGTCATCTGTGCATTCACACCCATGGGATGACGTGCCAGCGCCAATCCCCGATCGGTAACTTCAAAGCCCGGGATTTTTTGTGTCCTAACCCAGTGGGCATGTGCGACAGCCCCAGTGCACATGCTCACCGAGCGGACGTGGAGATCCCCCCAGTTCCGCCGCCTAAGAACCTAACATGACCGGCAGCAGTGGGGAAGGAAGGCAGGTGGTGTGAATATACAGATGATCACTTGAAGATAATCCATTACAGGTAAGCAACCTGTTTATCTTCTTCATGGTCTCTGTACTTCACACCCATGGGAGATTAGTAAACTAGCCTTACCTGGAGGAGGGAGCTGGCGGTTAAAGGTCTTTTTGCTAGCAAATAACGTTTTATTGTCTCTGTGATCCACTTCGAGAGTCACTGGGCAGAGTCTTTCAACCCCAATCTAGGGGCCGCATAAGACACAAACAAATTAGGCTCTTTTCTATAGACTTTGGTGCGATGCAGAAAAAACAGCAAAGCCCTCTTGGCATCCAAAGAATGAAGACGCCTCTGTTTGTCCAAAGAAGGAGAAGGATAAAAGGTTGGCAACAGAACCTCCAAATTGAGATGGAAGCTAAACACCACCTTCGGGAGAAAGGAGATGTCCAGGGCCAAGGATATTCTATCATCGTGGAAAGAAATGTAAGGAGAATCACAGTGCAAGGCCACTAATTCACCAATCCTTCTGGCAGTCATGATTGCCATCAGAAAGGCCGTTTTCCAAGATAAAAGATGCATAGGGCAGGTAGCTAAGGGTTCAAAGGGCCTTCTTGACAGTCTGTCCAAGACCAGAGGGAGGTCCCATATGGGAGCCAGCGGATGAAGCCACAGTAGCCCCCTCAAGAAGCACTTGATATGATGATGTGTAAAGACCGACTTACCCTCCACCCAGTCATGAAAAGTGGAGATCGCTGCCACATAAACTCAAATAGAGGAATAAAGTCCAGCATCCACCAGCGACAGTAGGAACTCAAAGACACAGGCGAGGCTTGCCAACCAAGCACTGACACCATCTTCCCCCACAAACTTACAAAATCTATTCCGCTTGCCCTCGTAGGAACGGCGAGTCGACAGCTTCCTACTATTCAACATTACATGCCTTATTCTGCCCGAAAACTCTGGAAGCTGATCCGCCAAGCCGTCAGCTTGAGATGAGGGACATTGTGATGAAAGAGCCGACCCCCTCGAGCCAGAAGAAGGTCAGGTTATGAAGGGAACTTGTGGTGACACAGTAGCGCCAAGAGTATGGGAAACCAGTTCTGTCTCGGCCGTCAGGGAGCAATCAGGATACACCCCGGGTGCTCCTGAGCTAGTTTGTGGAGCACCCTGGTGAGAAAGGTTTCGGCGGAAATGTAGAGAAACTTGCCCACCCACTGCATAAGGAGACCGTCTCCCAGGGATCCGCTCCCCTGTCCTCCCCTGGAACAGAACTTCTTGCACTTCCTGTTGAGTGTGGTGGCAAAAAAGTCTATCGATGGCTGGCCCCACTTCAGAAAGAGGGGTTGTAGGTAAGATCAGTTCAGTTCCCACTCGTGGGGTGAGGCCTCTCCTCTGCTCAGTGAGTCTGTTTGCACATTGAGCTCCCCAGGCAGATGTGTGGCTATTACGAAGGTCTGTATTGCTAAACAGTAAGAACATAAGAACATAAGAGAAGCCATGTTGGATCAGGCCAACGGCCCATCAAGTCCAACACTCTGTGTCACACAGTGGCAAAAAATGTTATATACACACATACACTGTGGCTAATAGCCACTGATGGACCTGTGCTCCATATTTTTATCTAAACCCCTCTTGAAGGTGGCTATACTTGTGGCCGCCACCACCTCCTGTGGCAGTGAATTCCACATGTTAATCACCCTTTGGGTGAAGAAGTACTTCCTTTTATCCGTCTTAACCTGTCTGCTCAGCAATTTCATCGAATGCCCACGAGTTCTTGGCTGATTTGTTTTCAATTCCCTTCCTAATAATTCCCAGCATGGCATTGGCCTTTTTTATTGCAAACGCACACTGTCTTGACACTTTCAGTGAGTTATCTATCATGACCCCAAGATCTCTTTCTTGATCAGTCTCTGCCAGTTCACACCCCATCAACTTGTATTTGTAGCTGGGATTCTTAGCCCCAATGTGCATTACTTTGCACTTGGCCACATTGAACCGCATCTGCCACGTTGACGCCCACTCACCCAGCCTCAACAGATCCCTTTGGAGTTCCTCACAATCCTCTCTGGTTCTCACCACCCTGAACAATTTAGTGTCATCCGCAAACTTGGCCACTTCACTGCTCACTCCCAACTCTAAATCATTTATGAACAAGTTAAAGAGCATGGGACCCAGTACCGAGCCCTGCGGCACCCCACTGCTTACCGTCCTCCACTGCGAAGACTGCCCATTTATACTCACTCTCTGCTTCCTATTACTCAGCCAGTTTTTGATCCACAAGAGGACCTGTCCTTTTACTCCATGATTCTCAAGCTTTCTAAGGAGCCTTTGATGAGGAACTTTATCAAAAGCTTTCTGGAAGTCAAGGTAAACAACATCTATCGGGTCTCCTTTGTCCACATGTTTGTTCACCCCCTCAAAGAAATGCAACAGGTTAGTGAGGCAAGATCTTCCCTTGCAGAACCCATGCTGAGTCTTCCTCAATAACCCGTGTTCATCAATGTGCCTACTCATTCTGTCCTTGATAATGGTTTCTACCAACTTTCCCGGTATTGAAGTCAGACTGACTGGCCTGTAATTTCCCGGATCTCCTCTGGAACCTTTTTTAAAGATGGGGGTGACATTTGCTACCTTCCAGTCCTCAGGAATGGAGGCAGATTTCAATGAAAGATTACAGATTTTTGTTAGAAGATCCACAAGTTCAACTTTGAGTTCCTTCAGAACTCTCGGATGTATGCCATCCGGACCCGGTGACTTATTAGTTTTTAATTTGTCTATCAGTTGTAGGACCTCCTCATTTGTCACCTCAATCTGACTCAGGTCTTTCAACACCCCTTCCAAAATTAGTGGTTCTGGGGCGGGCAAAAAGTTCTCGTCTTCTACAGTGAAGACGGAGGCAAAAAATTCATTTAGCTTTTCAGCCATTTCCCTATCCTCCTTCAGTAATCCTTTTACCCCATGGTCATCCAAGGGCCCCACTGCCTCCCTGGCTGGTTTCCTACTTCTAATATATTTGAAGAAAGTTTTATTGTTGGTCTTTATGTTTTTTGCAATATGCTCCTCATAGTCCCTTTTTGCCTGCCTGATCACAGTCTTGCATTTGATTTGCCACAGCCTGTGTTCCCTTTTACTAATCTCACTTGGACTGGTTTTCCACCGCTTAAAGGAGTCCTTCTTACCTTTTACAGCTTCCATTACTTTGTTTGTTAACCACGCAGGCCTTTTCTTATGCCTGTTTGTGCCTTTCCTAACTTGTGGTATGTATTTTATCTGAGCTTCTAGGATTATAGTTTTAAATAGCGTCCAAGCTTCCCCAAGGGTTTTGACCGTATGTACCTTTCCTTTCAGTTTCTTCCTCACATGCCTCCTCATCTCAGTGTATTTACCCCTTTTAAAGTTAAACGTGGTTGTGGTGGTCTTTTTGGACAACTCGCTATTTATACAAACGGTGAAATCAATAACATTATGGTCACTGCTCCCAAGCGGCGCAATCACTTTTACATCTCTCACCAAGTCTTGGGCATTACTTAGGACCAAATCCAGGATCGCCCCACCCCTGGTAGGTTCTGAGACCATCTGCTCCATAGCACAGTCATTGAGAGCATCAAGAAACTCAATCTCTTTCTCTCGACCAGAACACATATTGACCCAATCAATCTGCGGGTAGTTAAAATCACCTATTACAACACAGTTTTTACGTTTAGCCGCTATCTTTAAGCCTTCCATCATATTATAATCGTCCTCTCTCTTTTGATTTGGTGGGCGATAACAAACTCCCATAGTTAAATTTCCTTTTGGGCCCTCTATTTCAACCCAAAGCATTTCTAAAAGTGAATCTAATTCTCTGATCTCAGCCTTACTGGACCGTATATCCTCTCTGACATACAGAGCCACCCCACCACCAACCCTTCCCTCCCTATCCTTCCGATATAGCTTATATCCAGGAATCACCGTGTCCCACTGATTCTCCTCATTCCACCAAGTTTCTGAAATTCCCACAATGTCTATGTTTTCTCCCAACACTAAACATTCCAATTCACCAATTTTACTTTGAACACTTCTAGCATTTGCATACAAACATCTATAATTTCCCAGGCGAGCTAGGCCCGCCACCTTCCTCCTGCCGCCTCGAGACACTGGCAGACAGTCCATATTGTTTGTCACCTTCACAGTGGACAACTCCGGTCCGTTACCCGGTAGAAAAATAGCAGCTAACCCTTCATCTCTTTGAGACGAGTCCTCCCGAACCAGAGACATTTCATCTCCTGTCGGCTTTTCCCCAAGATTTAGTTTAAAAACTGCTCTGCCACCTTTTTGATTTTAAGCGCCAGCAGCCTGGTTCCATCCGGGGACAAGTGGAGACCGTCTCTTTTGTACAGCTCCCGCTTGTTCCAGAAAGCATCCCAGTGCCTAACAAACTTAAACCCTTCCTCCTTACACCATCGTCTCATCCACACATTGAGACTTCTAATTTGTGCCTGTCTCTCCTGCCCTGCACGTGGAACAGGTAGCACTTCCGAGAAGGCTACCTTGGAGGTCCTGGCCTTAAGTCTCCTGCCTAGCAGCCTAAATTTTTCCTCCAGGACCTCACGACTGCATTTCCCCACATCGTTGGTGCCAACATGCACCACGACCACAGGCTCCTCCCCAGCACTGTCTATCAGTCTATCTACTACACGCGTAATGTCCGCTACCTTCGCACCAGGCAGGCAAGTCACCATACGGTCAGTACGCGGTTTCGCCACCCGGCTGTCTACTTGCCTAATGATCGAATCACCAACTACCAATACCCCCCCTCTCCCCCTGCTCAGGGATGGTTCCTTGGTGCGAAAGGATTCCCGCTCACCAACCGAAGAAGAGGTCCCTTCTGAGGGCGCATTCCCCTTATCCTCAGCACGGTGCCCTGTTCCCTCTCGACCCTCACGCTCTCTGGCAGCAACGGAGCTGCTACGTTCAGAGCGGGGCTCATCTAATACGCCTCCGAGAGTCTTCCCCAAGTGCCTAACTGACCGTCTCTGCTTCTCCAGGGCAGTCACCTCGGCCTCAAGGGTACGAACTCGTTCCCTGAGGACCAGGAGCTCCTTGCATCGAGCACACACCCAAGACTTCTGTCCTTTGGGCAGATAGTCATACATTTGACACTCAGTGCAAAACACTGGAAAGCCCCCAACCCCCTGCTGGCATTCTATCTTCATTGTATATATATATATATATTAAAATATACAGTCCTCTTTAAATGCTGTTTAAGTGGCTCCCCTTCTGGCGGGTCAACTTACCTAAACTTACCTTATTGGGAACTTACCTTATTTGGAGAACAAGGAAGCCAGGGATCTGGGTTCCTGCTCCTTAGGGAGCCCGTAGGCGAAGAGCCACAGGCCAAGAGCCCTTTAGCTCTCGCCCTTCGGCTCGCGCCAAAGGCTCGCGCCTTTGGCAAGGCGCAGCTTAAAATGCAAAGAGGTGGAGCAGAGGCACTCCTCAGCAATCACTCTCAATCAGCAGCAATCACTCTCAATCTCTTTCACCCTTAAGGCAGTCAACCAAACAAAGAGCAGTCAACCAAACAAAGAGCAGTTCCCCAGCTATCACACCTTAGAATTTTAGGCAGCCCCACAAACCTTAGAATGTAGTCCTTCAAAACTCAGAAATTCTCAGCAATTTCTCCAGCTGTCTCAGCTATCAGAGCTGCTCTGCTCTGCTCCTCTCAGACCTCTGTGAGATGTGCTCAGCCTTTGGCAAGGCGCAGCTTAAAATGCAAAGAGGTGGAGCAGAGGCACTCCTCAGCAATCACTCTCAATCAGCAGCAATCACTCTCAATCTCTTTCACCCTTAAGGCAGTCAACCAAACAAAGAGCAGTCAACCAAACAAAGAGCAGTTCCCCAGCTATCACACCTTAGAATTTTAGGCAGCCCCACAAACCTTAGAATGTAGTCCTTCAAAACTCAGAAATTCTCAGCAATTTCTCCAGCTGTCTCAGCTATCAGAGCTGCTCTGCTCTGCTCCTCTCAGACCTCTGTGAGATGACGTGCCAGCGCCAATCCCCGATCGGTAACTTCAAAGCCCGGGATTTTTTGTGTCCTAACCCAGTGGGCATGTGCGACAGCCCCAGTGCACATGCTCACCGAGTCTTCTCAAAGATCTATTGCCAGGGCACATAGCTTCCGTGACACCATCCCACCCTGACAGTTTATGTAGCTGATGGCCGTAGTGTTGTCTGACAGAACTGCCACAGTGCGACCCCTGACCAAGGGTTGGAACGATCGAAGGGCCAGATGAACTGCCATCAGCTTCAGCAAGTTGATGTGGTGGTGAGCCAAGAATGGAGGCCATGGACCCCTTATTCTGAGGTCGTCCAGGTGTGCTCCCCACCCCCACAGGGATGCATCCTTGGTCACCGTGACCGAAGGAGGGGAGATATGGAAAGGTGCTCCC